>NW_027458144.1:0-300000 GCF_050624435.1 Tenrec ecaudatus | reverse complement strand
GCCTTCAGGCTAGGGCACCCCTAGGCTTCGGGCACGGGCTCCCCTAGGCTAAGGCTAGGGCTCCCCTAACCTTCAGGCTAGGGCACCCCTAGGCTTCGGGCCCGGGCTCCCCAAGGCTAAGGCTAGGGCTCCCCTAGCCTTCAGGCTAGGGCACCCCTAGGCTTTGAGCTCGGGCACCCCTAGGCTAAGGCTAGGGCTCCCCTAGCTTTCAGGCTAGGGCACCCCTAGGCTTTAGGCACGGGCTCCCCTAGGCTAAGGCTAGGGCTCCGCTAGCCTGAAGGATAGGGCACTCCTAGGCTTTGGGCTCCCCTAGGCTAAGGCTAGGGCTCCCCTAACCTTCAGGCTAGGGCACCCCTAGGCTTTAGGCTCGGGCTCCCCTAGGCTAAGGCTAGGGCACCCCTAGCCTTCAGGCTAGGGCACCCCTAGGCTTTGGGCTCACCTAGGCTAAGGCTAGGGCTCCCCTAGCCTCCAGGCAAGGGCACCCCAGGCTTTGGGCTCCCCTAGGCTAAGGTTAGGGATCCACTAGCCTTCAGGCTAGGGCACCCCTAGGCTTTAGGCTCGGGCTCCCCTAGGCTAAGGCTAGGGCTCCCCTAGCCTTCAGGCTAGGGCACCCCTAGGCTTTGAGCTCCCCTAGGCTAAGGCTAGGGCTCCCCTAGCCTTCAGGCTAGGGCACCCCTAGGTTTGAGGCTCGGGCTCCCCTAGGCTACGGCTAGGGCAACCCTAGCCTTCAGCTAGGGCACCCCTAGGCTTTAGGCTCCCCTAGGCTACGGCTAGTGCTCCCCTAGCCCTCAGGCTAGGGCACCCCTAGGCTTTAGACTCGGGCTCCCCTAGCCTAAAGCTAGGGCTCCCCTAGCCTTCAGGCTAGGGCACCCCAAGGCTTTGGGCTCCCCTAGGCTAAGGCTAGGGATCCCCTAGCCCTCAGGCTAGGGCACCCCTAGGCTATAGGCTCGGGCTCCAGTAGGCTAAGGCTAGGGCTCCCCTAGCCTTCAGGCTAGGGCACCCCTAGGCTTTGGGCTCCCCTAGGCTAAGGCTAGTGCTCCACTAGCCTTCAGGTTAGGGCACCACTAGGCTTTAGGCTCGGGCTCCCCTCAGCTAAGGCTACGGCTCCCCTAGCCTTCAGGCTAGGGCACCCCTAGGCTTTGGGCTCCCCTATGCTAAGGCTAGGGCTCCCCTAGCCTTCAGGCTAGGGCACCCCTAGGCTTGAGGCTCAGGCTCCCTATGCTAAGGCTATGGCACCCCTAGCCTTCATCTAGGGCACCCCTAGGCTTTAGGCTCCCCTAGGCTACGGCTAGGGCTCCCCTAGCCTTCAAGCTAGGGCACCCCTAGGCTTTGGGCTCGGGCTCCCAAGCCTAAGGCTAGGGCTCCCCTAGCCTTCAGGCTAGGGCACCCCTAGGCTTTGGGCTCGGTCTCCCCTAGGCTAAGGCTAGGGCTCCCCTAGCCTTCAGGCTAGGGCACCCCTAGGCTTCGGGCTCGGGCTCCCCTAGGCTAAGGCTAGGTCTCCCGTAGCCTTCAGGCTAGGGCACCCCTAGGCTTCGGGCCCGGGCTCCCCTAGGCTAAAGCTAGGGCTCCCCTAACCTTCAGGCTAGGGCACCCCTAGGCTTTGGCCCCGGGCTCCCCTAGGCTAAGGCTAGGGCTCCCCGAGCCTTCAGGCTAGGGCACCCCTAGGCTTCGGGCCCGGGCTCCCCTAGGCTAAAGCTAGGGCTCCCCTAACCTTCAGGCTAGGGCACCCCTAGGCTTTGGGCTCGGGCTCCCCTAGGCTAAGGCTAGGGCTCCCCTAGCCTTCAGGCTAGGGCAGCCCTAGGCTTTGGGTTCGGACTCCCCTAGGTTAAGGCTAGGGCTCCCCTAGCCTTCTGGCTAGGGCACCCCAAGGCTTTGGGCTCCCCTAGGCTAAGGCTAGCGCTCCCCTAGCCTTCAGGCTAGGGCACCCCTAGGCTTTAGGCTCGGGCTCCCCTAGGCTAAGGCGATTGCTCCCCAACGTTCAGGCTAGGGCACCCCTAGGCTTTGGGCTCCCCTAGGCTAAGGCTACGTCTCCCCTAGTCTTCAGGCTAGGGCACCCCTAGGCTTGAGGCTCGGGCTCCCTTAGGCTAAGGCTAGGGCTCTCCTAGCCTTCAGGCTAGGGCACCTCTAGGCATTGGGCTCCCCTAGGCTAAGGCTAGGGCTCCCCTAGCCTTCACGCTAGGGCACCCCTAGGCTTTACGCTCGGGCTCCCCTAGGCTAAGGCTAGGGCTCCCCTAGCCTCCAGGCTAGAGCAACCCAGGCTTTAGGCTCGAGCTCCCCTAGGCTAAGGCTAGGGCTCCCCTAGCCTTCAGGCTAGGTCACGCCTAGGCTTTGGTCTCCCCTAGGCTTAGGCTAGGGCTCCACTAGCCTTCAGGCTAGGGCACCCCTAGACTTTAGGCTCGGGCTCCCCTAGGCTAAGGCTAGGGCTCCCCTAGCCTTCAGGCTAAGGCACCCCTAGTCTTTGGGCTCCCCTAGGCTCAGGCTAGGGCTCCCCTAGCCTTCAGGCTAGGGCACCCCTAGGCTTGAGGCTCGGGCTCCCCTAGGCTAAGGCTAGGGCAACCCTAGCCTTCAGCTAGGGCACCCCTAGGCTTTGGGCTCCCCTAGGCCAAGGCTAGGGCTCCCCTAGCCTTCAGGCTAGGCCACCCCTAGGCTTTGGGCTCCTCTAGGCTAAGGCTAGGGCTCCCCTAGCCTTCAGCCTAGGGCACTCCTAGGCTTTGGGCTCCCCTAATCTAAGGCCAGGGCTCCCCTAGCCTTCAGGCTAGGGCACCCGCAGGCATTGGGCTCTCTTAGGCTAAGTCTAGGGCTCCCCTAGCCTTCAGGCTAGGGCACCCCTAGGCTTTGGGCTCGGGCTCCCCTAGGCTAAGGCTAGGGCTCCCCTAGCTTTCAGGCTAGGGCAACCCTAGGCTTTGGGCTCGGGCTCCCCTAGGCTAAGGCTAGGGCTCCCCTAGACTTCAGGCTAGGGCACCCCTAGGCTTTGGGCTCGGGCTCCCCTAGGCTAAGGGTAGGGCTCCCCTAGCCTTCAGGCTAGGGCACCCCTAGGCTTTGGGCTCCCCTAGGCTAAGGCTAGGGTTCCCCTAGCCTTCAGGCTAGGGCACCCCTAGGCTTTGGGCTCAGGATCCCCTAGGCTAAGGCTAGGGCTCCCCTAGCCTTCAGGCTAGGGCAACCCTAGGCTTTGGGCTCGGGCTCCGCTAGGCTAAGGCTAGGGCTCCCCTAGACTTCAGGCTAGGGCACCCCTAGGCTTTGGGCTCAGGCTCCCCTAGGCTAAGGCTAGGGCTCCCCTAGCCTTCAGGATAGGGCACCCCTAGGCTTTGGGCTCCCCTAGGCTAAGGCTAGGGCTCCCCTAGCCTTCAGGCTAGGGCAACCCTAGGCTGTGGGCTCGGGCTCCCCTAGGCTAAGGCTAGGGCTCCCCTAGACTTCAGGCTAGGGCACCCCTAGGCTTCGGGCTCGGGCTCCCCTAGGCTAAGGCTAGGTCTCCCCTAGACTTCAGGCTAGGGCACCCCTAGGCTTCGGGCCCAGGCTCTCCTAGGCTAAGGCTAGGTCTCCCCTAGCCTTCAGGCTAGGGCACCCCTAGGCTTCGGGCCCGGGCTCCCCTAGGCTAAGGCTAGGGCTCCCCTAGCCTTCAGGCTAGGGCACCCCTACGCTTCGGGCTCGGGCTCCCCAAGGCTAAGGCTAGGGCTCCCATAGCCTTCAGGCTAGGGCACCCCTAGGCTTTGGGCTCGGGTTCCCCTAGGCTAAGGCTAGGGTTCCCATAGCCTTCAGGCTAGGGCACCCCTAGGCTTTGGGCTCCCCTAGGCTAAGGCTAGGTCTTCCCTAGCCTTCAGGCTAGGGCACCCCTAGGCTTTAGGCTCGGGCTCCCCTAGGCTAAGGCTAGGGCTCCCCTAGACTTCAGGTTAGGGCACCCCTAGGCTTTGGGCTCCCCTAGGCTAAGGCTAGGGCTCCCTAGCCTTCAGGCTAGGGCACCCCTAGGCTTTAGGCTCGGGCTCCCCTAGGCTAAGGCTAGGGCTCCCCCAGCCTTCATGCTAGGGCACCCCTAGGCTTTAGGCTCAGGCTCCCCTAGGCTAAGGCTAGGGCTCCCCTAGCATTCAGGCTAGGGCACCCCTAGGCTTTAGGCTCAGGCTCCCCTAGGCTAAGGCTAGGGCTCCCGTAGACCTCAGGCTAGAGCACCCCTAGGCTTGAGGCTCCCCGAGGCTAAGGCTAGGGCACCCCTAGCCCTCAGGCTAGGGCACCCCTAGGCTTGAGGCTCCCCTCGGCTAAGGCTAGGGCTCCCCTAGCCCTCAGGCTAGGGCACCCCTAGGCTTGAGGCTCCCCTAGGCTAAGGCTAGGGCTCCCCTAGCCCTCAGGCTAGGGCACCCCTAGGCTTGAGGCTCCACTAGGGTAAGGCTAGGGCTCCCCTAGCCATCAGGCTAGGGCACCCCTAAGCTTTAGGCTCCCCGGGGCTAAGGCTAGGGCTCCCCTAGCCTTCAGGCTAGGGCACCCCTAGGCTTGAGGCTCCCTAGGCTAAGGCTAGGGCTCCCCTAGCCCTCAGGCTAGGGAACCCCTAGGCTTGAGGATCCCCTAGGCTAAGGCTAGGGCTCCCCTAGCCCTCAGGCTAGGGCACCCCTGGGCTTGAGGCTCCCCTAGGCTAAGGCTAGGGCTCCCCTAGCCCTCAGGCTAGGGCACCCCTAGGCTTGAGGCTCCCCTAGGCTAAGGCTAGGGCTCCCTAGCCCTCAGGCTAGGGCATCCCTAGGCATGAGGCTCCCCTTGGCTAAGGCTAGAGCTCCCCTAGCCCTCAGGCTAGGGCTCCGCTTGGCTTGAGGCTCCCCTAGGCTAAGGCTAGGGCTCCCCTAGGCTAAGGCTAGGGCTCCCCTAGCCTTCAGGCTAGGGAATCCCTAGGCTTTAGGCTCCCCTAGCTTAAGGCTAGGGCTCCCCTAGCCCTCAGGCTAGGGCACCCCTAGGCTTGAGGCTCCCCTAGGCTAAGGCCAGGGCTTCCCTAGCCTTCAAGCTAGGGCACCCCTAGGCTTTGGGCTCGGGCTCCCAATCCTAAGGCTAGGGCTCCCCTAGCCTTCAGGCTAGGGCACCCCTAGGCTTTGGGCTCGGGCTCCCCTAGGCTAAGGCTAGGGCTCCCCGAGCCTTCAGTCTAGGGCACCCCTAGGCTTCGGGCTCGGGCTCTCCTAGGCTAAGGCTAGGTCTCCCCTAGCCTTCAGGCTAGGGCACCCCTAGGCTTCGAGCCCGGGCTCCCCTAGGCTAAGGCTAGGGCTCCCCTAGCCCTCAGGCTAGGGCACCCATAGGCTTGAGGCTCCCCTAGGCTAAGGCTAGGGCTCCCCTATCCCTCAGGCTAGGGCACCCCTAGGCTTGAGGCTCCCCTAGGCCAAGGGTAGGGCTCCCCTAGGCTAAGGCTAGGGCTCCCCTAGCCTTCAGGCTAGGGCACCCCTAAGCTTTAGGCGCCCCTGGGCTAAGGCTAGGGCTCCCCTAGCCCTCAGGCTAGGGCACCCCTAGGCTTTAGGCTCCCCTAGGCTAAGGCTAGGGCTCTCCTCGCCTTCAGGCTAGGGCACCCCTAGGCTTTAGGCTCCCCTAGGCTAAGGCTAGGGCA
Source organism: Tenrec ecaudatus (assembly GCF_050624435.1). NCBI lineage: Eukaryota > Metazoa > Chordata > Mammalia > Afrosoricida > Tenrecidae > Tenrec > Tenrec ecaudatus. Next base: position 294,434 of record NW_027458144.1, on the reverse strand, counting down.
CCTCTAGCCCTCAGGCTAGGGCACCCCTAGGCTTGATGCTCCCCTAGGCTAAGGCTAGGGCACCTCTAGCCCTCAGGCTAGGGCACCCCTAGGCTTAAGGCTCCCCTAGGCTAAGGCTAGGGCACCCCTAGTCCTCAGGCTAGGGCACCCCTAGGCTTGAGGCTCCCCTAGGCTAAGGCTAGGGCTCCCCTATCCCTCAGGCTAGGGCACCCCTAGGCTTGAGGCTCCCCTAGGCCAAGGCTAGGGCTCCCCTAGCCCTCAGGCTAGGGCACCCCTAGGCTTGAGGCTCCCCTAGGCCAAGGCTAGGGCTCCCCTATCCCTCAGGATAGGGCACCCCTAGGCTTCAGGCTCCCCTAGGCCAAGGGTAGGGCTCCCCTATCCCTCAGGCTAGGGCACCCCTAGGCTTGAGGCTCCCCTAGGCCAAGGGTAGGGCTCCCCTAGTCTAAGGCTAGGGCTCCCCTAGCCTTCAGGCTAGGGCACCCCTAAGCTTTAGGCGCCCCTGGGCTAAGGCTAGGGCTCCCCTAGCCCTCAGGCTAGGGCACCCCTAGGCTTTAGGCTCCCCTAGGCTAAGGCTAGGGCTCCCCTCGCCTTCAGGCTAGGGCACCCCTAGGCTTTAGGCTCCCCTAGGCTAAGGCTAGGGATCCCCTAGCCCTCAGGCGAGGGCACCCCTAGGATTGATGCTCCCCTAGGCTAAGGCTAGGGCACCTCTAGCCCTCAGGCTAGGGCACTCCTAGGCTTAAGGCTCCCCTAGGCTAAGGCTAGGGCACCCCTAGTCCTCAGGCTAGGGCACCCCTAGGCTTGAGGCTCCCCTAGGCTAAGGCTAGGGCTCCCCTATCCCTCAGGCTAGGGCACCCCTAGGCTTGAGGCTCCCCTAGGCCAAGGCTAGGGCTCCCCTAGCCCTCAGGCTAGGGCACCCATAGGCTTGAGGCTCCCCTAGGCCAAGGCTAGGGCTCCCCTAGCCCTCAGGCTACGGCACCCCTAGGCTTGAGGCTCCCCTAGGCTAAGGCTAGGGCTCCCCTAGCCCTCAGGCTAGGGCACACCTAGGCTTGAGGCTCCCCTAGGCTAAGGCTAGGGCTCCCCTAGCCCTCAGGCTAGGGCACCCCTAGGTTTGAGGCTCCCCTAGGCTAAGGCTAGGGCTCCCCTAGCCCTCAGGCTAGGGCACCCCTAGGCTTGAGGCTCCCCTAGGCTAAGGCTAGGGCTCCCCTAGACCTCAGGTTAGGGTACCCCTATGCTTGAGGCTCCCCTAGGCTAAGGCTAGGGCACCCCTAGGCTTGAGGCTCCCCTAGGCTAAGGGTAGGGCTCCCCTAGCCCTCAGGCTAGGGCACCCCTAGGCTTGAGGCTCCCCTAGGCTAAGGCTAGGGCTCCCCTAGCCCTCAGGCTAGGGCACCCCTAGGCTTGAGGATCCCCTAGGCTAAGGCTAGGGCTCCCCTAGCCCTCAGGCTAGGGCACCCCTAGGCTTGAGGCTCCCTTAGGCTAAGGCTAGGGCTCCCCTAGCCCTCAGGCTAGGGCACCCCGAGACTTGAGGCTCCCCTAGGCTAAGGCTTGGGCTCCCCTAGCGCTCAGGCTAGGGCAACCCTAGGCTTGAGGCTCCCCTAGGCTAAGGCTAGGGAACCCCTACCCTCAGGCTAGGGCACCCCTAGGCTTGAGGCTCCCCTAGGTTAACGCTAGGTCACCTCTAGCCCTCAAGCTAGGGCACCCCTAGGCTTGAGGCTCCCCTAGGCTAAGGCTAGGGCTCCCCTATCCCTCAGGCTAGGGCACCCCTAGGCTTGAGGCTGCCGTAGGCTAAGGGTAGGGCTCCCCTAGCCCTCAGGCTAGGGCACCCCTAGGCTTGAGGATCCCCTAGGCTACGGCTAGGGCTCCCCTAGCCCTCAGGCTAGTGCACCCCTAGGCTTGAGGCTCCCCTAGGCTAAGGCTAGGGATCCCCTAGCCCTCAGGCTAGGGCTCCCCTAGCCCTCATGCTAGGGCACCCCTAGGCTTGAGGCTCCCCTAGGCTAAGGCTAGGGCTCCCCTAGCCCTCAGGCTAGGGCACCCCTATGCTTGAGGCTCCCCTAGGCTAAGGCTAGGGCTCCCCTAGCCCTCAGGCTAGGGCACCCCTAGGTTTGAGGCTCCCCTAGGCTAAGGCTAGGGCTCCCCTAGCCCTCAGGCTAGGGCACCCCTAGGCTAGGGCTCCCCTAGGCTAAGGCTAGGGCTCCCCTAGCCTCAGGTTAGGGCACCCCTAGGCTTGAGGCTCCCCTAGGCTAAGGCTAGGGCTCCCCTAGCCCTCAGGCTAGGGCACCCCTAGGCTTGAGGCTCTCCTAGGCTAAGGCTAGGGCTCCCCTAGCCCTCAGGCTAGGGCACTCCCAGGCTTGAGGCTCCCCTAGGCTTAGGCTAGGGCTCCCCTAGCCCTCAGGCCAGGTCACCCCTAGACTTGAGGCTCCCCTAGGCTAAGGCTAGGGCTCCCCTAGCCCCCAGGCTAGGGCTCCCCTAGGCTTGAGGCTCCCCTAGGCTAAGGCTAGGGCTCCCCTAGGCTAAGGCTTGGGCTCCCCTAGCCTTCAGACTAGGGCACCCCTAGGCTTTTGGCTCCCCTAGGCTAAGGCTAGGTCTCCCCTAGCCTTCAGGCTAGGGCACCCCTAGGCTTTAGGCTCCCATGAGCTAATGCTAGGGTTCCCTTAGCCATCAGGCTAGGACACCCCTAAGCTTTAGGCACCCCTGGGCTAAGGCTAGGGCTCCCCTATCCTTCAGGCTAGGGCTCCCCTAGGCTTTAGGCTAGGGCACCCCTAGCCTTCAGGATAGGGCTCCCCTAGGCTTTAGGCTAGGGCTCCCCTAGCCTTCAGGATAGGGTACCCCTAGGCTTTAGGCTCCCCTGGGCTAAGGCTAGGGCTCCCCTAGCCTTCAGGCTAGGGCACCCCTAGGCTTTAGGCTCCCCTGGGCTAAGGCTAGGGCTCCCCTAGCATTCATGCTAGGGCACCCCTAGGCTTTAGGCTCTCCTGGGCTAAGGTTAGGGCTCCCCTAGCCTTCAGGCTAGGGCACCCTAGGCTTGAGGCTCCCCTAGGCTAAGGCTAGGGCTCCCCTCGGCTAAGGCTAGGGCTCCCCTAGCCTTCAGGCTAGGGCACCCCTAGGCTTTAGGCTCCCCTGGGCTAAGGCTAGGGCTCCCCTAGCCTTCAGGCTAGGGCTCCCCTAGGCTAAGGCTAGGGCACCCCTAGCCCTCAGGCTAGGGCACCCCTAGGCTTTAGGCTCCCCTAGGCTAAGGCTAGGGCTCCTCTAGCCCTCAGGCTAGGGCACCCCTAGGCTTTAGGCTCCCCTGGGCTAAGGCTAGGGCTCCCATTGCCTTCAGGATAGGCCTCCCCTAGGCTAAGGCTAGGGCACCCCTAGCCCTCAGGCTAGGGCACCCCTAGGCTTGAGGCTCCCCTAAGCTAAGGCTAGGGCTCCCCTAGCCCTCAGGCTAGGGCACCCCTAGGCTTGAGGCTCCCCTAGGCTAAGGTTAGGGCTCCCCTAGCCCTCAGGCTAGGGCACCCCTAGGCTTGAGGCTCCCCTAGGCTAAGGCTAGGGCTCCCCTAGCCTTTAGGCAAGGGCACCCCTAGGCTTTAGGCTAGGGCTCCCCTAGGCTAAGGCTTGGGCTACCCTAGCCTTCAGGCTAGGGCACCCCTAGGCTTTAGGCTAGGGCTCCCCTAGGCTAAGGCTAGGGCTCCCCTAGCCCTCAGGCTAGGGCACCCCTAGGCTTGAGGCTCCCCTAGGCTAAGGCTAGGGCTCCCCTAGCCTTCAGGCTAGGGCACCCCTAGGCTTTAGGCTCCCCTAAGCTAAGGCTAGGGCTCCCCTAGCCTTCAGGCTAGGGCACCCCTAGGCTTTAGGCTCCCCTAGGCTAAGGATAGGGCTCCCCTAACCTTTAGGCAAGGGCACCCCTAGGCTTTAGGCTAGGGCTCCCCTAGGCTAAGGCTAGGGCTACCCTAGCCTTCAGGCTAGGGCACCCCTATGCTTTAGGCTAGGGCTCCCCTAGGCTAAGGCTAGGGCACCCCTAGCCTTCAGGCTAGGGCACCACTAGGCTTTAGGCTAGGCCTCCCCTAGGCTAAAGGCTAGGGCTCCCCTAGCCCTCAGGCTAGGGCACCCCTAGGCTTTAGGCTCCCCTAGGCTAAGGCTAGGGCTCCCCTAGCCCTCAGGCTAGGGCACCCCTAGGCTTGAGGCTCCCCTAGGCTAAGGCTAGGGCACCTCTAGCCCTCAGGCTAGGGCACCCCTACGCTTGAGGCTGCCCTAGGCTAAGGCTAGGGCACCCCTAGCCCTCAGGCTAGGGCACCCCTAGGCTTGAGGCTCCCCTAGGCTAAGGCTAGGGCTCCCCTATCCCTCAGGCTAGGGCACCACTAGGCTTGAGGCTCCCCCAGGCCAAGGCTAGGGCTACCCTAGCCCTCAGGCTAGGGCACCCCTAGGCTTGAGGATCCCCTAGGCTAAGGCTAGGGCTCCCCTAGCCCTCAGGCTAGGGCACCCCTAGGCTTGAGGCTCCCCTAGGCTAAGGCTAGGGCTCCCCTAGCCCTCAGGCTACGGCACCCCTAGGCTTGAGGCTCCCCTAGGCTAAGGCTAGGGCTCCCCTAGCCCTCAGGCTAGGGCACCCCTAGGCTTGAGACTCCCCTAGGCTAAGGCTAGGGCTCCTCTAGCCCTCAGGCTAGGGCACCCCTATGCTTGAGGCTCCCCTAGGCTAAGGCTAGGGCTCCGCTAGCCTCAGGCTAGGGCACCCCTAGGTTTGAGGCTCCCCTAGGCTAAGGCTAGGGCTCCCCTAGCCCTCAGGCTAGGGCACCCCTAGGCTTGAGGCTCCCCTAGGCTAAGGCTAGGGCTCCCCTAGACCTCAGTTTAGGGTACCCCTAGGCTTGAGGCTCCCCTAGGCTAAGGCTAGGGCACCCCTAGGCTTGAGGCTCCCCTAGGCTAAGGGTAGGGCTCCCCTAGCCCTCAGGCTAGGGCACCCCTAGGCTTGAGGCTCCCCTAGGCTAAGGCTAGGGCTCCCCTAGCCCTCAGGGTAGGGCACCCCTAGGCTTGAGGATCCCCTAGGCTAAGGCTAGGGCTCCCCTAGCCCTCAGGCTAGGGCACCCCTAGGCTTGAGGCTCCCTTAGGCTAAGGCTAGGGCTCCCCTAGCCCTCAGGCTAGGGCACCCCTAGACTTGAGGCTCCCCTAGGCTAAGGCTAGGGCTCCCCTAGGGCTCAGGCTAGGGCACCCCTAGGCTTGAGGCTCCCCTAGGCTAAGGCTAGGGCACCCCTAGCCCTCAGGCTAGGGCACCCCTAGGCTTGAGGCTCCCCTAGGCTAACGCTAGGGCACCTCTAGCCCTCAGGCTAGGGCACCCCTAGGCTTGAGGCTCCCCTAGGCTAAGGCTAGGGCTCCCATATCCCTCAGGCTAGGGCACCCCTAGGCTTGAGTATCCCCTAGGCTACGGCTAGGGCTCCCCTAGCCCTCAGGCTAGTGCACCCCTAGGCTTGAGGCTCCCCTAGGCTAAGGCTAGGGATCCCCTAGCCCTAAGGCTAGGGCTCCCCTAGCCCTCAGGCTAGGGCACCCCTAGGCTTGAGGCTCCCCTAGGCTAAGGCTAGGGCTCCCCTAGCCCTCAGGCTAGGGCACCCCTATGCTTGAGGCTCCCCTAGGCTAAGGCTAGGGCTCCCCTAGCCCTCAGGCTAGGGCACCCCTAGGTTTGAGGCTCCCCTAGGCTAAGGCTAGGGCTCCCCTAGCCCTCAGGCTAGGGCACCCCTAGGCTAGGGCTCCCCTAGGCTAAGGCTAGGGCTCCCCTAGCCTCAGGTTAGGGCACCCCTAGGCTTGAGGCTCCCCTAGGCTAATGCTAGGGCTCCCCTAGCCCTCAGGCTAGGGCACCCTTAGGCTTGAGGCTCCCCTAGGCTAAGGCTAGGACTCCCCTAGCCCTCAGGCTAGGGCACCCCTAGGCTTGAGGATCCCCTAGGCTAAGGCTAGGGCTCCCCTAGCCCTCAGGCTAGGGCACCCCTAGGCTTGAGGCTCCCTTAGGCTAAGGCTAGGGCTCCCCTAGCCCTCAGGCTAGGGCACCCCTAGACTTGAGGCTCCCCTAGGCTAAGGCTAGGGCTCCCCTAGGGCTCAGGCTTGGGCACCCCTAGGCTTGAGGCTCCCCTAGGCTAAGGCTAGGGCACCCCTAGCCCTCAGGCTAGGGCACCCCTAGGCTTGAGGCTCCCCTAGGCTAACGCTAGGGCACCTCTAGCCCTCAGGCTAGGGCACCCCTAGGCTTGAGGCTCCCCTAGGCTAAGGCTAGGGCTCCCATATCCCTCAGGCTAGGGCAGCCCTAGGCTTGAGTATCCCCTAGGCTACGGCTAGGGCTCCCCTAGCCCTCAGGCTAGTGCACCCCTAGGCTTGAGGCTCCCCTAGGCTAAGGCTAGGGATCCCCTAGCCCTAAGGCTAGGGCTCCCCTAGCCCTCAGGCTAGGGCACCCCTAGGCTTGAGGCTCCCCTAGGCTAAGGCTAGGGCTCCCCTAGCCCTCAGGCTAGGGCACCCCTATGCTTGAGGCTCCCCTAGGCTAAGGCTAGGGCTCCCCTAGCCCTCAGGCTAGGGCACCCCTAGGTTTGAGGCTCCCCTAGGCTAAGGCTAGGGCTCCCCTAGCCCTCAGGCTAGGGCACCCCTAGGCTAGGGCTCCCCTAGGCTAAGGCTAGGGCTCCCCTAGCCTCAGGTTAGGGCACCCCTAGGCTTGAGGCTCCCCTAGGCTAATGCTAGGGCTCCCCTAGCCCTCAGGCTAGGGCACCCTTAGGCGTGAGGCTCCCCTAGGCTAAGGCTAGGACTCCCCTAGCCCTCAGGCTAGGGCACCCCTAGGCTTGAGGCTCCCCTAGGCTAAGGCTAGGGCTCCCCTAGCCCTCAGGCTAGGGCACCCAAGGCTTGAGGCTCCCCTAGGCTAAGGCTAGGGCTCCCCTAGCCCTCAGGCTACGTCACCCCTAGACTTGAGGCTCCCTTAGGCTAAGGCTAGGGCTCCCCTAGGCCCCAGGCTAGGGCTCCCCTAGGCTTGAGGCTCCCCTAGGCTAATGCTATGGCTCCCCTAGGCTAAGGCTTGGGCTCCCCTAGCCTTCAGACTAGGGCACCCCTAGGCTTTAGGCTCCCCTAGGCTAAGGCTAGGTCTCCCCTAGCCTTCAGGCTAGGGCTCCCCTAGGCTTTAGGCTAGGGCTCCCCTAGCCTTCAGGATAGGGCACCCCTAGGCTTTAGGCTCCCCTGGGCTAAGGCTAGGGCTCCCCTAGCCTTCAGGCTAGGGCACCCCTAGGCTTTAGGCTCCCCTGGGCTACAGCTAGGGCTCCCCTAGCCTTCAGGCTAGGGCACCCCTAGGTTTTAGGCTCTCCTGGGCTAAGGTTAGGGCTCCCCTAGCCTTCAGGCTAGGGCACCCCTAGGCTTGAGGCTCCCCTAGGCTAAGGCTAGGGCTCCCCTCGTCTAAGGCTAGGGCTCCCCTAGCCTTCAGGCTAGGGCACCCCTAGGCTTTAGGCTCCCCTGGGCTAAGGCTAGGGCTCCCCTAGCCTTCAGGCTAGTGCTCCCCTAGGCTAAGGCTAGGGCACCCCTAGCCCTCAGGCTAGGGCACCCCTAGGCTTGAGGCTCCCCTAGGCTATGGCTAGGGCTCCCCTAGCACTCAGGCTAGGGCACCCCTAGGCTTGAGGCTCCCCTAGGCGAAGGCTAGGGCTCCCCTAGCCCTCAGGCTAGGGCACCCCTAGGCTTGAGGCTCCCCTAGGCTAAGGCTATGGCTCCCCTAGCCCTCAGGCTAGGGCACCCCTAGGCTTGAAGCTCCCATTGGCTAAGGTTAGGGCTCCCCTAGCCCTCAGGCTAGGGCACCCCTAGACTTGAGGCTCCCCTAGGCTAAGGCTAGGGCTCCCCTAGCCCTCAGGCTAGGGCACCCCTAGGCTTGAGGCTCCCCTGGCTAAGGTTAGGGCTCCCCTAGCCTTTAGGCAAGGGCACCCCTAGGCTTTAGGCTAGGGCTCCCCTAGGCTAAGGCTAGGGCTACCCTAGCCTTCAGGCTAGGGCACCCCTAGGCTTTAGGCTAGGGCTCCCCTAGGCTAAGGCTAGGGCTCCCCTAGCCTTCAGGCTAGGGCACCACTAGGCTTTAGGCTAGGGCTCCCCTAGGCTAAGGCTAGGGCTCCCCTAGCCCTCAGGCTAGGGACCCCTAGGCTTGAGGCTCCCCTAGGCTAAGGCTAGGGCTCCCCTAGCCTTCAGGCTAGGGCACCCCTAGGCTTTAGGCTCCCCTAGGCTAAGGCTAGGGCTCCCCTAGCCTTCAGGCTAGGGCACCCCTAGGCTTTAGGCTACCCTAGGCTAAGGATAGGGCTCCCCTAGCCTTCAGGCTAGGGCACCCCTAGGCTTTAGGCTCCCCTAGGCTAAGGATAGGGCTCCCCTAGCCTTTAGGCAAGGGCACCCCTAGGCTTTAGGCTAGGGCTCCCCTAGACTAAGGCTAGGGCTTCCCTAGCCTTCAGGCTAGGGCACCCCTAGGCTTTAGGCTAGGGCTCCCCTAGGCTAAGGCTAGGGCTCCACTAGCATTCAGGCTAGGGCACCACAAGGCTTTAGGCTAGGGCTCCCCTAGGCTAAGGCTAGTGCTCCCCTAGCCCTCAGGCTAGGGCACCCCTAGGCTTTAGGCTTCCCTAGGCTAAGGCTAGGGATCCCCTAGCCCTCAGGCTAGGGCACCCCTAGGCTTGAGGCTCCCCTAGGCTAAGGCTAGGGCACCTCTAGCCCTCAGGCTAGGGCACCCCTAGGCTTGAGGCTCCCCTAGGCTAAGGCTAGGTCTCCCCTAGCCCTCAGGCTAGGGCACCCCTAGGCTTGAGGCTCCCCTAGGCTAAGGCTAGGGCTCCCCTAGCCCTCAGGCTAGGGCACCCCTAGGCTTGAGGCTCCCCTAGGCTAAGGCTAGGGCTCCCCTAGCCCTCAGGCTAGGGCACCCCTAGGCTTGAGGCTCCCCTAGGCCAAGGCTAGGGCTCCCCTAGCCCTCAGGATAGGGCACCCCTAGGCTTGAGGATCCCCTAGGCTTAGGCTAGGGCTCCCCTTGCCCTCAGGCTAGGGCACCCCTAGGTTTGAGGCTCCCCTAGGCTAAGGCTAGGGCTCCCCTAGCCCTCAGGCTAGGGCACCCCTAGGCTTGAGGCTCCCCTAGGCTAAGGCTAGGGCTCCCCTAGACCTCAGTTTAGGGTAACCCTAGGCTTGAGGCTCCCCTAGGCTAAGGCTAGGGCACCCCTAGGCTTGAGGCTCCCCTAGGCTAAGGGTAGGGCTCCCCTAGCCCTCAGGCTAGGGCACCCCTAGGCTTGAGGCTCCCCTAGGCTAAGGCTAGGGCTCCCCTAGCCCTCAGGCTAGGGCACCCCTAGGCTTGAGGATCCCCTAGGCTAAGGCTAGGGCTCCCCTAGCCCTCAGGCTACGGCACCCCTAGGCTTGAGGCTCCCTTAGGCTAAGGCTAGGGCTCCCCTAGCCCTCAGGCTAGGGCACCCCTAGACTTGAGGCTCCCCTAGGCTAAGGCTATGGCTCCCCTAGGGCTCAGGCTAGGGCACCCCTAGGCTTGAGGCTCCCCTAGGCTAAGGCTAGGGCACCCCTAGCCCTCAGGCTAGGGCACCCCTAGGCTTGAGGCTCCCCTAGGCTAACGCTAGGGCACCTCTAGCCCTCAGGCTAGGGCACCCCTAGGCTTGAGGCTCCCCTAGGCTAAGGCTAGGGCTCCCATATCCCTCAGGCTAGGGCACCCCTAGGCTTGAGGCTGCCGTAGGCTAAAGGTAGGGCTCCCCTAGCCCTCAGGCTAGGGCACCCCTAGGCTTGAGTATCCCCTAGGCTACGGCTAGGGCTCCCCTAGCCCTCAGGCTAGTGCACCCCTAGGCTTGAGGCTCCCCTAGGCTAAGGCTAAGGATCCCCTAGCCCTCAGGCTAGGGCTCCCCTAGCACTCAGGCTAGGGCACCCCTAGGCTTGAGGCTCCCCTAGGCTAAGGCTAGGGCTCCCCTAGCCCTCAGGCTAGGGCACCCCTAGGTTTCAGGCTCCCCTAGGCTAAGGCTAGGGCTCCCCTAGCCCTCAGGCTAGGGCACCCCTAGGCTAGGGCTCCCCTAGGCTAAGGCTAGGGCTCCCCTAGCCTCAGGTTAGGGCACCCCTAGGCTTGAGGCTCCCCTAGGCTAAGGCTAGGGCTCTCCTAGCCCTCAGGCTAGGGCACCCTTAGGCTTGAGGCTCCCCTAGGCTAAGGCTAGGGCTCCCCTAGCCCTCAGGCTAGGGCACCCCTAGGCTTTAGGCTCCCCTAGGCTAAGGCTAGGGATCCCCTAGCCCTCAGGCTAGGGCACCCCTAGGCTTGAGGCTCCCCTAGGCTAAGGCTAGGGCACCTCTAGCCCTCAGGCTAGGGCACCCCTAGGCTTGAGGCTCCCCTAGGCTAAGGCTAGGTCTCCCCTAGCCCTCAGGCTAGGGCACCCCTAGGCTTGAGGCTCCCCTAGGCTAAGGCTAGGGCACCCCTATCCCTCAGGCTAGGGCACCCCTAGGCTTGAGGCTCCCCTAGGCCAAGGCTAGGGCACTCCTAGCCCTCAGGATAGGGCACCCCTAGGCTTGAGGATCCCCTAGGCTAAGGCTAGGGCTCCCCTTGCCCTCAGGCTAGGGCACCCCTAGGTTTGAGGCTCCCCTAGGCTAACGCTAGGGCACCTCTAGCCCTCAGGCTAGGGCACCCCTAGGCTTGAGGCTCCCCTAGGCTAAGGCTAGGGCTCCCATATCCCTCAGGCTAGGGCACCCCTAGGCTTGAGGCTGCCGTAGGCTAAAGGTAGGGCTCCCCTAGCCCTCAGGCTAGGGCACCCCTAGGCTTGAGTATCCCCTAGGCTACGGCTAGGGCTCCCCTAGCCCTCAGGCTAGTGCACCCCTAGGCTTGAGGCTCCCCTAGGCTAAGGCTAAGGATCCCCTAGCCCTCAGGCTAGGGCTCCCCTAGCCCTCAGGCTAGGGCACCCCTAGGCTTGAGGCTCCCCTAGGCTAAGGCTAGGGCTCCCCTAGCCCTCAGGCTAGGGCACCCCTAGGTTTCAGGCTCCCCTAGGCTAAGGCTAGGGCTCCCCTAGCCCTCAGGCTAGGGCACCCCTAGGCTAGGGCTCCCCTAGGCTAAGGCTAGGGCTCCCCTAGCCTCAGGTTAGGGCACCCCTAGGCTTGAGGCTCCCCTAGGCTAAGGCTAGGGCTCTCCTAGCCCTCAGGCTAGGGCACCCTTAGGCTTGAGGCTCCCCTAGGCTAAGGCTAGGGCTCCCCTAGCCCACAGGCTAGGGCACCCCTAGGCTTTAGGCTCCCCTAGGCTAAGGCTAGGGATCCCCTAGCCCTCAGGCTAGGGCACCCCTAGGCTTGAGGCTCCCCTAGGCTAAGGCTAGGGCACCTCTTGCCCTCAGGCTAGGGCACCCCTAGGCTTGAGGCTCCCCTAGGCTAAGGCTAGGTCTCCCCTAGCCCTCAGGCTAGGGCACCCCTAGGCTTGAGGCTCCCCTAGGCTAAGGCTAGGGCTCCCCTATCCCTCAGGCTAGGGCACCCCTAGGCTTGAGGCTCCCCTAGGCCAAGGCTAGGGCTCCCCTAGCCCTCAGGATAGGGCACCCCTAGGCTTGAGGATCCCCTAGGCTTAGGCTAGGGCTCCCCTTGCCCTCAGGCTAGGGCACCCCTAGGTTTGAGGCTCCCCTAGGCTAAGGCTAGGGCTCCCCTAGCCCTCAGGCTAGGGCACCCCTAGGCTTGAGGCTCCCCTAGGCTAAGGCTAGGGCTCCCCTAGACCTCAGTTTAGGGTAACCCTAGGCTTGAGGCTCCCCTAGGCTAAGGCTAGGGCACCCCTAGGCTTGAGGCTCCCCTAGGCTAAGGGTAGGGCTCCCCTAGCCCTCAGGCTAGGGCACCCCTAGGCTTGAGGCTCCCCTAGGCTAAGGCTAGGGCTCCCCTAGCCCTCAGGCTAGGCCACCCCTAGGCTTGAGGATCCCCTAGGCTAAGGCTAGGGCTCCCCTAGCCCTCAGGCTACGGCACCCCTTGGCTTGAGGCTCCCTTAGGCTAAGGCTAGGGCTCCCCTAGCCCTCAGGCTAGGGCACCCCTAGACTTGAGGCTCCCCTAGGCTAAGGCTAGGGCTCCCCTAGGGCTCAGGCTAGGGCACCCCTAGGCTTGAGGCTCCCCTAGGCTAAGGCTAGGGCACCCCTAGCCCTCAGGCTAGGGCACCCCTAGGCTTGAGGCTCCCCTAGGCTAACGCTAGGGCACCTCTAGCCCTCAGGCTAGGGCACCCCTAGGCTTGAGGCTCCCCTAGGCTAAGGCTAGGGCTCCCATATCCCTCAGGCTAGGGCACCCCTAGGCTTGAGGCTGCCGTAGGCTAAAGGTAGGGCTCCCCTAGCCCTCAGGCTAGGGCACCCCTAGGCTTGAGTATCCCCTAGGCTACGGCTAGGGCTACCCTAGCCCTCAGGCTAGTGCACCCCTAGGCTTGAGGCTCCCCTAGGCTAAGGCTAAGGATCCCCTAGCCCTCAGGCTAGGGCTCCCCTAGCCCTCAGGCTAGGGCACCCCTAGGCTTGAGGCTCCCCTAGGCTAAGGCTAGGGCTCCCCTAGCCCTCAGGCTAGGGCACCCCTAGGTTTCAGGCTCCCCTAGGCTAAGGCTAGGGCTCCCCTAGCCCTCAGGCTAGGGCACCCCTAGGCTAGGGCTCCCCTAGGCTAAGGCTAGGGCTCCCCTAGCCTCAGGTTAGGGCACCCCTAGGCTTGAGGCTCCCCTAGGCTAAGGCTAGGGCTCTCCTAGCCCTCAGGCTAGGGCACCCTTAGGCTTGAGGCTCCCCTAGGCTAAGGCTAGGGCTCCCCTAGCCCTCAGGCTAGGGCACCCCTAGGCTTTAGGCTCCCCTAGGCTAAGGCTAGGGATCCCCTAGCCCTCAGGCTAGGGCAGCCCTAGGCTTGAGGCTCCCCTAGGCTAAGGCTAGGGCACCTCTAGCCCTCAGGCTAGGGCACCCCTAGGCTTGAGGCTCCCCTAGGCTAAGGCTAGGTCTCCCCTAGCCCTCAGGCTAGGGCACCCCTAGGCTTGAGGCTCCCCTAGGCTAAGGCTAGGGCACCCCTATCCCTCAGGCTAGGGCACCCCTAGGCTTGAGGCTCCCCTAGGCCAAGGCTAGGGCACTCCTAGCCCTCAGGATAGGGCACCCCTAGGCTTGAGGATCCCCTAGGCTAAGGCTAGGGCTCCCCTTGCCCTCAGGCTAGGGCACCCCTAGGTTTGAGGCTCCCCTAGTCTAAGGCTAGGGCTCCCCTAGCCCTCAGGCTAGGGCACCCCTAGGCTTGAGGCTCCCCTAGGCTAAGGCTAGGGCTCCCCTAGACCTCAGTTTAGGGTACCCCTAGGCTTGAGGCTCCCCTAGGCTAAGGCTAGGGCACCCCTAGGCTTGAGGCTCCCCTAGGCTAAGGGTAGGGCTCCCCTAGCCCTCAGGCTAGGGCACCCCTAGGCTTGAGGCTCCCCTAGGCTAAGGCTAGGGCTCCCCTAGCCCTCAGGCTAGGGCACCCCTAGGCTTGAGGATCCCCTAGGCTAAGGCTAGGGCTCCCCTAGCCCTCAGGCTACGGCACCCCTAGGCTTGAGGCTCCCTTAGGCTAAGGCTAGGGCTCCCCTAGCCCTCAGGCTAGGGCACCCCTAGACTTGAGGCTCCCCTAGGCTAAGGCTAGGGCTCCCCTAGGGCTCAGGCTAGGGCACCCCTAGGCTTGAGGCTCCCCTAGGCTAAGGCTAGGGCACACCTAGCCCTCAGGCTAGGGCACCCCTAGGCTTGAGGCTCCCCTAGGCTAACGCTAGGGCACCTCTAGCCCTCAGGCTAGGGCACCCCTAGGCTTGAGGCTCCCCTAGGCTAAGGCTAGGGCTCCCATATCCCTCAGGCTAGGGCAACCCTAGGCTTGAGGCTGCCGCAGGCTAAAGGTAGGGCTCCCCTAGCCCTCAGGCTAGGGCACCCCTAGGCTTGAGTATCCCCTAGGCTACGGCTAGGGCTCCCCTAGCCCTCAGGCTAGTGCACCCCTAGGCTTGAGGCTCCCCTACGCTAAGGCTAAGGATCCCCTAGCCCTCAGGCTAGGGCTCCCCTAGCCCTCAGGCTAGGGCACCCCTAGGCTTGAGGCTCCCCTAGGCTATGGCTAGGGCTCCCCTAGCCCTCAGGCTAGGGCACCCCTAGGTTTGAGGCTCCCCTAGGCTAAGGCTAGGGCTCCCCTAGCCCTCAGGCTAGGGCACCCCTAGGCTAGGGCTCCCCTAGGCTAAGGCTAGGGCTCCCCTAGCCTCAGGTTAGGGCACCCCTAGGCTTGAGGCTCCCCTAGGCTAAGGCTAGGGCTCCCCTAGCCCTCAGGCTAGGGCACCCTTAGGCTTGAGGCTCCCCTAGGCTAAGGCTAGGGCTCCCCTAGCCCTCAGGCTAGGGCACCCCTAGGCTTGAGGCTCCCCTAGGCTAAGGCTAGGGATCCCCTAGCACTCAGGCTAGGGCACCCCCAGGCTTGAGGCTCCCCTAGGCTAAGGCTAGGGCTCCCCTAGCCCTCAGGCTAGGTCACCCCTAGACTTGAGGCTCCCCTAGGCTAAGGCTAGGGCTCCCCTAGCCCCCAGGCTAGGGCTCCCCTAGGTTTGAGGCTCCCCTAGGCTAATGCTATGGCTCCCCTAGGCTAAGGCTTGGGCTCCCCTAGCCTTCAGACTAGGGCACCCCAAGGCTTTAGGCTCCCCTAGGCTAAGGCTAGGTCTCCCCTAGCCTTCAGGCTAGGGCACCCCTAGGCTTGAGGCTGCCGTAGGCTAAAGGTAGGGCTCCCCTAGCCCTCAGGCTAGGGCACCCCTAGGCTTGAGTATCCCCTAGGCTACGGCTAGGGCTCCCCTAGCCCTCAGGCTAGTGCACCCCTAGGCTTGAGGCTCCCCTAGGCTAAGGCTAAGGATCCCCTAGCCCTCAGGCTAGGGCTCCCCTAGCACTCAGGCTAGGGCACCCCTAGGCTTGAGGCTCCCCTAGGCTAAGGCTAGGGCTCCCCTAGCCCTCAGGCTAGGGCACCCCTAGGTTTCAGGCTCCCCTAGGCTAAGGCTAGGGCTCCCCTAGCCCTCAGGCTAGGGCACCCCTAGGCTAGGGCTCCCCTAGGCTAAGGCTAGGGCTCCCCTAGCCTCAGGTTAGGGCACCCCTAGGCTTGAGGCTCCCCTAGGCTAAGGCTAGGGCTCCCCTAGCCCTCAGGCTAGGGCACCCTTAGGCTTGAGGCTCCCCTAGGCTAAGGCTAGGGCTCCCCTAGCCCTCAGGCTAGGGCACCCCTAGGCTTTAGGCTCCCCTAGGCTAAGGCTAGGGATCCCCTAGCCCTCAGGCTAGGGCACCCCTAGGCTTGAGGCTCCCCTAGGCTAAGGCTAGGGCACCTCTAGCCCTCAGGCTAGGGCACCCCTAGGCTTGAGGCTCCCCTAGGCTA
Organism: Tenrec ecaudatus; assembly: GCF_050624435.1. NCBI lineage: Eukaryota > Metazoa > Chordata > Mammalia > Afrosoricida > Tenrecidae > Tenrec > Tenrec ecaudatus. Next base: position 279,170 of record NW_027458144.1, on the reverse strand, counting down.
AGGCTAGGTCTACCCTAGCCCTCAGGCTAGGGCACCCCTAGGCTTGAGGCTCCCCTAGGCTAAGGCTAGGGCTCCCCTATCCCTCAGGCTAGGGCACCCCTAGGCTTGAGGCTCCCCTAGGCCAAGGCTAGGGCTCCCCTAGCCCTCAGGATAGGGCACCCCTAGGCTTGAGGATCCCCTAGGCTAAGGCTAGGGCTCCCCTTGCCCTCAGGCTAGGGCACCCCTAGGTTTGAGGCTCCCCTAGTCTAAGGCTAGGGCTCCCCTAGCCCTCAGGCTAGGGCACCCCTAGGCTTGAGGCTCCCCTAGGCTAAGGCTAGGGCTCCCCTAGACCTCAGTTTAGGGTACCCCTAGGCTTGAGGATCCCCTAGGCTAAGGCTAGGGCACCCCTAGGCTTGAGGCTCCCCTACTAAGGGTAGGGCTCCCCTAGCCCTCAGGCTAGGGCACCCCTAGGCTTGAGGCTCCCCTAGGCTAAGGCTAGGGCTCCCCTAGCCCTCAGGCTAGGGCACCCCTAGGCTTGAGGATCCCCTAGGCTAAGGCTATGGCTCCCCTAGCCCTCAGGCTACGGCACCCCTAGGCTTGAGGCTCCCTTAGGCTAAGGCTAGGGCTCCCCTAGCCCTCAGGCTAGGGCACCCCTAGACTTGAGGCTCCCCTAGGCTAAGGCTAGGGCTCCCCTAGGGCTCAGGCTAGGGCACCCCTAGGCTTGAGGCTCCCCTAGGCTAAGGCTAGGGCACCCCTAGCCCTCAGGCTAGGGCACCCCTAGGCTTGAGGCTCCCCTAGGCTAACGCTAGGGCACCTCTAGCCCTCAGGCTAGGGCACCCCTAGGCTTGAGGCTCCCCTAGGCTAAGGCTAGGGCTCCCATTTCCCTCAGGCTAGGGCACCCCTAGGCTTGAGGCTGCCGCAGGCTAAAGGTAGGGCTCCCCTAGCCCTCAGGCTAGTGCACCCCTAGGCTTGAGGCTCCCCTACGCTAAGGCTAAGGATCCCCTAGCCCTCAGGCTAGGGCTCCCCTAGCCCTCAGGCTAGGGCACCCCTAGGCTTGAGGCTCCCCTAGGCTAAGGCTAGGGCTCCCCTAGCCCTCAGGCTAGGGCACCCCTAGGTTTGTGGCTCCCCTAGGCTAAGGCTAGGGCTCCCCTAGCCCTCAGGCTAGGGCACCCCTAGGCTAGGGCTCCCCTAGGCTAAGGCTAGGGCTCCCCTAGCCTCAGGTTAGGGCACCCCTAGGCTTGAGGCTCCCCTAGGCTAAGGCTAGGGCTCCCCTAGCCCTCAGGCTAGGGCACCCTTAGGCTTGAGGCTCCCCTAGGCTAAGGCTAGGGCTCCCCTAGCCCTCAGGCTAGGGCACCCCTAGGCTTGAGGCTCCCCTAGGCTAAGGCTAGGGATCCCCTAGCACTCAGGCTAGGTCACCCCCAGGCTTGAGGCTCCCCTAGGCTAAGGCTAGGGCTCCCCTAGCCCTCAGGCTAGGTCACCCCTAGACTTGAGGCTCCCCTAGGCTAAGGCTAGGGCTCCCCTAGCCCCCAGGCTAGGGCTCCCCTAGGTTTGAGGCTCCCCTAGGCTAATGCTATGGCTCCCCTAGGCTAAGGCTTGGGCTCCCCTAGCCTTCAGACTAGGGCACCCCTAGGCTTTAGGCTCCCCTAGGCTAAGGCTAGGTCTCCCCTAGCCTTCAGGCTAGGGCTCCCCTAGGCTTTAGGCTAGGGCTCCCCTAGCCTTCAGGATAGGGCACCCCTAGGCTTTAGGCTCCCCTGGGCTAAGGCTAGGGCTCCCCTAGCCTTCAGGCTAGGGCACCCCTAGGCTTTAGGCTCCCCTGGGCTAAGGCTAGGGCTCCCCTAGCCTTCAGGCTAGGGCACCCCTAGGTTTTAGGCTCTCCTGGGCTAAGGTTAGGGCTCCCCTAGCCTTCAGGCTAGGGCACCCCTAGGCTTGAGGCTCCCCTAGGCTAAGGCTAGGGCTCCCCTCGTCTAAGGCTAGGGCTCCCCTAGCCTTCAGGCTAGGGCACCCCTAGGCTTTAGGCTCCCCTGGGCTAAGGCTAGGGCTCCCCTAGCCTTCAGGCTAGTGCTCCCCTAGGCTAAGGCTAGGGCACCCCTAGCCCTCAGGCTAGGGCACCCCTAGGCTTGAGGCTCCGCTAGGCTAAACTAGGGCTCCCCTAGCCCTCAGGCTAGGGCACCCCTAGGCTTGAGGCTCCCCTAGGCTATGGCTAGGGCAACCCTAGCACTCAGGCTAGGGCACCCCTAGGCTTAAGGCTCCCCTAGGCGAAGGCTAGGGCTCCCCTAGCCCTCAGGCTAGGGCACCCCTAGGCTTGAGGCTCCCCTAGGCTAAGGCTATGGCTCCCCTAGCCCTCAGGCTAGGGCACCCCTAGGCTTGAGGCTCCCATAGGCTAAGGTTAGGGCTCCCCTAGCCCTCAGGCTAGGGCACCCCTAGACTTGAGGCTCCCCTAGGCTAAGGCTAGGGCTCCCCTAGCCCTCAGGCTAGGGCACCCCTAGGCTTGAGGCTTCCCTGGCTAAGGCTAGGGCTCCCCTAGCCTTTAGGCAAGGGCACCCCTAGGCTTTAGGCTAGGGCTACCCTAGGCTAAGGCTAGGGCTACCCTAGCCTTCAGGCTAGGGCACACCTAGGCTTTAGGCTAGGGCTCCCCTAGGCTAAGGCTAGGGCTCCCCTAGCCTTCAGGCTAGGGCACCACTAAGCTTTAGGCTAGGGCTCCCCTAGGCTAAGGCTAGGGCTCCCCTAGCCCTCAGGCTAGGGACCCCTAGGCTTGAGGCTCCCCTAGGCTAAGGCTAGGGCTCCCCTAGCCTTCAGGCTAGGGAACCCCTAGGCTTTAGGCTCCCCTAGGCTAAGGCTAGGGCTCCCCTAGCCTTCAGGCTAGGGCACCCCTAGGCTTTAGGCTCCCCTAGGCTAAGGATAAGGCTCCCCTAGCCTTCAGGCTAGGGCACCCCTAGGCTTTAGGCTCCCCTAGGCTAAGGATAGGGCTCCCCTAGCCTTTAGGCAAGGGCACCCCTAGGCTTTAGGCTAGGGCTCCCCTAGGCTAAGGCTAGGGCTACCCTAGCCTTCAGGCTAGGGCACCCCTAGGCTTTAGGCTAGGGCTCCCCTAGGCTTGAGGCTCCCCTAGGCTAAGGCTAGGGCTCCCCTAGCCCTCAGGCTAGGGCACCCCTAGGTTTGAGGCTCCCCTAGGCTAAGGCTAGGGCTCCCCTAGCCCTCAGGCTAGGGCACCCCTAGGCTAGGGCTCCCCTAGGCTAAGGCTATGGCTCCCCTAGCCTCAGGTTAGGGCACCCCTAGGCTTGAGGCTCCCCTAGGCTAAGGCTAGGGCTCCCCTAGCCCTCAGGCTAGGGCACCCTTAGGCTTGAGGCTCCCCTAGGCTAAGGCTAGGGCTCCCCTAGCCCTCAGGCTAGGGCACCCCTAGGCTTGAGGCTCCCCTAGGCTAAGGCTAGGGATCCCCTAGCACTCAGGCTAGGGCACCCCCAGGCTTGAGGCTCCCCTAGGCTAAGGCTAGGGCTCCCCTAGCCCTCAGGCTAGGTCACCCCTAGACTTGAGGCTCCCCTAGGCTAAGGCTAGGGCTCCCCTAGCCCCCAGGCTAGGGCTCCCCTAGGTTTGAGGCTCCCCTAGGCTAATGCTATGGCTCCCCTAGGCTAAGGCTTGGGCTCCCCTAGCCTTCAGACTAGGGCACCCCTAGGCTTTAGGCTCCCCTAGGCTAAGGCTAGGTCTCCCCTAGCCTTCAGGCTAGGGCTCCCCTAGGCTTTAGGCTAGGGCTCCCCTAGCCTTCAGGATAGGGCACCCCTAGGCTTTAGGCTCCCCTGGGCTAAGGCTAGGGCTCCCCTAGCCTTCAGGCTAGGGCACCCCTAGGCTTTAGGCTCCCCTGGGCTAAGGCTAGGGCTCCCCTAGCCTTCAGGCTAGGGCACCCCTAGGTTTTAGGCTCTCCTGGGCTAAGGTTAGGGCTCCCCTAGCCTTCAGGCTAGGGCACCCCTAGGCTTGAGGCTCCCCTAGGCTAAGGCTAGGGCTCCCCTCGTCTAAGGCTAGGGCTCCCCTAGCCTTCAGGCTAGGGCACCCCTAGGCTTTAGGCTCCCCTGGGCTAAGGCTAGGGCTCCCCTAGCCTTCAGGCTAGTGCTCCCCTAGGCTAAGGCTAGGGCACCCCTAGCCCTCAGGCTAGGGCACCCCTAGGCTTGAGGCTCCGCTAGGCTAAACTAGGGATCCCCTAGCCCTCAGGCTAGGGCACCCCTAGGCTTGAGGCTCCCCTAGGCTATGGCTAGGGCTCCCCTAGCACTCAGGCTAGGGCACCCCTAGGCTTAAGGCTCCCCTAGGCGAAGGCTAGGGCTCCCCTAGCCCTCAGGCTAGGGCACCCCTAGGCTTGAGGCTCCCCTAGGCTAAGGCTATGGCTCCCCTAGCCCTCAGGCTAGGGCACCCCTAGGCTTGAGGCTCCCATAGGCTAAGGTTAGGGCTCCCCTAGCCCTCAGGCTAGGGCACCCCTAGACTTGAGGCTCCCCTAGGCTAAGGCTAGGGCTCCCCTAGCCCTCAGGCTAGGGCACCCCTAGGCTTGAGGCTTCCCTGGCTAAGGCTAGGGCTCCCCTAGCCTTTAGGCAAGGGCACCCCTAGGCTTTAGGCTAGGGCTCCCCTAGGCTAAGGCTAGGGCTACCCTAGCCTTCAGGCTAGGGCACCCCTAGGCTTTAGGCTAGGGCTCCCCTAGGCTAAGGCTAGGGCTCCCCTAGCCTTCAGGCTAGGGCACCACTAAGCTTTAGGCTAGGGCTCCCCTAGTCTAAGGCTAGGGCTCCCCTAGCCCTCAGGCTAGGGACCCCTAGGCTTGAGGCTCCCCTAGGCTAAGGCTAGGGCTCCCCTAGCCTTCAGGCTAGGGAACCCCTAGGCTTTAGGCTCCCCTAGGCTAAGGCTAGGGCTCCCCTAGCCTTCAGGCTAGGGCACCCCTAGGCTTTAGGCTCCCCTAGGCTAAGGATAAGGCTCCCCTAGCCTTCAGGCTAGGGCACCCCTAGGCTTTAGGCTCCCCTAGGCTAAGGATAGGGCTCCCCTAGCCTTTAGGCAAGGGCACCCCTAGGCTTTAGGCTAGGGCTCCCCTAGGCTAAGGCTAGGGCTACCCTAGCCTTCAGGCTAGGGCACCCCTAGGCTTTAGGCTAGGGCTCCCCTAGGCTAAGGCTAGGGCTCCCCTAGCCTTCAGGCTAGGGCACCACTAAGCTTTAGGCTAGGGCTCCCCTAGGCTAAGGCTAGGGCACCTCTAGCCCTCAGGCTAGGGCACCCCTAGGCTTGAGGCTCCCCTAGGCTAAGGCTAGGTCTCCCGTAGCCCTCAGGCTAGGGCACCCCTAGGCTTGAGGCTCCCCTAGGCTAAGGCTAGGGCTCCCCTATCCCTCAGGCTAGGGCACCCCTAGGCTTGAGGCTACCCTAGGCCAAGGCTAGAGCTCCCCTAGCCCTCAGGATAGGGCACCCCTAGGCTTGAGGATCCCCTAGGCTAAGGCTAGGGCTCCCCTAGCCCTCAGGCTACGGCACCCCTAGGCTTGAGGCTCCCCTAGGCTAAGGCTAGGGCTCCCCTAGCCCTCAGGCTAGGGCACCCCTAGGCCTGAGGCTCCCCTAGGCTAAGGCTAGGGCTCCCCTAGCCCTCAGGCTAGGGCACCCCTATGCTTGAGGCTCCCCTAGGCTAAGGCTAGGGCTCCCCTAGCCCTCAGGCTAGGGCACCCCTAGGTTTGAGGCTCCCCTAGGCTAAGGCTAGGGCTCCCCTAGACCTCAGGTTAGGGTACCCCTAGGCTTAAGGATCCCCTAGGCTAAGGCTAGGGCTCCTCTAGCCCTCAGGCTAGGGCAGCTCTAGGCTTGAGGCTCCCTTAGGCTAAGGCTAGGGCTCCCCTAGCCCTCAGGCTAGGGCACCCCTAGACTTGAGGCTCCCCTAGGCTAAGGCTAGGGCTCCCCTAGCCCTCAGGCTAGGGTACACCTAGGCTTGAGGCTCCCCTAGGCTAAGGCTAGGGCTCCCCTTACCCTCAGGCTAGGGCTCCCCTAGGCTTGAGGCTCCCCTAGGCTAAGGCTAGGGCTCCCCTAGAAATCAGGCTTGGGCACCCCTAGGCTTTAGGCTCCCCTGGGCTAAGGCTAGGGCTCCCCTAGCCATCAGGCTAGGGCACCGCTAAGCTTTAGGCTCCCCTGGGCTAAGGCTAGGGCTCCCCTAGCCTTCAGGCTAGGGCTCCCCTAGGCTTTAGGCTAGGGCTCCCCAAGCCTTCAGGCTCGGGCTCCCCTAGGCTTTAGGCTAGGGCTCCCCTAGCCTTCAGGCTATGGCACCCCTAGCCGTTAGGCTCCCCTGGGCTAAGGCTAGGGCTCCCGTAGCCTTCAGGCTAGGGCACCCCTAGGCTTTAGGCTCTCCTGGGCTAAGGCTAGGGCTCACCTAGCCTTCAGGGTAGGGCACCCCTAGGCTTTAGGCTCCCCTGGGCTAAGGCTAGGACTAACCTAGCCTTAAGGCTAGGGCACCCCTAGGCTTTAGGCTCCCCTGGGCTAAGGCTAGGGCTCCCCTAGCCTTCAGGCTAGGGCACCCCTAGGCTTTAGGCTCCCCTAGGCTAAGGCTAGGGCTCCCCTAGGTTAAGGCTAGGGCTCCCCTAGCCTTCAGGCTACGGCACCCCTAAACTTTAGGTGCCCATGGGCTAAGGCAAGGGCTCACCTAGCCTTCAAGCTAGGGCACCCCTAGGCTTTAGGCTCCCCTAGGCTAAGGCTAGGGCTCCCCTAGCCTTCAGGCTAGGGCACCCCTAGGCTTTTGGCTCCCCTGGGCTAAGGCTAGGGCTCCCCTAGCCTTCAGGCTAGGGATCCCCTAGGCTTTAGGCTCCCCTGGGCTAAGGCTAGGGCTCCCCTAGCCTTCCTGATAGGGCACCCCTAGGCTTTAGGCTCCCCTGGGGTAAGGCTAGGGCTGCCCTAGCCTTCAGGCTAGGGATCCCCTAGGCTTTAGGCTAGGGCTCCCCTAGCCTTCAGGCTCGGGTTCCCCTAGCCTTCAGGCTCGGGTTCCCCTAGCCTTCAGGCTAGTGCTCACCTAGGCTTCAGGCTAGGGCTCCCCTAGGCTTTAGGCTCCCCTAGGCTAAGGCTAGGGCTCCCCTAGCCTTCAGGCTACGCACCCCTAGGCTTTAGACTCCCCTAGGCTAAGGCTAGGGCTCCCCTCGCCTTCAGGCTAGGGCACCCCTAGGCTTTAGGCTCCCCTAGGCTAAGGCTAGGGCTCCCCTCGCCTTCAGGCTTGGGCACCCCTATGCTTTAGGCTCACCTAGTCTAAGGCTAGGGCTCCCCTAGCCTTCAGGCTAGAGCACCCCTAGGCTCTAGGCTCCCCTAGGCTAAGGCTAGGGCTCCCCTAGCCTTCAGGCTAGGGCACCCCTAGGCTTTAGGCTCCCCTAGGCTAAGGATAGGGCTCCCCTAGACCTCAGGTTAGGGAACCCCTAGGCTTAAGGATCTCCTAGGCTAAGGCTAGGGCTCCTCTAGCCCTCAGGGTAGGGCACCGCTAGGCTTGAGGCTCCCTTAGGCTAAGGCTAGGGCTCCCCTAGCCCTCAGGCTAGGGCACCCCTAGACTTGAGGCTCCCCTAGGCTAAGGCTAGGGCTCCCCTAGCCCTCAGGCTAGGGTACACCTAGGCTTGAGGCTCCACTAGGCTAAGGCTAGGGCTCCCCTTACCCTCAGGCTAGGGCTCCCCTAGGCTTGAGGCTCCCCTAGGCTAAGGCTAGGGCTCCCCTAGAAATCAGGCTAGGGCACCCCTAGGCTTTAGGCTCCCCTGGGCTAAGGCTAGGGCTCCCCTAGCCATCAGGCTAGGGCACCGCTAAGCTTTAGGCTCCCCTGGGCTAAGGCTAGGGCTCCCTTAGCCTTCAGGCTAGGGCTCCCCTAGGCTTTAGGCTAGGGCTCCCCAAGCCTTCAGGCTCGGGCTCCCCTAGGCTTTAGGCTAGGGCTCCCCTAGCCTTCAGGCTATGGCACCCCTAGCCGTTAGGCTCCCCTGGGCTAAGGCTAGGGCTCCCCTAGCCTTCAGGCTAGGGTACCCCTAGGCTTTAGGCTCTCCTGGGCTAAGGCTAGGGCTCTCCTAGCCTTCAGGCTAGGGCACCCCTAGGCTTTAGCTCCCCTGGGCTAAGGCTAGGGCTCACCTAGCCTTCAGGCTAGGGCACCCCTAGGCTTTAGGCTCCCCTGGGCTAAGGCTAGGGCTCCCCTAGCCTTCAGGCTAGGGCACCCCTAGGCTTTAGGCTCCCCTAGGCTAAGGCTAGGGCTCCCCTAGGCTAAGGCTAGGGCTCCCCTAGGCTGCAGGCTAGGGCACCCCTATGTTTTAGGCGCCCCTGGGCTAAGGCTAGGGCTCACCTAGCCTTCAAGCTAGGGCACCCCTAGGCTTTAGGCTCCCCTAGGCTAAGGCTAAGGCTCCCCTAGCCTTCAGGCTAGGGCACCCCTAGGCTTTAGGCTAGGGCTCCCTTAGGCTAAGGCTAGGGCTCCCCTAGCCTTCAGGCTAGGGCACCCCTAGGCTTTAGGCTAGGGCTTCCATAGGCTAAGGTTAGGGCTCCCCTAGCCTTCAGGCTAGGGCACCCCTAGCTTTAGTCTAGGGCTCCCCTAGGCTAAGGCTAGGGCTCCCCTAGCCTTATCGCTAGGGCACCCCTAGGCTTTAGGCTAGGTCTCCCCTAGGCTAAGCCTAGGGCTCCCCTAGCCTTCAGGCTAGGGCACCCCTAGGCTTTAGGCAAGGTCTCCCCTAGGCTAAGACTAGGCCTCCCCTAGCCTTCAGGCTAGGGAATCCCTAGGCTTTAGGCTAGGGCTCCCCTAGGCTAAGCCTAGGGCTCCCCTAGCCTTCAGGCAAGGGCACCCCTAGGCATTAGGCTAGGGCTCCCCCAGACAAAGGCTTGGGCTCCCCTAGCCTACAGGCTAGGGCACCCCTAGGCTTTAGGCTCCCCTAGGCTAAGGGTAGGGCTCCCCTAGCCTACAGGCTAGGGCACCCCAAGGCTTTAGGCTACCCTAGGCTAAGGCTAGGGCTCACATAGCCTTCAGGCTAGGGCACCCCTAGGCTTTAGGCGCCCTTGGGCTAAGGCTAGGGCTCACCTAGCCTTCAAGCTAGGGCACCCCTAGGCCTTAGGCTCCCCTAGGCTTAGGCTAGGGCTCCCCTAGCCTTCAGGCTAGGGCACCCCTATGCTTTAGGCTCCCCTGGGCTGAGGCTAGGGCTCCCCTAGCCTTCAGGTTGGGCACCCCTAGGCTTTAGGCTCCACTAGGCTAAGGCTAGGGATCCCCTAGCCTTCAGGCTAGGGCACCCCTAGGCTTTAGGCTCCCCTAGGCTAAGGCTAGGGCTCCCCTAGCCTTCAGGCTAGGGCACCCCTAGGCTTTAGGCTAGGGCTCCCCTAAGCTAAGGCTAGGGCTCCCCTAGCCTTCAGGCTAGGGCACCCCTAGGCTTTAGGCTAGGGCTCCCCTAGGCTAAGGCTAGGGCTCCCCTAGCCTTCAGGCTAGGGCACCCCTAGGCTTTAGGCTAGGGCTCCTCTAAACTAAGGCTAGGGCTCCCCTAGCCTTCAGGCTAGGGCACCCCTAGGCTTTAGGCTAGGGCTCCCCTAGGCTAAGGCTAGGGCTCCCCTAGCCTTCAGGATAGGGCACCCCTAGGCTTTAGGCTCCCCTGGGCTAAGGCTAGGGCTCCCCTAGCCTTCAGGCTAGGGCACCCCTAGGTTTTAGGCTCTCCTGGGCTAAGGTTAGGGCTCCCCTAGCCTTCAGGCTAGGGCACCCCTAGGCTTGAGGCTCCCCTAGGCTAAGGCTAGGGCTCCCCTCGTCTAAGGCTAGGGCTCCCCTAGCCTTCAGGCTAGGGCACCCCTAGGCTTTAGGCTCCCCTAGGCTTAGGAGAGGGCTCCCGTAGCCTTCAGGCTAGGGCACCCCTAGGCTTTAGGCTCCCCTAGGCTAAGGATAGGGCTCCCCTAGACCTCAGGTTAGGGTACCCGTAGGCTTAAGGATCCCCTAGGCTAAGGCTAGGGCTCCTCTAGCCCACAGGCTAGGGCACCTCTAGGCTTGAGGCTCCCCTAGGCTAAGGCTAGGGCTCCCCTTACCCTCCGGCTAGGGCTCCCCTAGGCTTGAGGCTCCCCTAGGCTAAGGCAAGGGCTCCCCATTGAAATCAGGCAAGGGCACCCCTAGGCTTTAGGCTACCCTGGGCTAAGGCTAGGGCTCCCCTAGCCATCAGGCTAGGGCACCGCTAAGCTTTAGGCTCCCCTGGGCTAAGGCTAGGGCTCCCCTAGCCTTCAGGCTAGGGCTCCCCTAGGCTTTAGGCTAGGGCTCCCCAAGCCTTCAGGCTCGGGCTCCCCTAGGCTTTAGGCTAGGGCTCCCCTAGCCTTCAGGCTATGGCACCCCTAGCCGTTAGGCTCCCCTGGGCTAAGGCTAGGGCTCCCCTAGCCTTCAGGCTAGGGCACCCCTAGGCTTTAGGCTCTCCTGGGCTAAGGCTAGGGCTCCCCTAGCCTTCTGGCTAGGGCACCCCTAGGCTTTAGGCTCCCCTGGGCTAAGGCTAGGGCTCACCTAGCCTTCAGGCTAGGGCACCCCTAGGCTTTAGGCTCCCCTGGGCTAAGGCTAGGGCTCTCCTAGCCTTCAGGCTAGGGCACCCCTAGGTTTTAGGCTCCCCTAGGCTAAGGCTAGGGCTCCCCTAGGCTAAGGCTAGGGCTCCCCTAGCCTTCAGGCTAGGGCACCCTTAAGCTTTAGGCACCCCTGGGCTAAGGCTAGGGCTCACCTAGCCTTCAAGCTAGGGCACCCCTAGGCTTTAGGCTCCCCTAGGCTAAGGCTAGGGCTCCCCTAGCCTTTAGGCTAGGGCACCCCTAGGCTTTTGGCTCCCCTGGGCTAAGGCTAGGGCTCACCTTGCCTTCAGGCTAGGGAACCCCTAGGCTTTAGGCTCCCCTGGGCTAAGGCTAGGGCTCCCCTAGCCTTCAGGCTAGGTCACCCCTAGGCTTTAGGCTCTCCTGGGCTAAGGCTAGGGCTCCCCTAGCCTTCAGGCTAGGGCACCCCTATGCTTTAAGCTCCCCTGGGCTAAGGCTAGGGCTCACCTAGCCTTCAGGCTAGGGCACCCCTAGGCTTTAATTTCCCCTGGGCTAAAGATAGGGCTCACCTAGCCTTCAGGCTAGGGCACCCCTAGGCTTTAGGCTCCCCTGGGCTAAGGATAGGGCTCCCCTACCCTTCAGGCTAGGGCACCCCTAGGCTTTAGGCTCCCCTAGGCTAAGGCTAGGGCTCCCCTAGGCTTTTGGCTCCCCTGGGCTAAGGCTAGGGCTCACCTAGCCTTCAGGCTAGGGCACCCCTAAGCTTTAGGTGCCCATGGGCTAAGGCAAGGGCTCACCTAGCCTTCAAGCTAGGGCACCCCTAGGCTTTAGGGTCCCCTGGGATAAGGCTAGGGCTCCCCTAGCCTTCAGGCTAGGGCACCCCTAGGCTTTTGGCTCCCCTGGGCTAAGGCTAGGGCTCCCCTAGCCTTCAGGCTAGGGAACCCCTAGGCTTTAGGCTCCCCTGGGCTAAGGCTAGGGCTCCCCTAGCCTTCAGGCTAGGGCACCCCTAGGCTTTAGGCTCCCCTGGGCTAAGGCTAGGGCTGCCCTAGCCTTCAGGCTAGGGCTCCCCTAGGCTTTAGGCTAGGGCTCCCCTAGCCTTCAGGCTCAGGATCCCCGAGCCTTCAGGCTAGGGCTCCCCTAGGCTTCAGGCTAGGGCTCCCCTAGGCTTTAGGCTCCCCTAGGCTAAGGCTAGGGCTCCCCTAGCCTTCAGGCTAGGGCACCCCTAGGTTTTAGGCTCCCCTAGGCTAAGGCTAGGGCTCCCCTCGCCTTCAGGCTTGGGCACCCCTAGGCTTTAGGCTCCCCTAGTCTAAGGCTAGGGCTCCCCTAGCCTTCAGGCTAGAGCACCCCTAGGCTTTAGGCTCCCCTAGGCTAAGGATAGGGCTCCCCTAGCCTTCAGGCTAGGGCACCCCTAGGCTTTAGGCTCCCCTAGGCTAAGGATAGGGCTCCCCTAGCCTTCAGGCTAGGGCACCCCTAGGCTTTAGGCTCCCCTAGGCTAAGGATAGGGCTCCCCTAGCCTTCAGGCAAGGGCACCCCTAGGCTTTAGGCTAGGGCTCCCCTAGGCTAAGGCTAGGGCTCCCCTAGCCTTTAGGCTAGGGCCCCCCTAGGCTAAGCCTAGGGCTCCTCTAGCCTTCAGGCTAGAGCACCCCTAGGCTTTAGGCTAGGGCTCCCCTAGGCTAAGGCTAGGGCTCCCCTAGCCTTCAGGCTAGGGCACCCCTAGGCTTTAGGCTAGGGCTCCCCTAGGCTAAGGCTAAGGCTCCCCTAGCCTTCAGGCTAGGGCACCCCTAGGCTTTAGGCTAGGGCTCCCTTAGGCTAAGGCTAGGGCTCCCCTAGCCTTCAGGCTAGGGCACCCCTAGGCTTTAGGCTAGGGCTTCCATAGGCTAAGGTTAGGGCTCCCCTAGCCTTCAGGCTAGGGCACCCCTAGCTTTAGTCTAGGGCTCCCCTAGGCTAAGGCTAGGGCTCCCCTAGCCTTATCGCTAGGGCACCCCTAGGCTTTAGGCTAGGTCTCCCCTAGGCTAAGCCTAGGGCTCCCCTAGCCTTCAGGCTAGGGCATTCCTAGGCTTTAGGCTAGGGATCCCCTAGGCTAAGCCTAGGGCTCCCCTAGCCTTCAGGCAAGGGCACCCCTAGGCATTAGGCTAGGGCTCCCCCAGACAAAGGCTTGGGCTCCCCTAGCCTACAGGCTAGGGCACCCCTAGGCTTTAGGCTCCCCTAGGCTAAGGGTAGGGCTCCCCTAGCCTACAGGCTAGGGCACCCCAAGGCTTTAGGCTACCCTAGGCTAAGGCTAGGGCTCACATAGCCTTCAGGCTAGGGCACCCCTAGGCTTTAGGCGCCCTTGGGCTAAGGCTAGGGCTCACCTAGCCTTCAAGCTAGGGCACCCCTAGGCCTTAGGCTCCCCTAGGCTAAGGCTAGGGCTCCCCTAGCCTTCAGGCTAGGGCACCCCTATGCTTTAGGCTCCCCTGGGCTGAGGCTAGGGCTCCCCTAGCCTTCAGGTTGGGCACCCCTAGGCTTTAGGCTCCACTAGGCTAAGGCTAGGGATCCCCTAGCCTTCAGGCTAGGGCACCCCTAGGCTTTAGGCTCCCCTAGGCTAAGGCTAGGGCTCCCCTAGCCTTCAGGCTAGGGCACCCCTAGGCTTTAGGCTAGGGCTCCCCTAAGCTAAGGCTAGGGCTCCCCTAGCCTTCAGGCTAGGGCACCCCTAGGCTTTAGGCTAGGGCTCCCCTAGGCTAAGGCTAGGGCTCCCCTAGCCTTCAGGCTAGGGCACCCCTAGGCTTTAGGCTAGGGCTCCTCTAAACTAAGGCTAGGGCTCCCCTAGCCTTCAGGCTAGGGCACCCCTAGGCTTTAGGCTAGGGCTCCCCTAGGCTAAGGCTAGGGCTCCCCTAGCCTTCAGGATAGGGCACCCCTAGGCTTTAGGCTCCCCTGGGCTAAGGCTAGGGCTCCCCTAGCCTTCAGGCTAGGGCACCCCTAGGTTTTAGGCTCTCCTGGGCTAAGGTTAGGGCTCCCCTAGCCTTCAGGCTAGGGCACCCCTAGGCTTGAGGCTCCCCTAGGCTAAGGCTAGGGCTCCCCTCGTCTAAGGCTAGGGCTCCCCTAGCCTTCAGGCTAGGGCACCCCTAGGCTTTAGGCTCCCCTGGGCTAAGGCTAGGGCTCCCCTAGCCTTCAGGCTAGTGCTCCCCTAGGCTAAGGCTAGGGCACCCCTAGCCCTCAGGCTAGGGCACCCCTAGGCTTGAGGCTCCGCTAGGCTAAACTAGGGTTCCCCTAGCCCTCAGGCTAGGACACCCCTAGGCTTGAGGCTCCCCTAGGCTATGGCTAGGGCTCCCCTAGCACTCAGGCTAGGGCACCCCTAGGCTTAAGGCTCCCCTAGGCGAAGGCTAGGGCTCCCCTAGCCCTCAGGCTAGGGCACCCCTAGGCTTGAGGCTCCCCTAGGCTAAGGCTATGGCTCCCCTAGCCCTCAGGCTAGGGCACCCCTAGGCTTGAGGCTCCCATAGGCTAAGGTTAGGGCTCCCCTAGCCCTCAGGCTAGGGCACCCCTAGACTTGAGGCTCCCCTAGGCTAAGGCTAGGGCTCCCCTAGCCCTCAGGCTAGGGCACCCCTAGGCTTGAGGCTTCCCTGGCTAAGGCTAGGGCTCCCCTAGCCTTTAGGCAAGGGCACCCCTAGGCTTTAGGCTAGGGCTCCCCTAGGCTAAGGCTAGGGCTACCCTAGCCTTCAGGCTAGGGCACCCCTAGGCTTTAGGCTAGGGCTCCCCTAGGCTAAGGCTAGGGCTCCCCTAGCCTTCAGGCTAGGGCACCACTAAGCTTTAGGCTAGGGCTCCCCTAGGCTAAGGCTAGGGCACCCCTAGCCCTCAGGCTAGGGACCCCTAGGCTTGAGGCTCCCCTAGGCTAAGGCTAGGGCTCCCCTAGCCTTCAGGCTAGGGAACCCCTAGGCTTTAGGCTCCCCTAGGCTAAGGCTAGGGCTCCCCTAGCCTTCAGGCTAGGGCACCCCTAGGCTTTAGGCTCCCCTAGGCTAAGGATAAGGCTCCCCTAGCCTTCAGGCTAGGGCACCCCTAGGCTTTAGGCTCCCCTAGGCTAAGGATAGGGCTCCCCTAGCCTTTAGGCAAGGGCACCCCTAGGCTTTAGGCTAGGGCTCCCCTAGGCTAAGGCTAGGGCTACCCTAGCCTTCAGGCTAGGGCACCCCTAGGCTTTGGGCTAGGGCTCCCCTAGGCTTGAGGCTCCCCTAGGCTAAGGCTAGGGCTCCCCTAGCCCTCAGGCTAGGGCACCCCTAGGTTTGAGGCTCCCCTAGGCTAAGGCTAGGGCTCCCCTAGCCCTCAGGCTAGGGCACCCCTAGGCTAGGGCTCCCCTAGGCTAAGGCTAGGGCTCCCCTAGCCTCAGGTTAGGGCACCCCTAGGCTTGAGGCTCCCCTAGGCTAAGGCTAGGGCTCCCCTAGCCCTCAGGCTAGGGCACCCTTAGGCTTGAGGCTCCCCTAGGCTAAGGCTAGGGCTCCCCTAGCCCTCAGGCTAGGGCACCCCTAGGCTTGAGGCTCCCCTAGGCTAAGGCTAGGGATCCCCTAGCACTCAGGCTAGGGCACCCCCAGGCTTGAGGCTCCCCTAGGCTAAGGCTAGGGCTCCCCTAGCCCTCAGGCTAGGTCACCCCTAGACTTGAGGCTCCCCTAGGCTAAGGCTAGGGCTCCCCTAGCCCCCAGGCTAGGGCTCCCCTAGGTTTGAGGCTCCCCTAGGCTAATGCTATGGCTCCCCTAGGCTAAGACTTGGGCTCCCCTAGCCTTCAGACTAGGGCACCCCTAGGCTTTAGGCTCCCCTAGGCTAAGGCTAGGTCTCCCCTAGCCTTCAGGCTAGGGCTCCCCTAGGCTTTAGGCTAGGGCTCCCCTAGCCTTCAGGATAGGGCACCCCTAGGCTTTAGGCTCCCCTGGGCTAAGGCTAGGGCTCCCCTAGCCTTCAGGCTAGGGCACCCCTAGGCTTTAGGCTCCCCTGGGCTAAGGCTAGGGCTCCCCTAGCCTTCAGGCTAGGGCACCCCTAGGTTTTAGGCTCTCCTGGGCTAAGGTTAGGGCTCCCCTAGCCTTCAGGCTAGGGCACCCCTAGGCTTGAGGCTCCCCTAGGCTAAGGCTAGGGCTCCCCTCGTCTAAGGCTAGGGCTCCCCTAGCCTTCAGGCTAGGGCACCCCTAGGCTTTAGGCTCCCCTGGGCTAAGGCTAGGGCTCCCCTAGCCTTCAGGCTAGTGCTCCCCTAGGCTAAGGCTAGGGCACCCCTAGCCCTCAGGCTAGGGCACCCCTAGGCTTGAGGCTCCGCTAGGCTAAACTAGGGCTCCCCTAGCCCTCAGGCTAGGGCACCCCTAGGCTTGAGGCTCCCCTAGGCTATGGCTAGGGCTCCCCTAGCACTCAGGCTAGGGCACCCCTAGGCTTAAGGCTCCCCTAGGCGAAGGCTAGGGCTCCCCTAGCCCTCAGGCTAGGGCACCCCTAGGCTTGAGGCTCCCCTAGGCTAAGGCTATGGCTCCCCTAGCCCTCAGGCTAGGGCACCCCTAGGCTTGAGGCTCCCATAGGCTAAGGTTAGGGCTCCCCTAGCCCTCAGGCTAGGGCACCCCTAGACTTGAGGCTCCCCTAGGCTAAGGCTAGGGCTCCCCTAGCCCTCAGGCTAGGGCACCCCTAGGCTTGAGGCTTCCCTGGCTAAGGCTAGGGCTCCCCTAGCCTTTAGGCAAGGGCACCCCTAGGCTTTAGGCTAGGGCTCCCCTAGGCTAAGGCTAGGGCTACCCTAGCCTTCAGGCTAGGGCACCCCTAGGCTTTAGGCTAGGGCTCCCCTAGGCTAAGGCTAGGGCTCCCCTAGCCTTCAGGCTAGGGCACCACTAAGCTTTAGGCTAGGGCTCCCCTAGGCTAAGGCTAGGGCTCCCCTAGCCCTCAGGCTAGGGACCCCTAGGCTTGAGGCTCCCCTAGGCTAAGGCTAGGGCTCCCCTAGCCTTCAGGCTAGGGAACCCCTAGGCTTTAGGCTCCCCTAGGCTAAGGCTAGGGCTCCCCTAGCCTTCAGGCTAGGGCACCCCTAGGCTTTAGGCTCCCCTAGGCTAAGTATAAGGCTCCCCTAGCCTTCAGGCTAGGGCACCCCTAGGCTTTAGGCTCCCCTAGGCTAAGGATAGGGCTCCCCTAGCCTTTAGGCAAGGGCACCCCTAGGCTTTAGGCTAGGGCTCCCCTAGGCTAAGGCTAGGGCTACCCTAGCCTTCAGGCTAGGGCACCCCTAGGCTTTAGGCTAGGGCTCCCCTAGGCTTGAGGCTCCCCTAGGCTAAGGCTAGGGCTCCCCTAGCCCTCAGGCTAGGGCACCCCTAGGTTTGAGGCTCCCCTAGGCTAAGGCTAGGGCTCCCCTAGCCCTCAGGCTAGGGCACCCCTAGGCTTGAGGCTCCCCTAGGCTAAGGCTAGGGATCCCCTAGCACTCAGGCTAGGGCACCCCCAGGCTTGAGGCTCCCCTAGGCTAAGGCTAGGGCTCCCCTAGCCCCCAGGCTAGGGCTCCCCTAGGTTTGAGGCTCCCCTAGGCTAATGCTATGGCTCCCCTAGGCTAAGACTTGGGCTCCCCTAGCCTTCAGACTAGGGCACCCCTAGGCTTTAGGCTCCCCTAGGCTAAGGCTAGGTCTCCCCTAGCCTTCAGGCTAGGGCTCCCCTAGGCTTTAGGCTAGGGCTCCCCTAGCCTTCAGGATAGGGCACCCCTAGGCTTTAGGCTCCCCTGGGCTAAGGCTAGGGCTCCCCTAGCCTTCAGGCTAGGGCACCCCTAGGCTTTAGGCTCCCCTGGGCTAAGGCTAGGGCTCCCCTAGCCTTCAGGCTAGGGCACCCCTAGGTTTTAGGCTCTCCTGGGCTAAGGTTAGGGCTCCCCTAGCCTTCAGGCTAGGGTACCCCTAGGCTTGAGGCTCCCCTAGGCTAAGGCTAGGGCTCCCCTCGTCTAAGGCTAGGGCTCCCCTAGCCTTCAGGCTAGGGCACCCCTAGGCTTTAGGCTCCCCTGGGCTAAGGCTAGGGCTCCCCTAGCCTTCAGGCTAGTGCTCCCCTAGGCTAAGGCTAGGGCACCCCTAGCCCTCAGGCTAGGGCACCCCTAGGCTTGAGGCTCCGCTAGGCTAAACTAGGGCTCCCCTAGCCCTCAGGCTAGGGCACCCCTAGGCTTGAGGCTCCCCTAGGCTATGGCTAGGGCTCCCCTAGCACTCAGGCTAGGGCACCCCTAGGCTTAAGGCTCCCCTAGGCGAAGGCTAGGGCTCCCCTAGCCCTCAGGCTAGGGCACCCCTAGGCTTGAGGCTCCCCTAGGCTAAGGCTATGGCTCCCCTAGCCCTCAGGCTAGGGCACCCCTAGGCTTGAGGCTCCCATAGGCTAAGGTTAGGGCTCCCCTAGCCCTCAGGCTAGGGCACCCCTAGACTTGAGGCTCCCCTAGGCTAAGGCTAGGGCTCCCCTAGCCCTCAGGCTAGGGCACCCCTAGGCTTGAGGCTTCCCTGGCTAAGGCTAGGGCTCCCCTAGCCTTTAGGCAAGGGCACCCCTAGGCTTTAGGCTAGGGCTCCCCTAGGCTAAGGCTAGGGCTACCCTAGCCTTCAGGCTAGGGCACCCCTAGGCTTTAGGCTAGGGCTCCCCTAGGCTAAGGCTAGGGCTCCCCTAGCCTTCAGGCTAGGGCACCACTAAGCTTTAGGCTAGGGCTCTCCTAGGCTAAGGCTAGGGCTCCCCTAGCCCTCAGGCTAGGGACCCCTAGGCTTGAGGCTCCCCTAGGCTAAGGCTAGGGCTCCCCTAGCCTTCAGGCTAGGGAACCCCTAGGCTTTAGGCTCCCCTAGGCTAAGGCTAGGGCTCCCCTAGCCTTCAGGCTAGGGCACCCCTAGGCTTTAGGCTCCCCTAGGCTAAGGATAAGGCTCCCCTAGCCTTCAGGCTAGGGCACCCCTAGGCTTTAGGCTCCCCTAGGCTAAGGATAGGGCTCACCTAGCCTTTAGGCAAGGGCACCCCTAGGCTTTAGGCTAGGGCTCCCCTAGGCTAAGGCTAGGGCTACCCTAGCCTTCAGGCTAGGGCACCCCTAGGCTTTAGGCTAGGGCTCCCCTAGGCTAAGGCTAGGGCTCCCCTAGCCTTCAGGCTAGGGCACCACTAAGCTTTAGGGTAGGGCTCCCCTAGGCTAAGGCTAGGGCACCTCTAGCCCTCAGGCTAGGGCACCCCTAGGCTTGAGGCTCCCCTAGGCTAAGGCTAGGTCTCCCGTAGCCCTCAGGCTAGGGCACCCCTAGGCTTGAGGCTCCCCTAGGCTAAGGCTAGGGCTCCCCTATCCCTCAGGCTAGGGCACCCCTAGGCTTGAGGCTACCCTAGGCCAAGGCTAGAGCTCCCCTAGCCCTCAGGATAGGGCACCCCTAGGCTTGAGGATCCCCTAGGCTAAGGCTAGGGCTCCCCTAGCCCTCAGGCTACGGCACCCCTAGGCTTGAGGCTCCCCTAGGCTAAGGCTAGGGCTCCCCTAGCCCTCAGGCTAGGGCACCCCTAGGCCTGAGGCTCCCCTAGGCTAAGGCTAGGGCTCCCCTAGCCCTCAGGCTAGGGCACCCCTATGCTTGAGGCTCCCCTAGGCTAAGGCTAGGGCTCCCCTAGCCCTCAGGCTAGGGCACCCCTAGGTTTGAGGCTCCCCTAGGCTAAGGCTAGGGCTCCCCTAGACCTCAGGTTAGGGTACCCCTAGGCTTAAGGATCCCCTAGGCTAAGGCTAGGGCTCCTCTAGCCCTCAGGCTAGGGCAGCTCTAGGCTTGAGGCTCCCTTAGGCTAAGGCTAGGGCTCCCCTAGCCCTCAGGCTAGGGCACCCCTAGACTTGAGGCTCCCCTAGGCTAAGGCTAGGGCTCCCCTAGCCCTCAGGCTAGGGTACACCTAGGCTTGAGGCTCCCCTAGGCTAAGGCTAGGGCTCCCCTTACCCTCAGGCTAGGGCTCCCCTAGGCTTGAGGCTCCCCTAGGCTAAGGCTAGGGCTCCCCTAGAAATCAGGCTAGGGCACCCCTAGGCTTTAGGCTCCCCTGGGCTAAGGCTAGGGCTCCCCTAGCCATCAGGCTAGGGCACCGCTAAGCTTTAGGCTCCCCTGGGCTAAGGCTAGGGCTCCCCTAGCCTTCAGGCTAGGGCTCCCCTAGGCTTTAGGCTAGGGCTCCCCAAGCCTTCAGGCTCGGGCTCCCCTAGGCTTTAGGCTAGGGCTCCCCTAGCCTTCAGGCTATGGCACCCCTAGCCGTTAGGCTCCCCTGGGCTAAGGCTAGGGCTCCCGTAGCCTTCAGGCTAGGGCACCCCTAGGCTTTAGGCTCTCCTGGGCTAAGGCTAGGGCTCACCTAGCCTTCAGGGTAGGGCACCCCTAGGCTTTAGGCTCCCCTGGGCTAAGGCTAGGGCTAACCTAGCCTTAAGGCTAGGGCACCCCTAGGCTTTAGGCTCCCCTGGGCTAAGGCTAGGGCTCCCCTAGCCTTCAGGCTAGGGCACCCCTAGGCTTTAGGCTCCCCTAGGCTAAGGCTAGGGCTCCCCTAGGTTAAGGCTAGGGCTCCCCTAGCCTTCAGGCTACGGCACCCCTAAGCTTTAGGTGCCCATGGGCTAAGGCAAGGGCTCACCTAGCCTTCAAGCTAGGGCACCCCTAGGCTTTAGGCTCCCCTAGGCTAAGGCTAGGGCTCCCCTAGCCTTCAGGCTAGGGCACCCCTAGGCTTTTGGCTCCCCTGGGCTAAGGCTAGGGCTCCCCTAGCCTTCAGGCTAGGGAACCCCTAGGCTTTAGGCTCCCCTGGGCTAAGGCTAGGGCTCCCCTAGCCTTCCTGATAGGGCACCCCTAGGCTTTAGGCTCCCCTGGGGTAAGGCTAGGGCTGCCCTAGCCTTCAGGCTAGGGATCCCCTAGGCTTTAGGCTAGGGCTCCCCTAGCCTTCAGGCTCGGGTTCCCCTAGCCTTCAGGCTCGGGTTCCCCTAGCCTTCAGGCTAGTGCTCACCTAGGCTTCAGGCTAGGGCTCCCCTAGGCTTTAGGCTCCCCTAGGCTAAGGCTAGGGCTCCCCTAGCCTTCAGGCTACGCACCCCTAGGCTTTAGACTCCCCTAGGCTAAGGCTAGGGCTCCCCTCGCCTTCAGGCTAGGGCACCCCTAGGCTTTAGGCTCCCCTAGGCTAAGGCTAGGGCTCCCCTCGCCTTCAGGCTTGGGCACCCCTATGCTTTAGGCTCACCTAGTCTAAGGCTAGGGCTCCCCTAGCCTTCAGGCTAGAGCACCCCTAGGCTCTAGGCTCCCCTAGGCTAAGGCTAGGGCTCCCCTAGCCTTCAGGCTAGGGCACCCCTAGGCTTTAGGCTCCCCTAGGCTAAGGATAGGGCTCCCCTAGACCTCAGGTTAGGGAACCCCTAGGCTTAAGGATCCCCTAGGCTAAGGCTAGGGCTCCTCTAGCCCTCAGGGTAGGGCACCGCTAGGCTTGAGGCTCCCTTAGGCTAAGGCTAGGGCTCCCCTAGCCCTCAGGCTAGGGCACCCCTAGACTTGAGGCTCCCCTAGGCTAAGGCTAGGGCTCCCCTAGCCCTCAGGCTAGGGTACACCTAGGCTTGAGGCTCCACTAGGCTAAGGCTAGGGCTCCCCTTACCCTCAGGCTAGGGCTCCCCTAGGCTTGAGGCTCCCCTAGGCTAAGGCTAGGGCTCCCCTAGAAATCAGGCTAGGGCACCCCTAGGCTTTAGGCTCCCCTGGGCTAAGGCTAGGGCTCCCCTAGCCTTCAGGCTAGGGCTCCCCTAGGCTTTAGGCTAGGGCTCCCCAAGCCTTCAGGCTCGGGCTCCCCTAGGCTTTAGGCTAGGGCTCCCCTAGCCTTCAGGCTATGGCACCCCTAGCCGTTAGGCTCCCCTGGGCTAAGGCTAGGGCTCCCCTAGCCTTCAGGCTAGGGCACCCCTAGGCTTTAGGCTCTCCTGGGCTAAGGCTAGGGCTCTCCTAGCCTTCAGGCTAGGGCACCCCTAGGCTTTAGCTCCCCTGGGCTAAGGCTAGGGCTCACCTAGCCTTCAGGCTAGGGCACCCCTAGGCTTTAGGCTCCCCTGGGCTAAGGCTAGGGCTCCCCTAGCCTTCAGGCTAGGGCACCCCTAGGCTTTAGGCTCCCCTAGGCTAAGGCTAGGGCTCCCCTAGGCTAAGGCTAGGGCTCCCCTAGGCTGCAGGCTAGGGCACCCCTAAGTTTTAGGCGCCCCTGGGCTAAGGCTAGGGCTCACCTAGCCTTCAAGCTAGGGCACCCCTAGGCTTTAGGCTCCCCTAGGCTAAGGCTAGGGCTCCCCTAGCCTTTAGGCTAGGGCACCCCTAGGCTTTTGGCTCCCCTGGGCTAAGGCTAGGGCTCTCCTTGCCTTCAGGCTAGGGAACCCCTAGGCTTCAGGCTCCCCTGGGCTAAGGCTAGGGCTCCCCTAGTCTTCAGGCTAGGTCACCCCTAGGCTTTAGGCTCTCCTGGGCTAAGGCTAGGGCTCCCCTAGCCTTCAGGCTAGGGCACCCCTAGGCTTTAGGCTCCCCTGGGCTAAGGCTAGGGCTCACCTAGCCTTCAGGCTAGGGCACCCCTAGGCTTTAATTACCCCTGGGCTAAGGCTAGGGCTCACCTAGCCTTCAGGCTAGGGCACTCCTAGGTTTTAGGCTCCCCTGGGCTAAGGCTAGGGCTCCCCTACCCTTCAGGCTAGGGCACCCCTAGGCTTTAGGCTCCCCTAGGCTAAGGCTAGGGCTCCCCTAGGCTAAGGCTAGGGCTCCCCTAGCCTTCAGGCTAGGGCACCCCTAAGCTTTAGGTGCCCATGGGCTAAGGCAAGGGCTCACCTAGCCTTCAAGCTAGGGCACCCCTAGGCTTTAGGCTCCCCTAGGCTAAGGCTAGGGCTCCCCTAGCCTTCAGGCTAGGGCACCCCTAGGCTTTTGGCTCCCCTGGGCTAAGGCTAGGGCTCCCCTAGCCTTCAGACTAGGGAACCCCTAGGCTTTAGGCTCCCCTGGGCTAAGGCTAGGGCTCCCCTAGCCTTCAGGCTAGGGCACCCCTAGGCTTTAGGCTCCCCTGGGTTAAGGCTAGGGCTGCCCTAGCCTTCAGGCTAGGGCTCCCCTAGGCTTTGGGCTAGGGCTCCCCTAGCCTTCAGGCTCGGGTTCCCCTAGCCTTCAGGCTAGGGCTCCCCTAGGCTTCAGGCTAGGGCTCCCCTAGGCTTTAGGCTCCCCTAGGCTAAGGATAGGGCTCACCTAGCCTTCATGCTAGGGCACCCCTAGGCTTTAGACTCCCCTAGGCTAAGGCTAGGGCTCCCCTCGCCTTCAGGCTAGGGCACCCCTAGGCTTTAGGCTCCCCTAGGCTAAGGCTAGGGCTCCTCTCGCCTTCAGGCTTGGGCACCCCTAGGATTTAGGCTCCCCTAGTCTAAGGCTAGGGCTCCCATAGCCTTCAGGCTAGAGCACCCCTAGGCTTTAGGCTCCCCTAGGCTACGGCTAGGGCTCCCCTAGCCTTCAGGCTAGGGCACCTCTAGGCTTTAGGCTCCCCTAGGCTAAGGAGAGGGCTCCCGTAGCCTTCAGGCTAGGGCACCCCTAGGCTTTAGGCTCCCCTAGGCTAAGGATAGGGCTCCCCTAGACCTCAGGTTAGGGTACCCCTAGGCTTAAGGATCCCCTAGGCTAAGGCTAGGGCTCCTCTAGCCCACAGGCTAGGGCACCTCTAGGCTTGAGGCTCCCCTAGGCTAAGGCTAGGGCTCCCCTTACCCTCCGGCTAGGGCTCCCCTAGGCTTGAGGCTCCCCTAGGCTAAGGCAAGGGCTCCCCATTGAAATCAGCCAAGGGCACCCCTAGGCTTTAGGCTACCCTGGGCTAAGGCTAGGGCTCCCCTAGCCATCAGGCTAGGGCACCGCTAAGCTTTAGGCTCCCCTGGGCTAAGGCTAGGGCTCCCCTAGCCTTCAGGCTAGGGCTCCCCTAGGCTTTAGGCTAGGGCTCCCCAAGCCTTCAGGCTCGGGCTCCCCTAGGCTTTAGGCTAGGGCTCCCCTAGCCTTCAGGCTATGGCACCCCTAGCCGTTAGGCTCCCCTGGGCTAAGGCTAGGGCTCCCCTAGCCTTCAGGCTAGGGCACCCCTAGGCTTTAGGCTCTCCTGGGCTAAGGCTAGGGCTCCCCTAGCCTTCTGGCTAGGGCACCCCTAGGCTTTAGGCTCCCCTGGGCTAAGGCTAGGGCTCACCTAGCCTTCAGGCTAGGGCACCCCTAGGCTTTAGGCTCCCCTGGGCTAAGGCTAGGGCTCTCCTAGCCTTCAGGCTAGGGCACCCCTAGGTTTTAGGCTCCCCTAGGCTAAGGCTAGGGCTCCCCTAGGCTAAGGCTAGGGCTCCCCTAGCCTTCAGGCTAGGGCACCCTTAAGCTTTAGGCACCCCTGGGCTAAGGCTAGGGCTCACCTAGCCTTCAAGCTAGGGCACCCCTAGGCTTTAGGCTCCCCTAGGCTAAGGCTAGGGCTCCCCTAGCCTTTAGGCTAGGGCACCCCTAGGCTTTTGGCTCCCCTGGGCTAAGGCTAGGGCTCACCTTGCCTTCAGGCTAGGGAACCCCTAGGCTTTAGGCTCCCCTGGGCTAAGGCTAGGGCTCCCCTAGCCTTCAGGCTAGGTCACCCCTAGGCTTTAGGCTCTCCTGGGCTAAGGCTAGGGCTCCCCTAGCCTTCAGGCTAGGGCACCCCTATGCTTTAAGCTCCCCTGGGCTAAGGCTAGGGCTCACCTAGCCTTCAGGCTAGGGCACCCCTAGGCTTTAATTTCCCCTGGGCTAAAGATAGGGCTCACCTAGCCTTCAGGCTAGGGCACCCCTAGGCTTTAGGCTCCCCTGGGCTAAGGATAGGGCTCCCCTACCCTTCAGGCTAGGGCACCCCTAGGCTTTAGGCTCCCCTAGGCTAAGGCTAGGGCTCCCCTAGGCTTTTGGCTCCCCTGGGCTAAGGCTAGGGCTCACCTAGCCTTCAGGCTAGGGCACCCCTAAGCTTTAGGTGCCCATGGGCTAAGGCAAGGGCTCACCTAGCCTTCAAGCTAGGGCACCCCTAGGCTTTAGGGTCCCCTGGGCTAAGGCTAGGGCTCCCCTAGCCTTCAGGCTAGGGCACCCCTAGGCTTTTGGCTCCCCTGGGCTAAGGCTAGGGCTCCCCTAGCCTTCAGGCTAGGGCACCCCTAGGCTTTAGGCTCCCCTGGGCTAAGGCTAGGGCTGCCCTAGCCTTCAGGCTAGGGCTCCCCTAGGCTTTAGGCTAGGGCTCCCCTAGCCTTCAGGCTCGGGATCCCCGAGCCTTCAGGCTAGGGCTCCCCTAGGCTTCAGGCTAGGGCTCCCCTAGGCTTTAGGCTCCCCTAGGCTAAGGCTAGGGCGCCCCTAGCCTTCAGGCTAGGGCACCCCTAGGTTTTAGGCTCCCCTAGGCTAAGGCTAGGGCTCCCCTCGCCTTCAGGCTTGGGCACCCCTAGGCTTTAGGCTCCCCTAGTCTAAGGCTAGGGCTCCCCTAGCCTTCAGGCTAGAGCACCCCTAGGCTTTAGGCTCCCCTAGGCTAAGGCTAGGGCTCCCCTAGCCTTCAGGCTAGGGCACCCCTAGGCTTTAGGCTCCCCTAGGCTAAGGCTAGGGCTCCCCTAGCCTTCAGGCTAGGGCACCCCTAGGCTTTAGGCTCCCCTAGGCTAAGGATAGGGCTCCCCTAGCCTTCAGGCAAGGGCACCCCTAGGCTTTAGGCTAGGGCTCCCCTAGGCTAAGGCTAGGGCTCCCCTAGCCTTTAGGCTAGGGCTCCCCTAGGCTAAGCCTAGGGCTCCTCTAGCCTTCAGGCTAGAGCACCCCTAGGCTTTAGGCTAGGGCTCCCCTAGGCTAAGGCTAGGGCTCCCCTAGCCTTCAGGCTAGGGCACCCCTAGGCTTTAGGCTAGGGCTCCCCTAGGCTAAGGCTAAGGCTCCCCTAGCCTTCAGGCTAGGGCACCCCTAGGCTTTAGGCTAGGGCTCCCTTAGGCTAAGGCTAGGGCTCCCCTAGCCTTCAGGCTAGGGCACCCCTAGGCTTTAGGCTAGGGCTTCCATAGGCTAAGGTTAGGGCTCCCCTAGCCTTCAGGCTAGGGCACCCCTAGCTTTAGTCTAGGGCTCACCTAGGCTAAGGCTAGGGCTCCCCTAGCCTTATCGCTAGGGCACCCCTAGGCTTTAGGCTAGGTCTCCCCTAGGCTAAGCCTAGGGCTCCCCTAGCCTTCAGGCTAGGGCACCCCTAGGCTTTAGGCTAGAGCTCCCCTAGGCTAAGCCTAGGGCTCCCCTAGCCTTCAGGCAAGGGCACCCCTAGGCTTTAGGCTAGGGCTCCCCCAGACAAAGGCTAGGGCTCCCATAGCCTTATCGCTAGGGCACCCCTAGGCTTTAGGCTCCCCTAGGCTAAGGGTAGGGCTCCCCTAGCCTACAGGCTAGGGCACCCCAAGGCTTTAGGCTACCCTAGGCTAAGGCTAGGGCTCACATAGCCTTCAGGCTAGGGCACCCCTAGGCTTTAGGCGCCCTTGGGCTAAGGCTAGGGCTCACCTAGCCTTCAAGCTAGGGCACCCCTAGGCCTTAGGCTCCCCTAGGCTAAGGCTATGGCTCCCCTAGCCTTCAGGCTAGGGCACCCCTATGCTTTAGGCTCCCCTGGGCTGAGGCTAGGGCTCCCCTAGCCTTCAGGTTGGGCACCCCTAGGCTTTAGGCTCCACTAGGCTAAGGCTAGGGATCCCCTAGCCTTCAGGCTAGGGCACCCCTAGGTTTTAGGCTCCCCTAGGCTAAGGCTAGGGCTCCCCTAGCCTTCAGGCTAGGGCACCCCTAGGCTTTAGGCTAGGGCTCCCCTAAGCTAAGGCTAGGGCTCCCCTAGCCTTCAGGCTAGGGCACCCCTAGGCTTTAGGCTAGGGCTCCCCTAGGCTAAGGCTAGGGCTCCCCTAGCCTTCAGGCTAGGGCACCCCTAGGCTTTAGGCTAGGGCTCCTCTAAACTAAGGCTAGGGCTCCCCTAGCCTTCAGGCTAGGGCACCCCTAGGCTTTAGGCTAGGGCTCCCCTAGGCTAAGGCTAGGGCTCCCCTAGCCTTCAGGCTAGGGCACCCCTAGGCTTTAGGCTAGGGCTCCTCTAGCCTTCATGCTAGGGCACCCCTAGGCGTTAGGCTAGGGCTCCCCTCGGCTAAGGCTAGGACTCCCCTAGCCTTCAGGCTAGGGCACCCCTAGGCTTTAGGCTAGGGCTCCCCTAGGCTAAGGCTAGGGCTCCCCTAGCCTTCAGGCTAGGGCACCCCTAGGCTTTAGGCTAGGGCTCCCCTAGCCTTCATGCTAGGGCACCCCTAGGCGTTAGGCTAGGGCTCCCCTCGGCTAAGGCTAGAACTCCCCTAGCCTTCAGGCTAGGGCACCCCTAGGCTTTAGGCTAGGGCTCCCCTAGGCTAAGGCTAGGGCTCCCCTAGCCTTCAGGCTAGGGCACCCTTAGGCTTTAGGCTAGGGCTCCCCTAGGCTAAGGCTAGCGCTCCCCTAGCCTTCAGGCTAGGGCACCCCTAGGCTTTAGGCTAGGGCTCCACTCGGCTAAGGCTAGGACTCCCCTAGCCTTCAGGCTAGGGCACCCCTATGCTTTAGGCTAGGGCTCCCCTAGGCTAAGGCTAGGGCTCCCCTAGCCTTCAGGTTAGGGCACCCCTCGGCTTTAGGCTAGTGCTTCCATAGGCTAAGGTTAGGGCCCACCCAGCCTTCAGGCTAGCGCACCCCTAGCTTTAGTCTAGGGCTCCCCTAGTCTAAGGCTAGAGCTCCCCTAGCCTTCATGCTAGGGCACCCCTAGGCTTTAGGCTAGGGCTCCCCTAGGCTAAGCCTAGGGCTCCCCTAGCCTTCAGGCTAGGGCACCCCTAGGCTTTAGGCAAGGGCTCCCCTAGGCTAAGACTAGGCCTCCCCTAGCCTTCAGGCTAGGGCACCCCTAGGCTTTAGGCTAGGGCTCCCCTAGGCTAAGCCTAGGGCTCCCCTAGCCTTCAGGCAAGGGCACCCCTAGGCTTTAGGCTAGGGCTCCCCCAGACAAAGGCTAGGGCTCCCCTAGCCTTCAGGCTAGGGCACCCCTAGGCTTTAGGCTCCCCTAGGCTAAGGGTAGGGCTCCCCTAGCCTACAGGCTAGGGCACCCCAAGGCTTTAGGCTACCCTAGGCTAAGGCTAGGGCTCACATAGCCTTCAGGCTAGGGCACCCCTAGGCTTTAGGCGCCCTTGGGCTAAGGCTAGGGCTCACCTAGCCTTCAAGCTAGGGCACCCCTAGGCCTTAGGCTCCCCTAGGCTAAGGCTAGGGCTCCCCTAGCCTTCAGGCTAGGGAACCCCTATGCTTTAGGCTCCCCTGGGCTGAGACTAGGGCTCCCCTAGCCTTCAGGTTGGGCACCCCTAGGCTTTAGGCTCCACTAGGCTAAGGCTAGGGATCCCCTAGCCTTCAGGCTAGGGCACCCCTAGGCTTTAGGTTCCCCTAGGCTAAGGCTAGGGCTCCCCTAGCCTTCAGGCTAGGGCACCCCTAGGCTTTAGGCTAGGGCTCCCCTAAGCTAAGGCTAGGGCTCCCCTAGCCTTCAGGCTAGGGCACCCCTAGGCTTTAGGCTAGGGCTCCCCTAGGCTAAGGCTAGGGCTCCCCTAGCCTTCAGGCTAGGGCACCCCTAGGCTTTAGGCTAGGGCTCCTCTAAACTAAGGCTAGGGCTCCCCTAGCCTTCAGGCTAGGGCACCCCTAGGCTTTAGGCTAGGGCTCCCCTAGGCTAAGGCTAGGGCTCCCCTAGCCTTCAGGCTAGGGCACCCCTAGGCTTTAGGCTAGGGCTCCCCTAGCCTTCATGCTAGGGCACCCCTAGGCGTTAGGCTAGGGCTCCCCTAGCATTCAGGCTAGGGCACCCCTAGGCTTCAGGCTAGGGTACCCCTAGGCTTTAGGCTAGGGCTCCCCTAGCCTTTAGGCTAGGGCACCCCTAGGCTTCAGGCTAGGGCTCCCCTAGGCTTAGGCTAGGGCTCCCGTAGCCTTCAGGCTAGGACACCCCTAGCCTTCAGGCTAGGGCACCCCTAGGCTTCAGGTTAGGGCACCCCTAGGCTTTAGGCAAGGGCTCCACTAGCCTTCAGGCTAGGGCACCCCTAGGCTTCAGGCTAGGGCTCCCCTAGGCTATGGCTAGGGCTCCCCTAGCCTTCAGGCTAGGGCACCCCTAGGCTTCAGGCTAGGGCACCCCTAGGCTTCAGGCTAGGGCTCCCCTAGGCTTCAGGCTAGGGCACCCCTAGGCTTCAGGCTAGGGCTCCCCTAGCCTTCAGGCTAGGGCACCCCTAGGCTTCAGGCTAGGGCTCCTCTAGGGTAAGGCTAGGGCTCCCCTAGCCTTCAGGCTAGGGCACCCCTAGGCTTCAGGCTAGGGCACCCCTAGGCTTTAGGCTAGGGCTCCCCTAGCCTTCAGGCTAGGGCACCCCTAGGCTTCAGGCTAGGGCTTCCCTAGGCTAAGGCTAGGGCTCCCCTAGCCTTCAGGCTAGGGCACCCCTAGGCTTCAGGCTAGGGCACCCCTAGCCTTCAGGCTAGGGCACCCCTAGGCTTTAGGCTAGGGCTCCCCTAGTCTTCAGGCTAGGGCACCCCTAGGCTTCAGGCTAGGGCTCCCCTAGGCTAAGGCTAGGGCTCCCCTAGCCTACAGGCTAGGGCACCCCTAGGCTTCAGGCTAGGGCACCCCTAGGCTTTAGGCTAGGGCTCCCCTAGCCTTCAGGCTAGCGCACCCCTAGGCTTCAGGTTAGGGCTCCCCTAGGCTTCAGGCTAGGGCTCCCCTAGCCTTCAGGCTAGGGCACCCCTAGGCATCAGGCTAGGGCTCCCCTAGGCTTCAGGCTAAGGCTCCCATAGCCTTCAGGCTCGGGCACCCCTAGGCTTCAGGCTAGGGCTCCCCTAGCCTTCAGGCTAGGGCACCCCTAGGCTTTAGGCTCGGGCTCCCCTAGGCGTTCTCTGTTGGTACACGGAATCCAAATGGACTTTTCTATATTGACCTATGGCGTGTGAAATTGCTGAACATTTCATTTGGATGCAATGATTTTCTTGTAGGGCCTTGGATTGTCCATGTTTAGAGTGATACCATCTCCAATTACAGTTTTACATCTTTGCTACCATTGTCAGCTTTTATTAGACACTTTTTGATCAATAACTGCCATAAAGACTTGCAGCATATTATTAAATAAAAGTGGTATTAAATGGTATCCTTATCAGGTGCCAATATGTAAAGGGAAAAATTTAATTAACTATGCATCAAGCAAAATGTTTGTCATTGGCATTGCATTTTGCTGTTTAAGTCAAATTAAATCATGTCACTCTCATAGAAATGTTAGAGAAAAAAAAGAATGAAACACATATGGGTCCTGCTTCCTTCTCACAGTTGTCAAGTTTGAGCTTAGTTGCAGTTACTGTGATGTTCTATGTTGTTGAAGTTCATCCTTTTTTCAATGATATTTTGCTTTATCAAGCATGTCCTTTAATGGACAGATCTCTCAACAAATTTCTAATATACTTAAAATGAAATTTTCATAGTATCCATTTATGACAAGCATTATAATTGTACAACTTCTAAGCTACAATTGACAGTGCATCAAACTATCAAGTTCTTCACTAGCACTATAATTAAAATGCATCATTTTACTTTTAAACAGCCTCATTCATTTTTCAACTTTCAGTGGCATATGAGACAATTAAAAATAAAATAGCTTGGATCTGGTAAATATTAGTTCTCAAATAGACACTGCTTTTTAAATGTTTAAAGAGGTCCTGGGAAACAAATATGCCCAGGGAAACACATCACTTGTCTATGGCTTCTGTGTATATTGATTGAGGTCCAAGTGAAATGAAATCCTTGACAACTTCAATGATATCTCCATTTTTCATGGTAATTTGTATTGGTCCTATAGTGAGGATTTTGGTTTTCTTTCATCGAGCTGTATGCTGTAGTTAAGGCACCAGTCTCTGATCTTCATCAGTACATTTTTCAAGTCAGACTACCTTATGGCATGCAGTATTAAGGCATCTTCACACTACAGGGAATTAATAAGGCTTTCACAAATATTATTTCCGTGCTCTTCTATATTTAGGACAACTTCTTAGATTATTTTCTTTTTTTAACATTTTATTACTCATACAACTCTTATCACAATTCATACATATACATACATCAATTGTATAAAGCACATCTGTACATTCTTTGTCCTCATCATTTTCAAAGCATTTGCTCTCCATTTAAGCCCTTTGCATCAGATCCTCTTTTTTCCCCTCCCTCCCTGCTACCCCTACCTCATGAGCCCTTAATAATTTTTAAATTATTATTTTGTCATATCTTGCCCTATCCAGCGTCTCCCTTCACCCCTTTTCTGTTGTCTGTCCCTCAGGGAGGAGGTCACATGTAGATCCTTGTAATCGGTTTCCCCTTTCCAGCCCACTCACCCTCTACCCTCCCAGTATCGCACCTCACACTCCTGGTCCTGAAGGTATCATCCACCCTGGATTCCCTGTGCCTCCAGCTCCTATATGCACCAGTGTACAACCTCTGCTCTATCAAGGTAGATTTCAGATCATGATAGTTGGGGGGTGGGGTGGAGGAAGCATTTAGGAACTGGAGGAAAGTTGTATACTTCATTGGTGCTACATCGCACCCTGACTGACTCATCTCCTCCCCTAGACTCCTCTGTGAGGGGATCTCCAGTGGCCGACAAATGGGCTTTGGGTCTCCACTCTACACTTCCTCCTTCATTCACGATGTTAAGTTTTTGGGTTTTTTTTTTTTATGATGATGCCTTATTCCTGATACCTTTGGCACCTCGTGATCACACAAGCTGGTGTGCTTCTTCCGTGTGGGCTTTATTGCTTCTGAGCTAGATGGCCGCTTGCTCACCTTCAAGGCATTAAGACCCCAGACACTATCTCTTTTGATAGCCGGGCATCATCAGATTCCTTTGCCACGTTTGCTTATGCACCCGTTTGTCCTCGACAATCGTATCATGGAGCTGTGCAGCCAATGATATGATTTTTTGCTCTTTGATACCTGAAAACTGATCCCATCGGGACCACGTGATCACACAAGCTGATGTGCTCTTCCATGTGGGCTTTGTTGCTTCTGAGCTAGATGGCCACTTGTGCACCTTCAAGGCTTTAAGACCCCAGACGCTATCTCTTTTGATAGCCGGGCACCATCAACTTTCTTCATATTTACTTGTTCAAATGCTTTGGCTTCAGCAATTGTGTCGGGAGGGTGAGGATCATAGAATGACAATTTAATAGAAGAAACTATTCATGTATTGAGGGAGTGCTTCAGTAGAGGCCCAAGGTCCTTCTGCCACCTTAATACTAAACCTATAAATATAGACACATAGATCTATTTTCCCATCCTCATATATATATATTTGCATGTACATGTCTTTGTCTAGACCTCTATAAATGCACTTTGCCTCCTAGTTCTTTTCTCTATTTCCCTTGACTTTCCTCCTGCCCCACTATCATGCTCCATCCCCACCTGGCTTACAGCTATACCTCTTCTTTAAGTAACCTTGCCCTTATCATTCCCTACCAGGCCAGCCACTCCCCACCTCGCCACCAATTTGGATCCCATGTTGCTCCCTTGTCCCTGGGTTTGTTAACACCACTTCTTTACGCCCAATCTCCCCCTATCCCAGGTACCCCCAGAACTGTCGGTCCCTTTGTTTTTCCTCCAGATAGTTCATCCAGCCTGTCTTATGTAGACAAACCTGTGGAGATAATAACATGCACAAAAATAAGACAGAGGAAAACAAAGCAACAGTATACAGCCAGACAACAAAACAACAAAAAACCACTGACAAAGAACAAAACAAAACACATCAAGATAGAAAAGCTTGTAGTTAGTTCAAGGTTCGTTTGTTGGCCTTTAGGAGTGTTTTCCAGTCCAGTCTGTATGGGCACCACGCCCTGGCCCCAAATCCACTTTCAGCATTCCCTGGGGACCTTGCCACTCCATTCCCTTGCTGTTCTGCTGAACTCTCCCAGTGATTTGCCTCAGTGTGGTTGGATCAGGTCAGGTGCAATCTGCACACTGTGTCTCTGATGCTTTCTCCGGTAGCGCCATTGGTCACTGAGGGGTTTCATGTCTTATAGTGGGGGGCATGTTGTCCTCTCTGTGGACTGGCTGCTCTAATCAGGAACATCATCCTCACGGCCTGGTGGGCAAGTCTGTGCTCCACTCTCTCCTCCTCCCCTTCATCTGCGCCCGTGTGCTCTGATCCGATATATCCTTCTGCCCGAGCTGTAGAATCAATGTCGTCCTTTGAAACAAATTCTTCTTGGGGGAGGGGCAGGAATCCACTTAATTTTTGGTGTTGGGGCCAGCCTCCCAGACCTCTCCACTGGTTCCCTACTCCACTCCGGAATGCTGCATTCACACCTCGCGGCACTGGGTGGAAGTCTGGTCCCACTTTCCCTGTGGAGATATAAACAATACCCTCCCCTTGGGTGGGTTAGTGCCCCATGCCCCAGCTCACCTTTTCTTCCTTATATTCATCCTTTTATTTTTCTTTCCCCACCTCCTCCCCAGTTGTCTACTATGTGCATCCCTGGTTTTGATCTGGTCTCTGCCATACTACACAGTCTTCAACCCCAAAATGTGAGTATATAGTAACTTTTTCCCCTATGCCACATTAGCATTTTTTTTAATATTTGCCTCAGCAGGATCATGTTTTACTTTTCCTTTTGTACCTGACTTACTTCACTTAGCATGATTTCCTCCAGTTCCTCCCAAGCCGGTATGTGCATCATAGTTGAGTTTCTTTCCCTGTGATCTATCTTTCTCAGAGTGGTGTGTTGAAGTCACCCACTATAATTGTCGGGTCTGTGATTTTTTCTTAATCTTTTGGAGTGTTTGGTTGACATATTCAGCTGGTCTCTCATTCAGGGAATATATGTTTACAATGCTTAGTGGTTCATTGTCTATGATTCCCTTGAGCATTAGATAGTATCCTTCCTTATCTCTTTTTATGGTTTGTACTTTGAGGTCAATTTATCGAGATTAGGATTGCAACCCCTGCTTTTTTTGTATTGCTGTGTACTTGGTAGGTCCTTCTCCAGCCTTTGATTCTCAGCCTATTTTTGTCTGTAGCCTTGAGATGTGTCTCCTGTAGGCAGCAAATGGATGGGTTGTGTTTTCTAAGCCATTCTGCTAGTCTCAGTCTTTTAATGCCTGAGTTCAGGCCACTGATAATCAGGGTTATTATCTCCATCTGTGGACTCTGTGATGCCATTTTATACCTTTTGTGTTGGGAGTTTTCCTACTTTCCTTTCTCATTAGTGTGTGTTTTTTGTGTGTATCATTCTTGACTTCTTTCCATCCTTAAACCAATGCTATCTTGGGGTCTCTTTTCTCCTTGTTGTGCTCTGGGTGAAGTTGTTCTATGTATTGGTCTCTTATTTGTGCTTGGTGAGTGTTGTTCATCTGCCCATACTGAGTCGGCGAGGATCTTTTGTAAGGCTGGGTTTGTTGTAATGTAATTTTTGAGTTTTTCCTTGTCTGGGAAGACTTTTACTTCTCCATCGATCTTGATCGATAATTTGGCTGGGTAGATATTCTTGGATTTGCGTTGTTTTCCTTCAATTTTTGGAGTAATGTCACTCCACTCTCTCCTTTTTTTCATAGTTTCTGCTGATAGGTCTGAGCATATCCTTATGTGGGAACCTTTATATGTGACTGCTTGTTTTTCCCTGGCTGCTGTCATGATTTTCTCCTTTTCCTCAAAGTTGGATAGTTTAACTATTATGTGCCTTGGTGATTTCATCTTGGGGTCCTGTCATGCTGGTGTTCTTTCAGCCTCCTGGATGGTTGCCTGGTTTTCATTCATTAGGCTGGGCAAGTTTTCCTCCAAGAATTCTCTCGCTATTGTAGCAGATGATTCTTTGTTGTGTCTTCCTCCGGTAGGCCAATAATTCTAATGTTCTGCTTCATAGCATCAGACATAGCTCTTAGGTTTTCTTCAGCTTCTCTGATGCTCTTGTTAGATTTTTGTTCACGTTTATTAAAGTCTGCTTGGCTGTCCTCCAAGACACTGATAGGGTTCTCTGATTCCTCCAATCAATTTTCAAGGAACATGATTGTGCTATTGTTTTTCATTATCTCCTCGCTAAGCTCCTGTATCGTTTCATCCTTTTTCTGTATTGTTTCCCTCATATCCTGCATGGCTCCAAGCAGCATTCTGAGAATTTCTTTGAGTGGCATCTCAATGTCTGCTTCTTCTATGTATGTTGTTATGTTCAGGACATCTTCTGCCTTTGTCTTTTTTTCTCCTGTTTTTTTCGTTGAAGTCATTAGGGGTGATGGCTTTTTGCGTTGTTATTTTAGAGGGACCAGGTGCCATTTTCTAGTCTCTCTCTGGAAGACTTACAGGAATGCTTCTTCGAACTGCCTACAGCTGATTTTGCTATGGTATTAACCTACCACTTTATCTTCCTGTGGCTTCCCTATCAGGGGAGTACCCCAGATGGCAGGTCGGCTGCCTGCCCCAGTGTTGCACAGGCTGGGCTGATGTTCCTGTTATTGGTTTGAATGTTGAAAAGTGTTGGCTGAGCTGCCTTATGTCCCCAGGTACTCAGGCAGGAACTCCCTGGTGAGAAGTCTGAGGAGTATCCCCTGGAGAGCAAGCAGGCCTTTCCCTAGCCTTTGGCTATCTATGCAGGGTGGAGCTCACCTAGCTGGGTGTGGCCAAGGCGCAAATGCCCTAGGGCAATGGGAGTGCCCCATATGTCTGCAATGGAGCATGAGAGAGCAGGGTAGGAATAAAGAGCAGGGGGAGAAAAATTAAAATGTTAGACTAGACTCTGCAGGGGTATAGGGAAGTGAGGGAAGCAAAAGCAACTATGTAGCTGAGTCCCACTCCCTGCCTGTGGAGCTGCAAGGGCTTACTCCCTGCCCCAAGCCCCAGCTGCTATCCACAGCTGAGCCCCAAGAGTCGCAAGAAAGCTGCTGAGCAGCCCCCAAAGAAGTGGGGGGACACAGAGCAGAGATGTTAACAGATGCAGCAGTGTAGCTGAACCCTGATCCCTGCCTGTTGGGCTGTGGGGTGTTGGGTTTAGTCCCTGCTCAGACCACGTAGGCACCGCAAGCTGTGGCCATGACATGAAAAAGCTCCTGTGCAGCCCTCCACGGCTGTGTTGGAATAGAGAGCAGAGATATAAACAGAAGCAACAATGTAGCTGAACCCTGATCCCTGCTGGTGGAGCTGCCAGGGTCCTGTCCCTGCCCTGAGGCAGGCAGGGGAAAATTGTGGCTGTGTTTAGACCAAGCCCTGCTACAGGCTCCAAATGGCCCCGGCTCCGGCAGATACATTGGCTGGGCTCCAAATGGTCCGGGCTCCAGCAGTTACAGTGGCTGGGCTAAGGTCAAGCCCCCGGCAGCTTCCAGTGATGTAAGCCAAAACCCACAGCCCTTCAAAACCCAGTGGATATGTGCATACTTATCTTTATGATGCACCTCCTGCGATCCAGCAGCTTTGAATTTCCCTCTAAGCAACTCTCCTGGGCTGGATTCTGCAGAGTCCCCCTGGCATGTGTCACTACGTTGCCATCGTCCTGTGGGCTCGAACTGATAGTCCTTAAATTGGGGATAGGATTTAGTGCAAGCCCCAAACCCATTCTTTGATCTATTACTTTATTACCTTTTATTTGATAAAATTAAAATTATTTAACTTGGGAACCACTGTATAGGTCATATTGTTCCATAGTTCAATTCTGTCAAAACGAATTGTGCAATTTCTTGCATACTCATACATGTTTTCCAAATGATAGGGTTCCTTCCTAGACTTCTTGAAATCATCTCCCTTTTTTCTCCTCCACCCTTCAAGCACCCTAAAACCTTGTTATGCTTTCTTTCCCTGTGGGCACAACATCCCTAGGTTTCATTTTCTGAAAAATAACCAAACAAATTACACTGCTTCAAGACGGTGAGCTCCAATGGCGGCACACCTGTGAGAAACAGCCTAATGTAGATGAGTATAAGCAGACTGCAACAGAACAGCCACACAGTTGCCAGGATAATACGTCTTAACACAGCACACTTGCTGTACCAAGACTTGTTTGTTAGACAACCAATAGTAGACAGCTCTTGGTACAGCTATTTTCTTCAACCCCAGACACCATGTGTTTTCCAGCTTAATTCCTCAGGTTATAGTGAGTCTGGGGTAGAATCCAGTTCCCCCAGTGGAGTTCCCATTTGGGGATCCCACAGAAGCAGCTCTGCAGCATGACTTGTACTCTGAGAGTCAGGATTCAGTTTCCCACTGTTCTGTGACATCTGACCTGGCTTCCCAGGTAACCCCAGAGTCCTAAGTCAGCTCTGCTCTCCGAGTGCAAGTCATGAAATACCCTCCCTACCTTTTGATCCGAAGAGCACCTGCAGTCTCTCCTTACTCCACTTGGCTGTCAGCTCTCCTTTCCCACACCCGAGCAGACATGCACTTACGTTCACCCAAAATTGACTGTTCCATCTCCCCTCTTCAGTGCTGCCCACGCCCTACCATCACTAAGCCTCACCCCTTTGAGAGGGCCACCACCCTCTCCAGGGGACCTCACCCCAGATCCATATTGCTACTACTCAGCATCCTGCCCCCTTTCCCCCACCAATGGATCCCAGCTATCAGGAGATCAGGAAGTGTCCTCTGGCCAAATGACCTCCACTATACTTACCTTAACCAGAGGATTTGTGGTTCATGGCACTGGTCCAGCTCTTTCCCAGGCGATCTAGCTCCTAGCCAGAGGGCCTGATGACGTGCAAACTTGAGCTTGTGCCCTTTCTGCGACTTTTTCCAAGTGGAGTGAACTTAAATAGCATTTGTCCTTTTGTGCTTGACTAACTTCACTAAGCATGTCTTCCAGATCCTTCCACGACTTGAAGTGTTTCAATGCTGCTTTTTAGGGATTCATATTATTTGTGTGTTTACATCAGAGTTGGTTTTTTTTTAATGTATCCACTTTTCTCTTGATGGGAATTTAGGCTGTTTCCAGCTTCGTGCTATTGTGAACTGTGCTGCAATGATCATGGGGGAACACATGTCTGTTCATCATCTCTTTCTTATTTCTTTGGGGTATATGCCCAGTAATGGTATTGGTGAGTCAGATGGTAGTTCAATTTCCATATGTTTTAGGTATCTCCATATCGCCTTCTATAGTGGCTGTACATATTTACATGACTACTAGCAGTTGTACAAAAGTCCTTATCCCACCAGACCCTGTCCACCCTTTATTGTTCTGTTATGTTTTGTTTTTAAATTGGGATACATTACTGGGCTTTAGTTGGTATCACATTGTTGTTTTGATTTCCAATTCCTGAATGACTACAGACCTAGAACATTTCCACATGTGTTTATTAGCCATTTATCTATCATCTTGTACGAATTGTTTGTTCAGGTCTTTAGCCCATCTTACCAAGTTTTTTTCTTGCTATAACCTTGTAAAATTCTGTGGATCTTAATCATCAGTCTTTTATATGATGTGTCATTACTAAATATCCTTTTCCAGTCTGGGGGCTCTCTTTTTACTCTTTTATTAAATAAACTCTATTGATTTACACAAGTGTTTTCTTTTTCATAGGTCCCATTCATCTATGTTACCTTCTATGGAGTATGTTTCTTTTGTTAATTCTGCCAACCCATGTATTCCCTGGACTAATGATCCTGCTAGCTCTGGATTTTACATGTAGGTGTTTAATCCACCTGGAGTTATTTTAGTACATAGAATGAGATATTTTATTTCATTCTTCTGCAGGTGGTTATCCAGATTTTCCAGCACCATTTATTGAGGAGGGCACCTGCTTCCCATTTAATGTCTTTTGGGCCAATGTAAAAATCAATTGTATGTGGATGTTTTTATTGTTGGGTTTTCTGTCCTGATTCATTGACCTGAGAATATTGGTCTTTTAAAATAAATTTATATGCTGTTGGATTCTATTGACCAGGGCTTTGTTGAGGATTTTGGCATCTATATTCATGAGAGATACCAGTCTGTATTTCCAGAGGTTATTGTGGTTTGGGGCAAGGGAGGAGTATAATCAATCCACTACAGTCCCTTATGTACCCTGTGAATTATTTTTAGAAGAGTGCACTTTTATTGTGCTTATAACAGTGGTTTCCTAAACAGCTCAGAATTATCCGCTGTTTATGCGTGGTCCTGGGGTGTCAATTTTCTATTACAATGAATGGCCCAGGGAGGAGTGTACATTCAGAAGTGGATCAGGCTACAGTCTGGGCACCAGTTCTGAAAGGTACCTGGCCTGTGCAGGACAAGTGCCGGAAACCTGGAAATACCAGGTCCTATTTCTACTAGCACGGTGAGGCATTTTGTGATTCCTTTCTCAAAGCAATATAGAAACACCTCCACCGACACCTAGCCCTGCTCCTGGCAGATTCCAAGCACTCCTGTTTCCCCAGTGCTGAGACTCTCTCCACGTGGCCTGATCTAATCATCTGCAGGAAGGAGCTGGGCATAGCTAGGGATTATCACCAGTGGGAGCTCTCCTCCCTCTGCAGACCTTGTGGTTCAGCATCAAGCCTCCAGTTGTCTCTGCAGGCTTCTGTGGGATGATCCTGAAGTATCAACAGTTCGGCCGGGAGTTGCCACAGCATCTGCAAGGGAAGCAAAGCACAGGAAGGTGCTGTGAACTCCGACGGCATGATTGAGAGCACAGCTGTGCTCTCTGTGGATAAACCAATTTAAAGGACACCTGGTATTATATCCCAGGCCCCAACCCAGCTACCTACCTGCAAATTTGGCAATCCCACAGCAGTGAGCTGTTCACAGGGCCGATCCAACACTTAGCTTTCCTTTTAAATATATTTTTTCACTTGCTTTGCTTCAATTTAAAGGTAGATGTACAAAAATAGCCTTATTCTTCCTTCCAATAGTATCCCCCTCTATTGTAATGTAAGGTCAACTTAACAGCATGAATCTGTTAAACCATTGTCTGCGGTCCCCAGCAAAAGCACAGTTTACCAACAAACACTGCATGCAACAGTACTTTGCACACACAGAGAAGAGATGGAGCTGGCTCATCAGTAATGGGTCTCACTACCCCCAGCCAGCAGTCTCACTTTGCGACCAGTGCAGGGATGTTGTTTTGTAAGCATCCTTCGTTTGAGCTGCTAAAAGAACAGTGTTCCCTCCTCACCAGCAAAGATGACAAAATAGGGCTGTGCTATGAGGGAGAATCTACTGGAAGGCAGGGAGTTAGTTTTGTCGTCGTCGTTTGTATTCCTTGTAATATATTTAACAATCAGTTTGGGGAATGTTAGCATGTGTTCAACCAAAGGTAGAAGGGGCAGGCTGTAGGACACCAGACCTAAAGAGTATGTTTGAACACAGAAGCCCTGGAAAGGCAGTGATCCAGCAAGGTCACCACATCCCAGGAGCCAGACTGACATAATTGATCCTAAACACAACTGGTTCAGTCCTGGACTCCAGGGAAGGACAGAAGAGTACACTTGGACTGCCTTCTTCCTCAACTTGCAATTCCTTTTGGGTTCACCTCAGATGTATTTTGCAATTGGGGGTAATTCTCTTGAGTTTTGTTATGTGTCTTTCTGTTTAACAGTATACGAACCCAGAATTGATAAATGTATAGAGGCAGCAAGACAAACAAGGATTTCTTGGAGATACAGTGGGGCAATGGGTGGGGTAAAAGGGAGCCGATATTAAAAAGTTCAAGAAAGATGTTTTCCTCCTGCTTGATGTGATGGAACTGTGGGATGATATGATATCTATGTTACTATGGGTAGACTAGAGAAACAAATTCATAGACACTCACGTCCTTGAGAAATAGCTTTATGTACAAGAGAACTCAAATATCAAGAAAACATCCCAGCCCAGTCCAGATCAATTCCTTAAGTCCAATCTTAGACCATATGTCCGATACCTATTTTTAAAGTCTTCTTCAGACTCACAAAACACATGCAATGATGCCAAATGCAGCAAGAGCACAGGCCAGTGGGTGGGAAGTCTTCTGGATCTGGTGGCATTGTAAGCATCTCAGCGCTTGCATGGGTCCACGTGATTTCTCCAGCTGAGAGCACTCACATAGTTCCACATGTCTTGTCAGCTGCAATGTCTCCCAGGAAGTCAACAGAAAGAGACAGAGAGAGACAGACTCCTACATTCAAGGAGGAATGAAGGAGTTCCCAGAATCCTCAGGAGGCCACTCCAACACAGAGGCCACATTGGCTATGATCTGATTAACTGGCTAGACTCCACCCCTTCACTCTTAATCCTGTGAAATTGACAAATGATTATATGACGACCACAGCTAACTATAAGATGGTTTGGGCAAAAAACAAATAATCAAATAAAATAATAAACATAGATTATTTCATTATGAAATTTTTTATTGTAAATTCAGTTATTGGTTTATATCACAATCCCTTTTCCTGTTCAATATTTTAAAGTTTTTGAAATATTGTACTGGCAAGAATTTCTGTCCGTTTGCAGCTATGTGTGCAAAACTTTCTGTCATGTATTGGAACATATTTTTCTCATGAAACATGCAACAAAATACTATTTGCAACATTCTTCTCAGGTGTAGTTCAGTGGCATTAGAGTATTGTTTTCAACAATTAAAAACATCTGCAAAATTTCCCATCAAACATAACAGAAAACCACCCCCAAAATAATTCTGACTAGAAACTTTCCCCTTAACATCAAATAATTAACTAAAACGTTCCAGTTTCAATTATTTTGAATAGAAGCCTGATTTAAATACTTCCCCGTTCCTCTGTAAAGAAGGCAGCCTAAATCCTGTAGAATATCTTTGTCTTTGAGCCAGATTTTCTTTACCAGTATTTTTTGTGGCTTATATCTCAATATCAAAATCTGTATAAAGAGCTATGTCTGTAGATCATACTTCCTTTCACTGTATCCAGCTCACAGTGTTTGCAACTTGTAGCACTCTCTACCTCTAAAGCTTTTCCCACTGAGGGACCAGAGGTAAAAATAACCTCAGGGAGAAAGTTGACTTGCAGGGGTGCTTAGGCCCCACAGGAGCCTGGATACAGACTGTAGTTAGAGCTGCTGTGCTGACCACTATGGTAGCTCCAGTGCCCGTGTTTGGAAATCTGCAGAGACAACTCCAGGTAACACTCCTGACCAACAATCTGAATGCTTATGACCAGAGAAAATGTTACTGTGTGCCCCACAGAAGTTGGAAGACTGTGTAAGCCCAGGAAACACCTCTCCTGTATGTGATGGGTTGCTGTCAGCAGGGGGCTCAGAATACCCATCACCCACAGAGGGTACTAATCCATGGGAAGAAATATGACCTTCTTAAGACTTCTGTGGGTTCCTGTTTCCCCACAAATAACCTTGTTGGTAGGAAACACTTTTTTTCCAATATTAAACATGGACTATAACGCAGTATATTTTATCCTTTCCCAAATATTCTGAAATGTTATAGGGGAAAGGAGTTTTAGGGAGACATATACTTGTTTCCCTACGTGGTCAAAGGAATGAAAAGATTCAGGTAGGCCTAGTCTTGATTCCATTGCATGGTAAGCATAGAGATTGTCTTTAATTTCACCAGATCATCTGTGTACTTCTGATGGTAATAGATGTAAAGCTACATTAAACTTAAAATCTACACAGATGTCCGCATGATTGGTAGAGGGAAGACCTCAAAGAGAGGGCTGTGTTCTCTCAAGGACTCCACCAGCATCACTTTTCTAGTGTGAGTCCCAGAGGCAGGGGCCCCATTCAGCCCTTTCCACCTTTACATACCATGCACCTCCCACACGCAAATGCCTGACAAGAACCCAAATAAAACCACAACATGCAAGGACTTAAATTCATATTCCTTCTCACCTGGAGAGCATTTTCTGGGTGTCACGAATCTTATCCACATGAACATGAAGCATGTGTGGGTTTTCCTCTTTCTGGCAACTCAGGGTGGTGAGTGGTTCAGGGAGTCAGACATGAAGTCTGGGAGTGAAGAATCGGGGCACATGACTCACTGGGTTTCTCTCTATCCCCAGCTGTATATGCCCAGGTGCAGGTACAAGAGTCAGGCCCTGGACTAGTGAGGCCCTCACAGACCCTATCTCTCACTTGTGCGGTCTCTAGATTGTCTTTAACCAGCTATAATGTGACCTGGGTCCACCGGGCTCCAGGAAAGGATCTGGAGTGGATTGGGATAATAAGGGAGAATGGTGGGCACAAACTATAATCTAGCTCTCCAGTACTGAGTCAGCATCACCAGGGATACATCCCAGAACCAGGTTAATTTAAAACTGAGCTCTGTGAATCCTGACGTCACGGCCATGTATTACTGTGCAAGTTACACAGTGATGGGAACTCAGTGTGAGCCCAGACACAAACTCAGTTTCAGCAGAGACAAGGGAATGAAGGCAGTGAGGCTTTCCTCTCAGAAGCTGTGGTTTCCCCACCTTGTCAGCACTTCTCCAGGGACTACCGTGTATAGTCTAGGGAACCTTCATGCATCTGAGGAAGAACATGCACTCTGTGGAAGTCTGGAAGGTCATCTGTCGCCAAAATGGTGGGCCATGTCAGTAGAGGGACAGCAACACAGAACACGGGTACCCATATGGTAAGTCACAACTGTCCGTTCACACACTTGGCCCAGGCCAAACTCCAGCACCTCTTCCTTTGTTTTGAAAGCTTTGTTACACTAACTCCAATGAAAGTTTTTCTTGATGAAAATTTCTCATGATTAACGAGATCTGATGCCCACATATAAGATGTTCCACATTTAATTCATGCAAAGGGCTTTTTTCCTTTTGTCAAATCTCTGATGTGCTGTAAGGCATTGTGTCTGGCTGAAAGCTTTTCCACATTCATCACATATATGGGGTTTCTCTCCAGTATGAGTTCACTGATGAACAGTAAGAGAAGCCTTCCAGATAAAGGCTTTTCCACATTCATGACATACATGGGGTTTCTCCCGAGTGTGAATTAGCTGATGAACAGTGAGAGAAATCTTCTGGATAAAGCCTTTGCCACATATATAGGGTTTTACTCCTGTGAATTTTTATATGAGTTTTGAGATTTCCTTTACGAATGAAGCTTTTGCCACATTCACCACATTTATGTGGTTTCTCTCCACTATGAGTTTGCTGATTAATAGTGAGAGCAGTCTTCTGGATAAAGCCTTTTCCACATTCACCACATACATGGAGGTTTTCTCCAGTATGAGTTCGCTGATGAACAGTAAGTTTACTCTTTCTGATAAAAGCTTTTCCACATTGACTACACACATGGGGTTTCTCTCCAGTATGAGTTCGCTGATGAACAGTGAGAGCATGCTTCCGAATAAAGGCTTTTCCACATTCACCACATACATGGGGTTTCTCTCCAGTATGGGTTCACTGATGAACGGTGAGAACATCCTTCGTGAGAAAGGTTTTTCCACATTGACCACATACATAGGATTTCTCACCAGTATGAGTTCGCTGATAAACAGTAAATTTACTCTTCTGGCTAAAGCCTTTGCCATATTCACCACATACATGGGGTTTCTCTCCAGTATGAGTTCGCTGATGAAAAGTGAGAAGAGTCTTCCTGATAAAGGCTTTTCCATATTCACCACATATGTGGGGTTTCTCTCCAGTATGAGTTTGCTGATGAGCAGTGAGATCACTCTGCCTAGTGAAGCCTTTCCCACATTCACTGCATACATAGGACATTCCTGCCACATGAGGTTCCTGATGTCCCTTGAGGTATGATACACTGTGAAAATTTTTCCCACATTGCAAGCATTTTCCTAGCTTTTGTCCTTCATGACTTTTTTGATAATGTTCATTGAGTTTGAACATTTTCTTGAATATTTGCCCACACTGACTGCATTCGTAGGTCTTATCTAGTATACCAATAATCTGGTGTTCATAGAACACAGAGTCTTCAATGAAGGTTGTTCCACATTTATCGCCTGTGTGTGGTTTCTCAATTTCATCAGACTCCTGATGCTGAATGCACTGTGACTTCATGAACCTGGGTGGTTCACACTCAGGGAATTTCATTTCAGTATTAAATTGCTCTTGTTCACTGTGGAGAAAAGTTTTCTCATCTTCAGTGAGCACAACTGACTTCTGTATTTTGTTGCTTCTGTTCTGATTTAATTCCAGAATGATTAAATCTGATTTTACATTTTTTTCATGTAATCCAAACATCTCATAAGTTTCCTTTGGAGGAAAATTATTTTTATGCTGAGAATATGTATTACATTTGTAGCACCATTCCATTCTGTCAATGCATCTTTCACATTGCAAGTGCTCAAGCAAATGATCATCATCTTTCTGGATTTCTATAAAAGAACACAACATTGACTCTTTTAAATATCTTGGTTTTCAATGGACCCCATAAAATACACATTGATATAAAGTAGATCTTTAGTGACAACCCTCTTTTATGACTATAAATAAAACACTATGCTTAATGTTTATTGCCCATTGGACGAAATACAATCATGTAAACAATTCAAATGGTAAAAATAGTTACTATAGAAATCAGGTTGGATATGAAAGTGATAAATGGACACAGGTTTGATATTTGCTTAAAGA
This sequence comes from Tenrec ecaudatus, assembly GCF_050624435.1. NCBI lineage: Eukaryota > Metazoa > Chordata > Mammalia > Afrosoricida > Tenrecidae > Tenrec > Tenrec ecaudatus. The sequence continues at coordinate 234,418 of NW_027458144.1, read as the reverse complement.
GGTACATGAATACATACAACAAACATAACAGAAGGAAGACATGAGACCAATAGACCACAGGAGTGATATGACTTGCTAATTCCATTTGGTAGAGGTTAAATGTATTCATTTAATCAATCTTTACTGAAAGACAACTAAGTGCTAGATAAAGTTGGGAATGCGAAACATGGCGAATATTCTACTTGGGAGAAAACCATTTTTACAGGTATATATGAAAGGGATTATGGTACAGAAACACATTCCTTATGTTTGTGGAGCCTGTATTTTAGCTCACAGCACTCCTCTTACAGTGCTGTCCTGTGGTGGCGTGCAGGTTGCTGTGATGCCAGAAGCACTGCCACCCAGTGTTTCAAATACAAGCAGGACCACCCATGGTGCACAGGTCTTAGTGGATTCTCCAGAAATAGGGACTGGGAGGAAGATCTGGTGATCGACTTCTGGAACATGAACCCCTCAGGTTTAATGGCAATGAAATAACACTGAACAAGTACTAAATCCTCAAAGTACAGTCAACCATAATGATGTAGATGGAGGAAAAGCTTTGGGGACCTTCAGTGCTTGACATGGCATGACTGAAAATGAGAAAAAATAGCTGCTAATATCCTCTAGTAAATGGAAAATGGCATACATGCAATATTGTCATGAAAAATTGCAAGTTGTCAAAACAAAATGGAATGGTAAAAATTGATAGTGTATGCATTATTCAACTTTAATAGACTGGTACTGGCTATTTTTAATTAGATAATCAAGTGGTTTATAAGGCTGAGATCGACAAATTCAAGAAGATTGGCATCATATTCATTATCCAAAAGCACACTGCAATATCTTCCCTGATGTATAATTTTGTCAGTGGTAGGCTAATATTCATATGCCTGCAAGCAAGACCAGTTAGTACAAGTGTTATTCAGTTTTGTGCACCAATTAAAGCAAACATAGAAGCATTCACAAAGTTGGAGAAGAGTCCCAGTCACATACTCTTAGTTAAATATCATCGCCACACTATCCTTTCATTGTAGTGCCACCTTAATGATACCTCATACAAGCGCATGGCTAATTACTATCTGCCAGCAGCTTTAACGACAAGAGCAGACATGTTGTTGTTATTGTTCTCCCCGCTCAGGAGACAATTACTCCACTCCACCTACCCTCAGCACTGGTCTTAAGTTGCTCATCCAATTATTTCAGGGATCCCGAGGCTAAAGATCCTGCCTACCTTGTTAGGTAGCTAGGTGTCTGCCTGTGTTTGTGTGGGAGGCGGGGGAGCTGCATGCCCTGAGATTATATAAATTGGTGAAAGAATGCAAAGCCTTTTTATTTCTGCCCTTCAATTACACACCAGTCCTTTAGGACCCATCCAGTGGGCATTTAAGAGAGAAAGAGATAATTGATTCCTTAAGTGACAGCAACAAAGGGAACCTGATTGCTTTCAAAGCTAGGCATCTTTCAGCTGAGAAGCAAGAAGTCAGGCACCTGTAGCAGCTGTATACTAACATCTTCCTGGAGGGCAGTTGGGGGGAAATCTCTGTCTGGAGATTGCTCATTAGCAGTTCTAGCTTTGGGACTTGTGGGGGTTTTCTTCCAACACTAGAACTGGTCTTCCAAGCCCTGTGGTCAGGAGTACAGATATAAGGCTGCTGCTCACACTTTCATCCAGGTTCTGTTTACCACCACAATAATGAAATTGAGGGGAGAAGGGATAAAGGAGAGCTGATATCAAGGAATTAAAGAAGAAAAAGTTTTCAAACTGTGGTAGCTATTGTACAGGACTGCTCCATGTAATTGAACTATGGGAAGTTATGATATCTATAAGAGCTCCCAATAAAATATTTAAAAATATATATTGAAATTTTCACATGAATTTTTCAGCCTGACATTGATCAACCAAACAATCATACACACTGATAAGTGTAAAATTTGGGGAAAGTAGCAGTAGTTGGAAAATGTGACCTTAGTAACAGAAATGACACACAGGTTCACTGATAACATTTTGAGACTAATGATGAATTCATAGCAAATTCCTTATTAAACACCAGAAATGGAAACTACACATATGGATTTTCCGGAATGGAACAAATGAAAATCAAATCAACCACATCTACAGAAAGAAATGGTGGAGAAGCTTATAAGTCAAAACACGCCCAGGGGTTAACTGTGGAACAGATCATAAATTGCTCAAATCCAAGTAGAAGCTAGCCAAAGTAGCTAGAGCACAGCTTAGAGACTATGTAAAGAATAAACATGAGGAATAAAAGTCTGACTGAAGACTAATGAGAGACCAGATGAGATGTGGGATGACATGAAAGGCAACTTACACATGGAAACCAAAAGGCTACTCAAGAGACAGAAAAGAAAAGAGAGCAATATTGAATGTACTATGCATTGTTTGAATAACAGCAATAAAACCTATTGGAATATACTGCAAAAATGTTCTTTAGAAGCAGCAACAGTCATCTTTCGTGTATTGGACCTGTTAAGAAGGGGTGGGCCTAAGGAAGGGACACTACATAGTAAGAAATATATAGCAGACATTGCTTAATTAAAAAAAAAACATGCCCTTTCCACTTACAAAAATTATTGGAGGAACAGACAACTTAAAAAAATCTTACAGGTAGAAAAAAATGTAAGGTACAATGCTAAAGTATACTTTAAAGCTGATAATTTTCTTGCTAGGAAGATGATTTTAGATACCTGGAAACAACAGAAGTCATAAATATATTTCACCAAAAGGAGTAAAATATGGGGAAATATGTCTGTTAAAGAATTCCAACAGAGAAGGCAAATTGACCATCTCTCTAAGAAAACAGAAAGAACTGACATCACCTGCATGAAGAAAACTTTAAAGGAACAGGACACCAAATGAGAATATGGACACCAAATCTTTAGAGAAACTCCAAGGGGGGAAGCTAAGGAAGCACAAAGGAGACCCGTTTATGGTGGGAGCTCAAGATGCAAGATGGTGCTGCATACTGCAAATGGATATCCATTCTTACTCAGTAGGGGAGGAATGTGCTGTATTCAGAGGACAGTTACTAATTCAGAATTCTCTGTTTGGAGAGAAGCGTGCAAGACAGATTTTCATAGTAAAGTGGAAACATAAAAGAAGGGAAAATTTCAGAATGTTAAAGAAAATTATGGAAGCAAACACACATAGTGTAAAACAAGAAAATGGAAATCTAATCTCATAAGAGCTACAGGTGTACTTCCCTCAACATCTTGGACAAGTGAACTCTCACATACAAAGTCGCACACACTTTTATGCATTTTCTGACACCTTTCATAGATATGAGGCCTTCTCCCTGTTCAATCAACTACCCCAGCCAATTCCCCTTAAGGTGTTTTGACCATGCATCTGAGAAAATTCCACTATAGCTTGCTTCTAATACCAAACACAGTTCTCTTGTTCCAACTGAGAGAAAGCTTCTGGGGTGACAATTAGATAACCTGTTTATGGGAAATTACAGAATCATGGACACACCAAAATTAACGTAAAGTTTGTAAAGACTGCAGTTTTGTATTTCTAGAAAAATAATGTTCAAAGGAATAAAGTAAATAGCATTCTTTCAAGGGTAGAAGACCTAACCCACTAACCTAGGATGAGACAATGCAATGAGAATCTACCTCTTTGAGAATACGACAAACACCGCAAAGTTTTTAACATATAAGACAGGAAAAGCCAGTGACGAGGTCAATGACTTGAGAATTCTCCTCACCAATGGAAACCAGGTTGCGATAGTTCTCCAACATCACATCCTGATATAGGGTTTTCTGAGCAGAGTTCAGGAGCTGCAATTCCTTCCGGGTGAACTTTACAGCCACATCGTTGAATGTCAGTGGTTCCTGTAGTAAGAGGGGTCTACTTAATGAAGTATTTTCCATTTGAAGATTTAAAAAAAATATATCTTACAGTAAAAAAAGCAAAACAATAATAAAAACTATTGTGGTAGTTCATTCCATAATGCGTCATTAACTGAGGACTTGGTACAAAATATTTTACCTTATTTCTACATTCACGACCATCAGCCGAGAAAACTAGCCCTAATTTTAGAAAGATCTCCAGTGTTCTGAGAAATAAATGTTTTCAAATACATTCTCCAGGTCAAATACAGTGCCCCCACAATAGCTAGCTCCACATTAAGGAGCAGGCTTAAAGGAGCTCCCATAGTAGAGGAATCATTTCTGTACCTGGCTACTTCACTATGCCTGAAGGTTATCTGTATATCTGAGCAATCAGGTTCTAGAGCCAGCCCAACATAAATGTAGCAAACACCTGGGGAGGGCACAGGGCCGGTTTGAAGTCAACTAACACTAGGTCAAGATGGTAACTCAGCATCTTGCTTGTTTAGAATTTTACCCGCTTATGATATGACCCATTAACTATGTACATGCTAACTGCATGACACGAACGCCTTATGGAAAGACCTGTAAGCTCCATTATATATACCCACTGGAAAATATATTCACTCTCTCAGGCCTGACATGGGAAGAGAGCCCCTGTGTCCAGCTGTCTGCTCTCTGTCTTTTAATATTTTCACAATTGCAATGTCACTCCTGAGGATCACTTTTGGAGTGTTGGGGACCCCAGTGCCTGAAAATAATGCACCCACTCTTAACATTAGAATTTTGAGTTCCAGTGACATTATCTGAATGTTCTAGAAATAGCTCAGCTTTATAATCACACAAGGTATATAAAGACCTATTTGTTATTAAATGGCATTAGGGTTTCTACCAGCATCACCATTATTAGAGGCTCGGTACCTTCAGTGGCAATAAGTACTGGGAACAGTGCAGATGGGGGAGGTCAAACATACCTCAACTCTCCAACACTTTTTGTCAACTCTAAAACAAGTCAATCCTTCCACACCACTCTGTCTCACTTCTGGGTTTGATAATCTGTTGCTGTGGTCACACAACACTCAATAGATCAAAGTGGTCTATTAATGAACAAGGTACAACTCGGGATCAGGAACAAGAAGCTATAAGTCAGAACCAAGATCAGAATGTTCATAGACATTATCTCCCTTACTGAGTGCAGAACAACTTTCTAAGCTCTTAAAGGCCACCTTAGGACAAGCTCCTCTTGACAACCTTAGGACAAATTCTCCTCAGCCACCTTTGGAGTGAATTATCTTAACTTTAATTGCAAGGTCCTCTTGAACTTGCCATCTTTCACCACATGCTCTCCAAGGCGCCCCCAGCCTAATTCTGCTGGGTGGATCTCTGGAGCCTTCCTAATCTTGCCTAGGCAGGGAAGATGCTGGGTTGGCCCAAGAAGCCAACATATTAAGAGGGAGAGAGAGAACTGCCTGCAGGCATGGTTTGAGAGGAGACAGTGAGGCATTATCCTGTCATCTGAGCTGTTGATTTGGGTTTATTAGCCCCTGCAGCCACACAGTTCAGAATGAACCCATGGATTAGGGATTTGCAGCTTCCAAAAAATTAATGTGGCATTTCCTTGAATGGCAACTATGAGCTGCCTGTGTGACCTGACTTGAGAGCTTCCTCCACTCTATGAGCCATTAGCTTGCTGTCTGACCTTCCAATTTGGGTTCCTCAGCCCCTGCAACCTATTAGCTGACGAGATTCAACAACTTCTCTTTGTGAGGCAGTGGACTGTGGTCTGACCTGATGATCTGGTTCATCAGCGTTTATAAACAAATCAATGAGGAAAAACCTACAGACTGATTCCTGACCTTTATATAGATCTGGAACTCACCAGCTTCCACATCTTGAAGTGCGATTTATTTACTTGATGACTTTTGAGTTTTGTGAGATGTTGCTGAGCAAATCATGGACCATCTTGAACCTCTACCACATAGGGATGGGTCTACTGCTGCTCCTGCAAAATGAACTGTACTATTCATGGGTCAAGAGCTGCACCAATGGAGACAATGACCAGGGTAGAAGGGACAGGAGTGACAGAGCCAATGGTGTCAGGTCCAGAAAGGGCTTTTCAGCCAAGAAAGTGGGACAGGCAGGCAAGATCAAGAAGAGGATATCCAAAAGTAGTTGAGAGGACCATATAAAGATGGAACTAAGAAATGAGCCTATCTTTAGAAGGAAAAATGTCTGATAGGGGACAGGGAAAACAGGCCTTCCCTGAAGAAGAGCAAATGTGCCTACATGGTTCTTTAATATGAAAGTCAATGTGTAGCCTACTAATTCTGATACCAAATTATACTCTGTTACTGAGTAAAACTTGTACCTGTGACTCTGGACTGTAATTAGTCCATGGCCACTGCAAAAAAAAAAAAAAAAAAAGAATAAGCTGAGTAGGAGAGGAGTGTGGCAAAGATACTGGTGTCAGACTGGAAAACCATTGGAGGGTACAGGTCTGTCTAAGCTCTGCCTCATATGAATCAGAGCTGATGTTGACAGTTAATTCTCTCTCCTGCATCTCTAGTTAGAGGAGGTGAGATGCTGTCTCATTTTTAAACCACTAATGCAACAAGACCCATTTTAGATGCATTGATGAGAATGCTGCTGTGTGGGAGAGTATTTAACATATCACCTTCAGAAATAAGCATTAAAGAAAGTTACTCAAACAAAAATCCCATGGACTACTGAACTCTCCTAAAGAAGTGATTTTATTTCTCCTTAAAAACCATGTATAGCATATAATTTGAAAGATATGCTGGCCATAGAATAATAAATTATGAGCTGGAAGATAATGTTATCCAAAGAATCCTCAGTGCTATATTATGTTCAATGTCAATAGTTTATTGTTAATCCTATGATCAATATATTCCTAATCTTCTCCAGCCAAATGTTGAAATCAGAGTAAAAGTTTAGCTCTAAGTTCTACTATTTCAAATTTCTGCTTTTCCAATGAACTGAATCAGTATTATACAGGCTCCTACAATTCCAGTAGAAAATACAGAAAAGGATAAAACACATCAGAAGCACCTGAGCCTTGGCCATTTTCTTTGGTCCTTAGGACACTACAGGCAACTGGGATGCTCTGTCTTATCTGGATCAGCTCTAATGATGCTCACAAATTTCAATCTCTCGTGAGGAAATCCCAAAAGTAATAATACAAGGCACTCTTCCTCCTTCCTCTAAGCTGCTGGTGATGCACCATCGGCAGGCTGATGGGAGAATACAGTGTAACACATAACCAATAGGTCCAGGTGCTGTTACTGTTCTTTCCTTCTTCTAAACACCCAAAGTCCCCAATACTGTTAACGGTGCCCTTACTGAGTAATGGGAAACATGCTTATACCATGAGCAATAAAATCTAAAACTCATAATGTTCACACATGTGAATAAAAGATTATTTTATAACAAATAGAGATTGGGCAATCAAATATAAATATAAAAAAATAAACAAAGAGTTGGATCCCTACCCCACAGCATACAAACTACCAATTCCTTACTGTGTGACTCTCAAAGAGAATGACAAATCAATGAACCTTTAAGATGATTATGTTAATTAAAGCATCTGGAAACATTTTACATGGGATATATAAAGAGCTATTATAAACTAAAGATTATTTTATAGGAGAACTATAAATTGTAAAATAACTTTAGAAACACTTTTAAACTCACCATCAAGTAAAGTTAGACATATAAGCTGCCGATAGGACACAGGAGAACTGCTGTACAGAGCTTCCAAGATTCTAAAGCCATGACAGGATGCTAATGGGTGTGTACCTCTGACCTTGAGGATAGAAGTCCAACACTTAACACATGTCAAAAACAAGGCTCCATAATAAACATTTATATGACATTTATTAGATTGAAATTTATATCTATACATATATAAATTACATATAAATGTAAATGAAGAAGTATATATCCCCCAATAATGAGTGCACTTTTGAATCCCAATATAGATAATGTTTTTAATATACCATTATTTGTAGTACCTAATGCAGTTAGATCAGTGGTTCTCCACCTATGGGTTGAGACCCTTTTGGGGGTTGAAGGACCCTTTCACAGGGGTTGCCTGATTCATAACAGTAGTAAACTTACTGTCATGAAGTAGCAACAAAAGTAGTTTTATGGTTGGAGCTTCACCACAACATGAGGAACTGCATTAAAGGGTCGCAGCATTAGGAAGGTTGAGAATCACTGAGTCAGACAGGTGGTCTATACAAGTACACAGTCTAGCTATGCCCCCTTAACTTCCTCCAAATTATTTACCTGGGTTTGTCGCCTGCCAATGTGAACGAGGAAAAGTTGTCCCTCATAGTGGTTACTGTCAGGCTGCTAATTGCAAGGTCAGCAATTGGAAACCACCAATTTCTCCTCGAAAGCATGAGTGACATGGCTTTTTACTCCGTTATAAAGTTACAGTCTTGGAAACCCACTGGGGCTGTCATATAAGACAATCGGGCAGCTTGGCCAACAATACATTGGTACCGTTGTGCCTTGTGGTTATGTAAATAAACTGTCTGAAACCTAACCTACAGATTAGTTACTTTGGAATTCATGTTACAACTAATTGAGTTATTTCAGAGACAGAAATTGGGATCTCACTACCAACAAAAAAGAAGAACCAGGGGGACTTCCGGCAAGATGGCGAAGGAGTAACAAACACCAGAGGAACTCCACAGAATTCAAGCTAGGAGAGTTACTTAGAGATAACTGAACACTGCTGGAATGCAGGAGGAGCATCATAAAGACAAGTAGGCACAGACCCATGGGGTTTTGAGGGGCTGGGGGCTTTTGGTTTACTTCAGTGGAGGCCGGCTGGGGCTTGACCTTTGCCCCGCCACTGTCTCTGCCAGAGCCAGGACCATTTGGAGCCTGTAGGGCTGCTTGGTCTCAACACAGCCACAGTTTGCCACCACCTGCCTTGGGGCAGGCACTAGACCTTTGCATCTCCTCTCTGTCACCCTATCAGTCTTGGAGGGCTGTGCAGCAGCCTTTTCTCAACACAGCCACAGCTTGCTGCTACCACCTCCGAACAAGGATTAAACCCTTGCAGCTCCTCTGGCCTGGATAAGGGCTCAGCTACATTGTTGCTTTCTATCCATCTCTTCACTATATTCCCCCTCCCCCGCCCCTCATGGGCACATTTGGCTTGCTTTTTAACTTTTTTTTCTCCTCTTTTCCTCTTTCTTGGTCTCTCACACTCTACTGCTAACCTCCAGACCACTCCCTTAGCTTAGGGCATTTACACCTGAGCCACACGCAGCTAGGTGAGCTCCACCCTGTGTAGTTAGCAGGCTGGAAAAATCCCTGCTGGCCCCCAACAGGGGATACTCTGCTCAACTTCTGACTGGGGAACTCCTTCCAGCCTTTGTGCCTGTGGGGCATAAGGCAGCTCGGCCAACACTCCTCAACAAAAGTTACTGCAGGAGCCTCTGCCCAACCTCTGCAACACCAAAGCAGGCAACCCTTCTGGGTCACTCCCCCGAGAGGGAAGCCACAGGAGGACAAAGTGGTAGGTTAATTCCATAGTGAAATAAGCTATAGGCAGTTCAAAGTCTCCCAGAGAGAGCCAGTGCTCTTCGACTCCCTGGAAAATGGCACCTGGCTCATCTAAAACAACGCAACACAAGCAGCCATCAGCCCCAAAAACCTCAACAAAAAAAGGAGAGGAACAAAAGGCAAAGCCAGAAGATGTCCTGAACATAATGCATGCATAGAGGAAGCAGACATTGAGCTGCCACAGAAAGAAATTTTCAGAATGTTACTTGGAGTCAGGGGATATGAGGGAAACAATACAGAAAAATGATGAAATGATAGAAAAGGTAAAAACCATAAATCAAAGAGAAATACAGGAGCTTAGGGAGGAGATAACAAAAACCAGTAGCACACTCATGGACCTCGACAAGCAACTGGAAGAATCAGAGGCCCGCATCAGTGACTTGGAGGACAGCCAAGCAGACTTCAACAAACGAGAACAAAAATCTAATAAGATCATCAGAGAAGCTGAAGAAAACTTAAGAACTAAGTCTGATGCTATGAAGCGGTACATCATTAGAAGTATTGGCTTACTGGAGGAAGACACAACAAAGAAGTCATCTGCAACAGTAGTGAGAGAATTCTTGGAGGAAAGCTTCCCCAGCTTAGTGAATTAAAACAAGGCAACCATTCAGGAAGCTGAAAGAATCCCAGCAAGACTGGATCCCAAGAAGAAGTCATCAAGGCACATAATAGTTAAATTATCCAACTTTGAGGAAAAGGAGAAAATCATGAGAGCAGCTAGGGGAAAACAAGCAATCATATATAAAGGTTCCCAAATAAGAATATGATCAGACCTATCAGCAGAAACTATGAAGAAGAGAGAGTGGAGTAACATTTTCAAAAAATTGAAGGAAAACAATGCAAACCCAAGAATACGCTACCAAGCCAAATTATCAATCAAGATAGATGGAGAAGAGTCATTACATTGCACGCTCATCTCGATAATATGATCACTGAAGACAGATTTGTGCATAAGCAAATGTGGTGAAGAAAGTTGATGGTGCTCAGCTATCAAAAGATATAGCATCTGGGATCTTAATGGCTTGAAGGTAAAAAAGCGGCCATCTAGCTCAGAAGCAACAAAGCCCACATGGAAGAAGCATACCAGCCTGTGCAATCACAAGGTATCAAGGGATCAGGTATCAGGCATCATCAGAACAAAAAATCTTACCATAGTGAATCAGCGGGGGAGTGTGGAGTGGAGACCCAAAGCCCATTTGTAGGCCACTGGACATTCCCTTACAGAAGGGTCTTGGGGAGGCGATGAAACAGTCAGGGTGTGATGTAGCAACGATGAAAAATACAACTTTGATCAAGTTTCTGGGTGCTTCCTTCCCCCCTCCAACTGTCATGGTCTGAATCCTGACTTGCAGGTCTGACTAGACCAGGGGATGTACACTGGTGCAGATGGGAACTGAAAATGCAGGGAAGCCATGGCAGATAATCCCCTCAGGACTGGTGGTGTGAGTGGTGATATTTGAAGGGCACAGTGAGGTTGGGTTGGAAAAGTGGAACCTATTTCAAGAATCTACATGTGACCTCCTCCCTGGGGGACATACAACAGAAAAATGGGACACAGAAATATATGACAAAATAACAATTTATAAATTATCAAGGGTTCATGAGGGAGGAGGGAGTGAGGAGAAGAAAAATTGAGGACCTGAAGCCAGGGGCTTGGGTGGAGAGCAAATGTTTTGAGAATGATGAGGGCAACGAATGTAAAAATGTGCTTTACACAATTGATATATGTATGGATTGTATTAGGAGTTGTATGAGTCCCTAATAAAATGACTTAAAAAAAAAAAAGAACCAGGAGTAGGGGCCTTTAGATCCCAGATTCTTTCACAGAAATTCTTCAATCCAGCAGACAGGCAGCTGTGACACAAGAGTGGACATGAAGGGAAGAAGCAGCAACAGAGACATGGTGGCAGCAGAACCAAGAGCCTGAGACAGAGCAGTGGCATTCCCAGACCACAGAACAAGAGAGCTAAGTGCCTTTGGGCAGGAGGTTAGAGGTGAAATAGGGGTACATTTGAGTTCTTATCTGGGGAACTAGATTTGCCAACCCACATAGAGCTAAGTGTGTCTGGTATAAGGCTAAGGTGCAGAGAGAGAATTTATCCGCAGAACTAAGAGAACTTTGTAATTTTTGTACATTTAGGACAGAAGCCAGGGGGTTGTAGGGCCTGACCTCACCTGCAGGTACGGCTGTCAAGATGCTGTCCCAGAGAACTGTACCTTGAGGCACTGATGATGCTAAATTGTGTGTTAGGGTGGAAAAGTGACTTCTTTGTCAAACATAATTTGAGGAGAGCATTTATTGAACTTTAAGAGACAACAAAAGATACGCACACACATCATATGGATAAGGGAGGCCATTAGCAGTTCAAATGCAACTGAGGATTCAGAGTCGGGACCCTAGATAAATAGGACACAGAACAAAAGGCCATGTCACAGATCATGATTGGTGGCAAAGCAATACATCAGATACAGGTGGGACTGCAGCAGCAGGAATGGGACCATAATTGGGACATGCACATTATTAGATAGAAAGACTTAAAAGATTGGTCCAGGGCCTTCAAACTGAGGCAATCAAGGCCAGACTCATAACAATGGCCCCTGTGCTGTCCTCGCTTAGGTGAGCTCCATCAAGGATACATCTAGGCAGGCCCTTGGATGGGGATGGATGGAGAGGAGTGCAGGCAATCTATTTTGTAAGGCATTTTCCGCAAGGGTAAGATGATCTACATTCTTGGCTAATTATCAAAAGGAATTCAATGGAGGCTTAATCAAACTGGGGAGGCAGCAAATGGACAGAGTTGTCACTGTCATCAGCAATGCAAACCTTAAACCCAACTCAGTGCCACAGAGTGGATTCTGGTTACAGTGACCCTTTAAAGGGAGGTGGAATGGCCCCTTATGGATTTCGGAGACTATAACTCTTACCAAGATTGGAAACCTTGTTTTTCTCCTCAGGGGTGACTTGTAATTCTGAACTGCTGACCTTGCAGTTAGCAGTCCAATCTGTAACCACTATGCCACCCGCCTTTTGCAAATTGGAGTGCTCACAATTTAAGTTCTAATACAATTATACATGGTTACATTATCAGCAAATTCTATCATTCCGGGAGATGCGCAAATTGCTCGGACCCCGACCAATGGGGCAGCCTGGGTTCTTGTACACTGGTGTTTCCTGGGTTCAGACCCCAGAAAGCTCAGATCCCTCCTGCTTCCCCTCAAACTCCTCTGCCCAGTGCTGACCCCAGGAACCCCAGGGATGCTCACCCTGCTTGGAGTCAGGTGAATGGATTTGGTTCACGACCCAGTCAGAAGTTGAAGTCCTTCCTTGTCATGCTTCAATGTGCAAGACACTAGTACCAGATTTCTAGCTCCCTAGACTGGACTGTATTTCTCTGTGGCAAATCTTTGTTCTGAAACAGAAGAGGAGGCAATGTTGAAAAAGGCATATCACTTTCTTGGCCTGTACTTCTTGCGCTAAATAGTGACCACCCCCACCACCTGGGATCAAAATCCTGCTCAAAGCTGAGGGTTTGCATTAAACAAGGGTCCACTCTATCTTTGCAGAGCAATTTTACTAATTTCCCAAATATCATGATCAACTTTGGATCCACAAAGTGGAAGTACTTAAGGCCTCAAATTTCTCAAGCTCCATTGAAGGTAAATATCTTCTTTTCACCAGCAATCTAACTGAAGAACGGAATATTTTATGAAGAATGTTCTTTAAAAGCCCATAACGGAACCTCAGACCAAAACCCTTGACATATCTGGTGAAAGTGATCAAGCTGAATCACGCTCATATCTGCCACTCCAACTCAGGCTGAGCTTCTCATTAAGTAAAACCTACTCCAATCCCCTTGCATCCTGGGTATTCTTTACAATATCTATTGTGTGAAGAAATCCCTATGGTTGGGTAGCCCATTTATGCACAATAGTGTAGTAACTAGAGAAAGTTTTTGTACAGGTGGACAACAAGAGACAGAGCGACACCAATAGCACATCCTAGAGGTACCTTGCCCAAGATAGAGATATTCTAAACAAGAAAACAAGCCAGGGGAATCCTTATTTGCTACTCTCTTAAGCTCTTGTGTTTACAGATGTCCGATTTTAAAGCCTTTGGGAAAGACTGCAGCTTACAGTCATGGAATGGCAAGGGGTCATGGTAAGAGCCAAGGTGAGGGAAGATGCTTAAAAATGCAAGATGTATCCAGAAAAGAGATGACTGATCAAACCATTTTGTCATCTTGACCTAAATTCTGGATTCCAAGCTTTCTAGGTAATGCTGACTGATGGCAAACAACACACACTGTAGTAGTGGGCTTATTGGCTTGGGTTCAAGGATGTCCCATCCATAGTCTCAGGTGTGAGTGACGATTTGTCCCGTCAAGAGGGGTGTAAATCATTTATCACTCTAGAGGATCCAGCCAGAGCAAGTGATCTATGAGAGTCGAGTGGGTTTCAGGATGTTCAGAAAGTTTACAATCAACTGAATCACAATTCAATTCCATGAGAAACTTCAAGGCTAACTGTAAGACAGATTAAAGTTGAAGATTCTGGCAGCTAGACAGGAGAGTATTCACGCAATATGAATAGACGCTTTATTCTTTTTGTCTAAGTTCACGTTATTGGGTGAAACATAACAATAATTGTCAGAGTAACCTTATTAATATTTTCTATGAGACCAGTAATAACCTGTAAACAAGGTCAGATAATGATACTTCAAGAAAACTGTAGAGCAATATTGATAATGGATCTACATGAAAAAGTTCTTGAAAACATTGGGAACAGAGTCAGAAAACACATGAAAATAATTACACATGATAATTAAGTAGAATCTATCCTAGAGTTGATTTAATATAAGAAAATGAGCACTGTAATATATACCAATTAATGTAAAAAAGAATTAATAATCTAAATAGACACAAAACTTACTAAACAAAGTCAAAGACTTTTCATGCTAAGGAAAAATAACTCTACAAATCTAACATAAAACAAATATAGTTCAAAATGTTAATATGCTAATATACATTCCTAAAAAGAAAAAGTCATACTTGAAAAAACATCACCCCACGTCAGAAAAAGGACAACCATAAATGTCCACTTTTACCAGTGATATTAAAAATTGACTGTATGTTCTAACTAGAGCTACCAGGTTCACTTTTTTTTAAGGAAGAGGCTTCCAAAAAGACATAAAAATTCCTTTAATCATAATTTAATTATCACATCCATAAAATATTCACGATATGCCATGAATAGCTAATAAATGCTAAAACATTGTAGGCTACATTTAAACACGCTGAAATAACTCTTGGTACTTAACTCCCTAACTATTAATTGTTAATCAGAAGTGGAAGGGGAAGGTGGGGGGAGAAAGAGGGAACCTATCACAATGATCTACGTATAACTCCCTCCCCAGGGGGATAGACAACAGAAAAGTGGGTGAAGGAAGACATAGGGCAGTGTAAGAGATGAACAAATAATACTTTACAAATTATCAAGGGTTCATGAGGAGGGGGGAATAAAAATGAGAAGCTGACAGCAAGGGCTCAAGTAGAAAGAAAATGCTTTGAGAATGAGTATGCCAACAAATGTACTAATGTGCTTGACACAATGGATGGAGGTGTGGATTATGATAAGAGTTCTACAAGACCCAATAAAGTGATTTAATAAAAAAAGAAATACAGCATGATCAAAATTATAGCATTTATCTTACAGAAAAGGAAGTACAAATGTATTCAGATTAAAACCCTGAAACAGGGAATTTGTTTCCACCCATTCTGTGATGAAAGCATGAATTTAGAGTCCTGTAGTTTTCTGTAGTGTTGAAGGTCCTCATATACTGATGAATTAATAAACTAAACCAAGGCATTCGTGTGCACATATAATATTAGAGTGACTATATAGACACACATATATGTATGTGATACACACACATATATGTATGTGATACACACACATATATGTATGTGATACACACACATATATCAAGCTGGACAACAGATAGGATTGATGCTCACCCAAAAACTGAAGTTTGGGGACTTGAACACACTGAGCCATGGATGCTCTAGGTAGCATTGGACCCATGGGCTTCAGTTGGACTGGGCTGGGATGTTCTCTTGATGAAAAGCTCTCTCTTATGCATATGTCAGTGTCTATAGTTTTATTTTTCTAGAGAACCCAGCCTAAGGCAGATCCCCATCACATTAGTGTCATATGAGGGCGAAAAGGTGTACCTGACATGCTGCTCTTGGAGAAAAACACATCACAAGGAAAGTGTGAAAAGATAATCAACAATTCCCTGACACTGAGCCAGTCCTATGCTCCTCTAGGTCTGTGGAATTTTGGTGGAAGAAAATCTATTTATAACAAAAATATCAGAGGGGCCAGCCCCAATCCCAACTAAGAGGACAGCTGCCCCTTCCCCCAGAAGAATTTACTTCAGAGGACAACACTGAAGCTACAGCTCAGGGAAAGGGACATGTCTGATCAGAGCACACGGGAGAAAATGAAGGGGGAGGAAGAGAGAGTGGAGCACACATCCTGGCCCACCAAGCTTTGAGGACAATATGCCTGCTCTGAGCAGCCCATGCAAAAAGAAGCACTATGGCTGCCCCGACTATGAGTCATGACATCCCTCACTGACCTATAGCCCTATAGGGGACAACACTGGAGACAGTTTGGGAATTGCATCCGATCTGACCCCACCACACCCAGACAAAACACTAAGGGTGTTGTGCAACAGAACAGCAAGGGAAGTAGAGCAAGGAAGTCCCAAGAGTACCAAAATTAGACTCGGGGGCCAGGGCGTGGCACCCCATCAGACTCCACAGAAAAGCACTCCTAAAGGTCAACATAGAGACCTCTAACTTTTTACAGGCTTTTCTCTTTTTTCCCTTTTTTTCTTGTTGCTGTTGTTTTGTTTTCTTTTGTCATTTTGTTTTGCTCTTTTGTGTGTATGTGTGCTTGTGTGTGTGTATGTGTGTGTGTGTGTGTGTGTGTGTGTGCATATTATATCTGCACTTCTAACTAGATAATATAGGCCAGATAAACAATCTGGAGGAGAAAGCAACAGGACCCATGGTTGGGGCGGGGAGCATGACATGGGAGAAGGGGAGGTGGGGGAAAGAAAGTGGTGTTAACCAACCCAGGGAAAAGGGAACAATCAATAAGTGATCCAAAATAGTGGGAAACAGAAAGATTTCTCCAAGTCATCTCCCCCAAATATATGTTAGACTTAGGACACTGCTCACAATTAATGGTAAATAATTGTCAAGTTACCTCCCTGAAGGCAATCAGCTGTCAGAGGACTGTCTAGTCCCACCACATATAGGGCCCATCCCTGCTGTTAAGGACAATGGGATACTTCCCCCTAAAGGCTTCAATTTAGACCCTGCAAGGTGGGTTTACAGTACACCTTACTGATAATGATTTCTACAGTGAACCAGAGAACAGGTCAAACCTGCTCAGTGACATCCAAAGTTAGGCTGCCATGCTGAATCTCGGGTCCGCCCATCTTGTCACATGCACACCCTTACTCCCTCCTCTTCCAACAGCATATGAACCCCTACAGCATCCCACTCCCATTACTATATTACCTATAGCACAACACTTTCCTGTGATGGATTTCTTCACCTGTAATTAGGGGGCCTGCACATCCCCAGATGATATAAAAGCCTTGGTTAGCAATAAATATTTCTCTCCCCATGTGGACCACCAAGTGAGGCTGAGGTGAACATGCAACTATGAAATGTGTCTGACTCCATTATTTCAATCTCTCTTCTATCTCTCATGCTCCCTATGACTTTACTATAATCTTTATTTATTATCACTGTACAATTGCACCAACCACCCGCTGTGATGTGTTAGGGTCTGGCCTTTCCCCTGACACAAAATAAGTGGCAAGGAGGGTGTAAGATGCCTGGTAGGGATTGATCAAGGCAATGTAACTGAGAAGAATTACTGAAACCCTGAAATTACTGAACTACAGACAGAGCATGATAGTGGGACAAGAGGAAAGTAAAAGGAAATAGAGGAAAGAACTAGGAGACAAAGAGCATTTACAGAAGTCTAAATACAAGCATGTGCATATGTAAATATATTTATATTAGGGTGGGGAAATAGATCTAGGTGCATATATTAATAGGTTTAGTATTACGGTATCAGATGGACATTGGGCCTCCATGCAAGTGCTCCCTCAATGCAAGAACACTTTGTTCTATTACCTGGCATTCCACGATGCTCACCTTCCTAAGATGATAGCTGAAGACAACTGTGTGCAAAGAAAATGTGAAGAAAACTGATGGAGCCCAGCTACCAAAAGATATAGCATATGGGATCTTAAAGGGTTGAAGGTAAACAAGTGGCCATCTAGCTTAGAAGCAAGAAAGCCCACATGGAAAAAGCACACAACCTATGGATTGATTACAAGGTGTCGATGGGATCAGTATCGGGCATATTGTGAATGAAGGGGAGTGAAGATTGGGGATCCAAAGCCCGTCTGTCAGCAACTGGACAGCCCCTTACAGAAGGATCATAGGGAAGAGACGAGCCAGTCAGGGTACAGTGTAGAAACAATGAAAATACAACTTTCCTCTACTTCCTAAATGCTCCTCCTCCCCTCCACTATCATGAACCTAATTCTCTTACAAATCCAGCTAGACCAGAGGATGCACACTGGTATAGATAGGAACCTGAAACATAGGGAATCTGGGACAGAAGATGCCTTCAGGACCAGTGGTGAGAGTGGTGCTATCATGAGGGTGAAAGGAAGGTGGGGCAGAAAGGGGGGACCCATTACAAGGATCTACATAAAACCCCCTCCCTGGGGGATGGACAACAGAAAAGTGGGTGAAGGGAGACATCGGACAGTGTAAGGATGAAAAAATAATAATTTATAAATTATCAAGGGTTCATGATGGAGAGGCAGTGAGCAGGGAGGGGGGAAATTGAGGAGCTGATACCAAGGGCTCAAGTAGAAAGCAAATGTTTTGAGGATGATGAGGTAACACATGTACAACTGTGCTTGACACACAATGGATAAATAGATAATAAATAGATAAAGCTATCATGTTAACCTTGAAAAAACACAGAGCTCTTACAAGGCACAATGCACACATAGCCTCTCTGCACCAAAGGTCAACACTCACATTTATAACACGTAAGGAAACTTAGTAGACTCATAGTCACACTTGATATAAGAAATCAGTATAACACTAAGAGCCTTATATTCATGGGGAAACATGACATCATGCTCCTGAGAGGAAAGTACTACACTTGTTTATATAACAAAGTATTCCCATTACTCAGCTCACATACTGCAATAGCATCACTGAGTATGAAACATACACAAATATACATATACACACGCACGCACACATCTTTCCGTTTTTAATGAAAATATTCATACCTACTGAGGCCAGGTTTCTAAAAGTTTCCATCATCCCGTGTCTCTATAGTTTCCTCTCAGAAAGGTCCAGCAATGCCCATTCTTCCTCGGAGAAATTCAGAGCCACCTCCTCAACAGCCACAGTGTCCTAAAACATCCCGTATATTCTGGCTTGGCAAGGTACCATGCATTCCACTATGTGAAAGGATGAAGAAGACAGTCCTGGGGAAACAGAGACTTCACATGGGCATTAGACACAGGGGTCTTGCTCTAAGGATTTCCATCAGGGTTTAGCTAACCCACTTCACCAACTAGATCAGCTGTTCTGAACCTGTGGGTTGCAACTCCTTTGGGGGTTGAACAACCCTCTCAAAGGGTTCTCCCGTTCATAACAGTAGCAAAATTACAGTAATGAAAATAATTTTTTGGTTGGGGGGTGAGCACACATGAGGAACTGTATTAAAGGGTTGCAGCATTAGGAAGGTTGAGAACCACTGCACTAGACACACTCCCTCACTAATTACATGTTATCCCAAGGACTGCATGCTTCTAGCATAATGAGTTTATCTCTGTACAGTTTGTCTGTGACCAACTGCAGCCTTATTTCTATCTAGCTGTTTCAGAATAGAGAACAGTCAGAACACATAAATCAGATGAATGATCAAAAATAAAAGCCTCGATTCCAAATTCATATCCTCTCTTCCATTGGAGGGAGGATTGAAATTAGAATATTTATCAAAACAGGAAGCACAGGGTGAAAGGAAGATGACAACTAGGAAACACTGCAGAATTTGTGCTTCTCCCTGTCGCCCCTCCTTAGCCATTGGAGAGCTGCTGGTATGAACTAACAAAGTAGGGACCCAAAGCCCTGGAGTCATGGTATCCTCTTGGAGAATTCTACGTGATCAAGAGCTGACGTGTTACCTGGTGATAGAGATGATTATTTGGGGAATTATGAAATTTTCTATAGAGTGTCTATGTTACTCGCCTATTTTCCAGTCACTCTGCAGTTGCACGCTTGTGTATTTTGTATTTTCAATGAGATAGGACAAGCTATTGAAAAGGGAAACCGGGCAAGAGTGAAAGGTAACAACAGAATATAGATACCCTCTGTACACTGGTACAGATAGGAACATGGAAACAAGGAATCCAAGGTGGATGATCCATTCAGGTCCAGTGGTGAGAGTGGCGATACCAGGAGGATGGAGGGAGGGTGGGGTGGAAAGAGCGAACTGATTACAAGGATCTACATATAACCTCCTCCCTGGGGGATTGACAACAGAAAAGTGGGTGAAGGGACATTTTGGACAGTATAAGATATGACAAAATAATAATTTATAAGTTATCAAGGGTTCATAAGGGAGGGGGTAGTGGGGAGGGAGGGGCAAAAATGAGGAGCTGATGCCAGGGGCTTAAGTGAAGTGCAAATGCTTTGAGATTGATAATGGAAATGAATGTGCAAATGTGCTTTACACAATTGATGTATGGATTGTGATGAGTTGTAATATAATGATTAAAAAAAAGAATATATGCAGATATCTTGAAAATTTTCCCACTGAGACAAAGCTACTGTCATGTAATTATTATGGACTGCTCCCCTCAAAAAATACTGGATACGCACATCAATACACACTAAGCTCATAGGATATACTGACAAAAGAGCACAATATATTCAGTATCATAATAGCATGTCCTTTTTGCTGATTGGGAAAATGTACTTAGGTTCCAATTTTCTTATAAGTTGACTGAACTTCAGTGCATTTCAATGTTAAACTGTTAGGATACTAGGACTTACATACCAGGCTTTGAGATGTTTTTCACATTTTAGATTTTTAAAGATTTTTTCACATTTGCAGATCATGGAAGGACGACTAGCTGAACATGATGACCACTAGCATTCTCTCAGCTGTGGGACTGGCCTCCATGACTTGTCATACTTTTGTTCCCGCATCTTTTCAGGAGAGACCAGTCCCTGGAGAAGGACATGGTGCTTGGTGAGGGAGAGAGAGGCAAAGAAGAGAAAGGCCTTCGCCAACATGGATCGACACAGGGGCTGTCGCAATGGCTCCAACGTGGGAACATGTGAGGATGGTGCAGGACAGGGCAGTGTGTCGCGCTGTTACATAGAGGGCTTTAGGGGCTGGAATGGACACGAAGCCACCTAACAACAACATAGAAAAGGTTGCACTTTATGCTAAGATTTCACAGCATGGCCAACTAGCTATGGCATAAAGTCGCATGAGCTATCACGGTCACTCCACAATTCTGCTACAACAGTGTAACCTAGTGTCGATCCAATAAGCCTTTCAAAATCTCATCCACAGCAGTGCATCGGGTGCCGGGTTTTAAAGCCTTCCCATTCCTTCATGATGAACCAAAACCAAATGGACTGCGGTCAAGTACATTTTAACTCATTTTGACCATAAAACAGGGAGTGGAACTGCTCGCTAGTGTTTCCAAGTCTGTAAATCTTCACGGGCCCACGCAGCCTCCTTGGCCTCCCTTGATGGGCCTGGAATGCTGGAGCCACAAAGGGTCTGGCCAGCGGCATCGATTAAACCAGTGAACCACTAGGGCCTCTTTCACACAACATGTTCATGATAAAACACTGCATTTATTCAGCAACCACGATTCTGAGGCAATTTCCAAAAAGATTTGGCCACATTGGCTCATTTAGTCCTCTTGTCACTCACTTTTAAGCAGATGTTGCTCCCAATGGGATAGAGCTGAAGTCACCAACATTACTCACAATTTCAGTATTGCTCAAATGAAAACTTGTTGAACCAGGTCAGCATGCAGGTCCATGTGTGTACAACTAAATGCCTGGCAATTACATTTCTGTTCATATGCCCAGAGCTTTTTATTCTGTCAGTCATCAGTTACAGAGATGATCTGGATCTTCTGTGTAGTACAAAGAGGAGACGAAGAAAACAATCTATTCAATTCAGATAACTGGAACGCATTGTCCTGGAAAAGCCAGGACCCTCAGACAATACTGCTTACCTCAGGGCCGTACAACTGGCTCTTGCATATAAGAAATTATTAGATTGATTGAGCAAATAAAAAACCATTGAGCAAATCAGAACAAAACCAGACCAATGTGTTCTGAGAGGGCACACCATTCCAAAACCAACAGTTCAACCCTGGACACATGAGGTGGCTATGAGTTGAAAACACTCCACAGTAAAAAACAAGAACAAAAGCACAAGGCCAAATGATAATAACTCTTATGAGAAATGCAACAGAGGTGGAGTCTAAGCATTAACACATACATATTTACATTTCGTGAGCTAGTGTAGGGAGAAATAAAATGATCACTTTAGGAAACACTAGCCAGAGAACCCTGGCATGATAAGGAAATTCTAACAACATGGGAAGGTTCTGTGATGAATTTGCAAATGCTCAGTTCGATTTCCGTTTCTCAAACATACAGGCTAAGGAGTCAAAGAGCACCCAGGTCTTCAGGGGCCGGAGAGGGAAGCTCCATGGTCAGCCACTAAATGAAAAGCTCGTTAGCAATAAGCATTCATGGAACTTCCCACACTGGAAAATAAGTGGAGCATGAAGAAGCACCAGCAAGAAAGTAAAACAAAAGAGGCAATAGTTAAAAGAAATGCAAATGAGGACGTTCAGGTTTATGACCAATATGTGAAGAGCTCAAAGTCACCATTCCAGTCTCAGAGATAAAAGCTGACCATGTTGAAGTCAGAGTACGGAGGTCACAGGGCATGTTTTTCTTTCTGGTGTACATTTTTTTAAAAAATTACTGTCATTGAGTCAATTCTGACTCAAAGCATCCCCACAGAGCAGAGTAGAACAGGGCCTGCGCATTTCTGAAACTGCAACTCTTTAAGGGAGTAGAAAGCCTCATCTTCTACTGTGGACCAGTGAGCAGTTTTGAATGGCTGAACATGTGGGTACCAACCCAACGCATAGCACACTACATCACCATGGGTGCACAGTGTTGTAATAAATTGGAGAAAACTAGATGGTAACTAACAACAAGAAAAGCATCCTTTTAAATGCCTCTAATTAATTACTCTAGTTAGGACCCAGAGCAAACATCTGTCCTCAATACAGAGGGGCGGTGAAAACAGGTACTCTCTCAGCTGATTTCATTGTGAAATCATTCTGTGTACCTGCCTATGGGGCCCTTTTGTTTACAAGTGGTTTTCCTTATCTGCCCTTAGTAGTCTAATCAATTGCATTCATTGAAAACAGTGATTTGAAGGATGTGATGGGATTAACTAATGGGTAGTCCAAAAGAGTTTGTTCCTAGAGGAGAAAATACCAGACCACAGGGTATTAGGAAGAAATGTACTTGCTATGTTTTAAGGATAGTCAAAGCCCAGGTTGAACAAATACATTTTTATAAGGATAAAGGAAGTCAGAAAGGTGTGTCGTTGGGATTTCAATGAAGAAATGCAAAAAGATTGAAATCAATAAAAAAGTAGCATGTTCCAAAATTTCATACCATTGTGTGCTCACTTTCCCTATAAGATCACTAAAGACAAATGGGGGATGAACAACAGAAAAGTGGGTGAAGGGAGACATCGGACACAGTGGATGGATGTATGGATAGTGATAAGAGTTGTCTGAGCCCAACGTAAATGATTAAAAAAAATAGCATGTTCCAAAAAACTCTCCTCCACTAATATATCAGTTCCCAAAACTGTCAACAAAAAATATTCTATTTTTTGCACTTCACAAGAGTCCACAAAAAATGTGAATCAAATTGCATTTAGCCTCAAATAGCTAATAAGGGGTCAAGAACAAGGGTTGGCATTGTCCGCACATAACTCCCTGCCACCACATCTGGTCCAACTCACAGCAGAGCTATCACAGAGCAGAACTCCCTGTAGGACTCCCACGCCTGCACATCTTTAGTGGAGCAGGCAGACTCATCTTCTCTGCACATTTCTGGTGAGTGTGCACAGCTGCCCTTGCAGTCAGCAGCCCAATATTTAACCCACTGGACAAAAGGACTCCTTTGTTCACGTGTCCCACATACAATAAAGTATCATTACAGGAACTCATGAAAGACCTACAGAAAAAGAAAAGCAGCTCCAGAAAGGCCCACCAATTTGTAAGGGAAGCTAATTCCTGACACATCAGGCTACACAGGGCTCTGCCTGCAAGCACTCACACTTCAAGATGCAGGTCCCTAAATGGAGTCCCTGAGTAGTGTGAGCAACAGAGTGCTCAGCTACCAAACAAATGATTAGAGACTGAAGGCAACCTTAGAAGAAATCAACAACTTCTGAAGTTAGCCAATGAAAATCTTACGGAGCATAGTTTTACTCCGAAACCACATACGGTCACCATATGGAACCCAATGGTAGGCAAAATGATTGATATTTAACAAGTATTACTTAATTGAGATACAAGGAGCTCATTGGTAGCCAATCCTTCATGCCATGAATGCACAAGGGGTTTTTGAAAAAGGCCATGGGAAAATGGAATAAAAATAATGGAATTTTTCCATTTGGAAGCTACTGCATATCTTTTCGTAATAGATTATGCTAAACAGTGCAAAATTATGCTAAATAGAATAATGTCATAAATCTTTTTTAATTCCTCAAATATTGTACATCTTTAAAGTATTTAGGATCCCTGTTCATCTTCCATGATAATTCAGAAAGAATACTAAGCTATTTACATATAGCATCTCTCTTAAAGATCTATTAAAGCTGATATTAATTTTATTCTCTATCTATGGTAAAGAGACCAGTTAGGTTACCGTATATATGTACGATACACATAAAAACTTGAGAGCTGAAAATTTACAGAATGACTTTATTTTTCTGGGTCCTGCAAATTTTACAAATTCAACTGTGTGGTTTTTCATGTTATAGTTAGAAACTCAATCTCCTTGTAGTTTTGAATTTTCCTTCTTTGATAGATTGCCAGGTTTCATAGGTTCTGGCATGTGTGTACATACACACATGTGTGTCTTGCTTAGTTTTTTATGTCCCTGAGCATGATAATGGTTACCATGGATAGGTGTTCATGGAAAGGCTGGAAGTTTGTGTCTACTCAGTCTCCAGGGAAGAAAGCCTGGGTGATGCACTTGAGAAACCAGTCACTGAAACCCCTCGGCAACATCCCTGCACTCTGACTCACATGGAGTCCCCAGGAGTTGGTGTGGGTTTGATGGCAGATGCTTGATTTGGTTCATTCCTTTGGGGGAAAAATGAATTCTGGTATCATTTGCTACTCTGCAGGCTGGCAGTTCAACCTCACCAGCACATCTGCAAAAGGAAAATGAGGCTGGTTGCTTCTGTATAGATTTTGTTATCAGATACCTATGGAGGAACAGTTTGTTTTGGGGGGTGGGACAAAGTTTCTAGGTGGCACAAACAGCTTGCACTAGACTGTTCCCCTGAGGCTTGATGGGGGTAAACAGCCCGCATTACTGTGGAAGAACAGGAGATCTGCTTCCACAAACATGATGCTCCAGAAAAACTATGGAACAGTTCTGCTCTATAACACATGACATAGCCATAAGATGGAACTAACTCCATGACACCTAACCAAAGGGGAAATTGAACATGATCACATATTCTTGTCTATGTATACACATGGATATTACATTGAAATTATGACTAAATCAAAAACAAATATAATTCCCATTAAGAATCACCATGTCTGCAATGAATAACATGTCAGTGTGGCCCATCTAAATTAGTCCGTGAAGAAGCCCCACTGCTCCAGTGGTTAAAGGACTGGCAGCTCCATGAAGTGGCCATCTGGTAACGCATGATTATAGCCTAGAAACCCCAACGAGGAGTGGAAGGTGCTGTGACATCACTCACAGAATCCACTGTAGCGCAGTGGACAAAACAAGCCTCTTATCAAGAACGCGTGGATAAAAGGCTAGAACATTCAAGCATTACCATGCAGTGGGGCACAGAGAAAATAACATGCTATCTTACTATATATAACAGTTATATATCTGGAGGTTGCCTTCTATTAGAAATAATCATGACACAAATTTTAAAAGGAGGAGCTAGTAGTAGGACTCTGTTCTTGAACAGCAAATGCAAACAAATTGAAGAGCTAACATATGAAAAAAAAGTAAATCAAAAGATTAATCAGGGCCACAGGGAAAAGGATCAAATGCAAAGCTTCACTGGAGCTGGCCGCCAGGAAACAGCTGGCGCTCAATCCATCGGGCCCCAAGCGCACTACTTGAACTCTGGTTTATACAGCAAGAAACCACGAACGGTCGGGAATACTTTTCTCCTCCGATCACAACTGTACACGCTGACTAAGGGGGGTGGAGCAGCTAGGGAACTTCCTGCTGATATCCAACATGGGCATGGGCAGCAGCCCACTAACATTTTGAATCTGGTGG
Source organism: Tenrec ecaudatus (assembly GCF_050624435.1). Lineage (NCBI taxonomy): Eukaryota > Metazoa > Chordata > Mammalia > Afrosoricida > Tenrecidae > Tenrec > Tenrec ecaudatus. The sequence goes on along the minus strand of NW_027458144.1, from coordinate 208,244 downwards.
GTCCGGGGACCAATGCAGAAATAGCAAGCTTAAGCAATGGAAATATAGAGGCGAGTGTCAGCAGGTTAGCAAATGAGACTTAGGGTCGTTCAGTCACAGTATGCAGCCATTAGGATGTGGATGTATGTCCACTATTAATGATTTCAAAATAAATCATGTGGGGAGAGGGGGTTGGGGAGGATGGGGACCAACTCAAGCATAAGCTGGAAAATATAGAAGCTAAATTCATCTGGTTAATTAATAAACATCAGGATATTTCAAACGCTTTCTGTATCCAGTAGGATAAATGATGGATTTCAATCTATGTCACTGTGAAAATAAAATAACTGAAATTACCAAAAAGTGCTGACCTTGACCACATGTGCCACTAACTTACATCAATTCTGACTCACAGTGACCCCCGAGGACAGAGTAGAACTGCCCTGTGGATTTACAAAACTGAAACACTACAGGGGAAGACCTATTATTTCTCCACATTAATATATAAAATGACTTGAAAATAAGTAAGTAAAATAATTGCTGGGTCCTGCAAATCAAAAGGATGTAAAAGGAAACCAAAACTCCCTATTAAAAATATGAGTGGATATTAAATCTGGGCCAGCAAGCTCTAAGAGCCAAGAAGGATCATAAGAGGGTGGCGGCAGGGGGGAAAGTGGCAGTTTAAAGAGAGATGAGCCATCAATGCAACCAATCTCTGAGATGAGGCTTATAGGGGAAACATCCCCCCCTGGGGCTCTTCACACTCCAAGTGGAAAAGTCCAGCATCCGCAGACACAAATCTCAGGAGCTGTATTAGAGATTAAAGTCTTAGCACTCCAGTGAGTAAAGCGCTATAGGATAGATGGCTGTAGATTAAGCCTCCATTGAATTCTTTCTGATCATCAAGCAAGGACATAGATTAAATTGGCCCAGGGACAGAGGAACTGGGAAGGTGAACACCATTCACTGATCTCCAGGTAATGCAGAGGGTCCTATAGTCAGGAGCCCAAAATGCCTTAGCAGTTGAGCCCTGACTGCCTGGGTCAGAAGGACTTGGAACAATCTTGTAAAATGCTCTATCTGGCAATGAAGGTGGCTCAGTTACAGTCCTGTCCCTGCTTCTGTAGTCCCATTTATAACATGCTGTACTGATGCTCCACCAATCAGAAACGTGTGACCGTTTCCTCTGTTGCAATCTTATTTCATTCGATTCCCGACTTGACTGTTTCCCTGAACTGCACTATGATCTCCATCCGGTGATGGGTCCGCGTCTTTGTATTCTCTTTGTCTCTTTTAATAATTAATAAATGTTCTCCGTAAATTATATTTGAGATTGGAGTTCCTTTTGTAGTCCAAATCAGAGCACAAGCTAGTTTTTGATGGGCAGAAATGGTTAAGAACATGCAGTAGAGTAAAAAGGAGACCGCGTTTTAAATATAGTTTAAAGAGAACATCTATTAAATCTTATGAGACAAAGACAGCACAAGGGCACAAACACATCATCTGAATGAAGGAAGCCACCAACAGGAGGTGGAAATGGCTTCCAAGGTTCACAACTGAGATGTGAGCCAAAGAGGGTGTGGGGGAGGGGCGGGGCAAAGGAAACTCACAAAAGCATGCATCTCAATGGCAGACATTCCATCCTTAGATAGCAGGCTTACAAAATGGGTCCAGGGCCTCCTGACCAATGCAGTCAGGGAAAGGCTAAAAGCAAGTGGCTCCTGACTAGGAGTCCCCTGGACTGTCTCCAGTTTGGTGACCTCCATCAAGGACACACACTCAGGCAAACCTCCAAGAGAAACTGCTTCTCCATGGGCTGCCTGCAGAGGTGAAGCAAAGCCACCCTGCAAAGCCTGAGGGCCAGATTACCTACTACCTTGGTTCCTGGGCAGAAACCACTCAATAGAGGCTCACTCCATGTGGGGCTCTGCAATCTATGCAAGGACCAGATCTGTGCGGGGATTTGGGGCTGTCACTGCTCTGGTACCCCTTTGCAAAGCAGGGTGCTGAGAAGTTAAGCTCTAATACAGACCTCGGTCATCAGTGGGGTGGCCTGATGACTGCAAGGCTGCCTCTCCTTTCAGTAAAGGCCACTCTGGGGTCCCCATGCTCTCATGCCCGCGACCTGACACGAAGGGACAGGCCCCAGGCAACCCCCCCCCAAAAAAAAACAAAAACAAAACACGCAATCGCGCCTTTCTGGACGGAGGAGCTCTGAGCAGAAAAAGCGGCCAGAGTATTCCCGCGCCCGAAGGCAAAGGCCTGCAACCAATTCAATAAGGATTTAACTGGAAATGTCCCAGGGGGTCGCGGCGACCTGGAACACTGTTGTATGGGGTGCGGGAAGTGTAACGTCCACGGGAACCCGGACACAGCTGGGACTCCAGGCCTGCAGGGGATTCCGCGCCAGGGATCAGCACAGAAACACAGAAACTCACCCACAGAAGCTCTTGGGCCGCACTCTTGGATCCTTCTCACTCAGAGGAAATGGGTTCAGCAGGAAACTATCACCTGGGGAGGGGGTGGGGTGGTCTCTGTGGGAAGGGGCGGGGCCTGGAGGTAATGAGGGTGTCGTGGAGGGAGGTTCCTGGAGGTGAGGCTCAGGGCCTGGCAAGGCAAAGGATTCATTCTTAGTAGTTTCTTCTTAGTCTGGAAGCCCTGCTGAAATCTGAGCACTTTGGGTGGCCCAGCTTGCATTTGAAAAGCGTTTGCATTTGAATCCCAACACCACACAAGTCCAGGCACAAAGACAAACTGAAAGAAAAGTGATGGGTGGAAGGCATGCTTCCCAAGTGAGAATTTCCCCAAGAGACACTCCAGCAGCTAGGGCCACAGAGACACACACTTGACAACATCTGCTGCCATCTGCTCCACCTGACCACATCTCTCCTGCTTTTCACCTGGACGCCTCTGAAACTCAGACACTGATTTCAGGCTCTGCTCCCTGTGTATGATCAGGTGAGCATCAAGATGGGGAATCCCTGAAAATGCCAGTTATCCTGTTGTCTTCTTCTCCTCCCTTGCTCTCTCTCTCTCCCAGCACTGCTTAAGATTTATTTCCCCCCAATCTGTGGGTTCTTATGTTCACATAGGTTTTTATGAAACCTTTCTATGTGAACAAGTGTCTATTTCGACCAAGTTACAGTCAACTAATTGTCCTACACAGAATGTTTCCTTTAATATATTTCATGTGTTGAGGTCTCTCCTTTCTATTTCTATGTTATTGAGGGTTTTTATCAGGAATAGGTAGTAGATATTGTCAAATGCCTTTTACGCATCTATTAATATGATATGGTTCTTATTATTTGTCCTATTTATGTGGTTGGTTACATTAATTTTTTCTAATATCGAAACATTCTTGTGTCCCTGGTAATAATCCCACTTAATCAAGTTGAAATATGAACTCAAAGTCAGGGATAGGCGCTCTCTAACTCAATCCATCCCATTCCCACAAATGTAAAGATAAACTGGTCTGATGTATGATCTACTCACTCACCTAAACCAATAGTTATGTAATCATCAAATATGTTCCTTTATTGTTAAAATATTAGTATAATATATTCTGTTGTAGAGTGTATTTTATAAATAATTTTACCCCATATTCTCTGTAGTCATAAAATTTTCTTTTAAAGTTTCTCATGCATTAATAAAAAGGTTTCTTGTACAAATCTATATTTATTCAATTTTGTCCTTTACTATTGATTCATATTGCAGGTATACATATTAAAACCATGATTATATTTTTTTTCAACAAGATTCTGGAATGATTATTACTTTACTGCTTATTTTAAAAAGAAACACTCTAACATTTCAGTACTTATTGTACATACAGTCCCTGTACAAGAGAGGTTGTTAGGTGTCACTAAGTTAGTTCCAAATCATAGTGACCATATCACCACAGGGAGAAACACTGGCTTGCCCTAAACCGTCCTCATAATTGTTCTTATATTTGAGCCCATTGTCTCAGCCTCTTTCAATCTAAAAAGTTTTCCTCTTGTTTACCAAGCTCCATGGTTGAAGTGATATATCTCTTGTTTTTGCCTCCGGTTTGCAAATACACAAAACTCTAAAGGTTTTACATATATGGAATAAGAAAATACATTTAAAAGAAGAACAATAAAGTCAGAGCTGTTGTGTGAATTCTGACTCATAGAACCACAGAGAGCAGAGAAACAGCTCCTTAGGCTTTTGTGTTTTACATTTTATAGAACATGTTTCATCTTTACCACAGCAAGTAGTGTCCTTATAGACAATAGTCCAAAACTAGACAGGTGATGCAGTGGTTGATTTTCTCAGTCTCAGACATGTATAAGCACCACCTGGAAGTTAAAATGTACTCGACTATCCAAGAGCTGAAGAACATATTCAGTTTATTTTGTATACAACTGTGTCGATATGGTAGAAGTGTATTGTTAATTGTTTTATGAGGCCCTGAGCACAGCTGTGAGATTCTGGTTGTAAGAGAATGACATCCTGACCCACTATCACAGTGACTCAGGCGTCACCTTTTCCGATGTGGATACTGAATGTCACAGGTTGGTGCTTTTAGCTCAGTGCTGTATGGGATATGTGACTTTGATCATATATGTAATACTAATCTAACCGTTTTTCAGGATAAGAATCTGGTGGGGGGGGTTTCCCCACTAAGACCTACACATTGCATTATTTCCAACTCATCTGAATTATTTCCTGTATGGTCAGTGTTATGAAGAACAAACTTTCAGATACGTTGGTGGGAATTTAAGCACCAGGAACTACTGTTTTTGATGTCTCTGCCACATCCATATTAACCTCTACCACATCCATATTTTCCTGAATATCTGTGCTTAATGAAGTCTGTCCTGACTGAATTTTCACTTATGTGTTTCCCAATCACACCCATGACTATGCTTCTCCTATTCCGGGTCACGCTGAGACAGGACAGAAGTGGCAGTGTCCTAGCCGGAAGTGAGGGTCATAGCTAGGTTCCTACTTGCTGTGCACGGTGTGGAGCCAGAGAAGTGTTGCAGCCTGAGCTCTGTGTAGTCGGCGCGCCCACGTTGGGGTCGTGTTGGTGACCAGTTGGGGTGACCTTGCCGCACACAGCAGCCTGGCTCGGGTGCAAGCACCCTTCTCCCCTCACCTCCTCTTATCCAGTACCTCTCCCCTTGTACGGTGAGATGTGGGAGGGTGTCCCAGAGACTGGTCCCATCCCCCTGTTTGGGGATTGGTTGGAATTCCTTGCGAGAAACCTGTTGGAGAAAGGGGGATCCCAGACTGGCTTTGGGCGTCTGTGTTCCCGATTAGTCGCTTTGCAGGTCTCTCCTAAGCCCCCTGCATTGTCTCCATACAGTGTGCCACCTCCCCGAGACTCCTGGAACATCTTCAGCTCAAAGATGAGCCCCGGGTCCCTTTCTTCTCTCGCTATGAAGAAGTGAACGCTATTCAGGAAGCGAGTGGTTGCAGCTGGTGCACAGAACGTTAGGGCTTCCTCCTGAGGTTTGCCCAATGTTGTGACCTGTGCAGTAACTTTCCCCGGGGAGCGGGGCGGGGGGAGAACCCAGGTCTGGAAATGCCCTGGCTCCTTGCCAGCCAGTAGGGTGTCTGCGGGGAGTACACCCACCCTTGAGGTTGTTGAAGTGATATTCCAGCGCACGCACGGCGCACTGAGACATGATTGGCATTCCCAGGTAGCTGGGCTAAGTCCTTCCAGGACTGGAGGCCTCAAGCGAGGTGACCCAGGTTGGTGGCTATCAGTCAACAGTCTGGCAGGTGGCAAGTAAAAGGAGAAAGAGACAGGCCCAGCTGTACAAAGATGGGGTTCAGTGAGCAGGAACTCAGCCAAAGTGAAGGCCAGTCTTTCTTTGGGAAAGCGTATTGGTCTCGATAGAAGGGCAAGAGCCAAGTACGGAAGATCTCCCTTCCCACATACACTCTTCAAGAATTTTGCGTTGTTTCTTTAATTTTTACAAAGCCGGGGGAGTGTGGGAGCTGCTCCTGCTTATTTATTGCCCAAAGGTAAATTTCTGTTTCCTCTGAAGAAGTTTCTAGCAGCTTGTCCTATGTTTAGACTTATGCCGACTCCATTTTAACTGTGTATTCCCACCTGGAGTCATTTTATCTCTATTTTAATTCCCTGAGTGTGTTGCTTTGTTTGGGGACATATTTTTAAAATTTGTTTTTATCTTGCACACTCATACAAGGTTGTGTCCTCAATTTCAATCCATTCATTTGCATAGGGAAAGTATTTTGAAATCATTTCTTGAGGTAGTTGTTCATCTGCCTGGATTTGTGAAACATATTCTGCTGTGTGACCCTTGGCTTTATATATGGATCAATCTGTTCTAGTATATTCTCTAGAAACTAGCTAATTCACATCCAGAATACCTGAGACACAAGTGAGTGATTTTTTTTCCAGGTGGACATTTCCAGAGAAGACTGTCTTAGGGACTCAGAGACAAGTCTAGCGATGATCCACTTAAACTGTGATTGTCCGTTTTCCCATAGGTCAATCTCAGGTGCAGTTATAGGGATTGTCCCCCCACCCCCAAACACCCAACTTAACTGCTGTTGAATCAATTAAGATTCATAGAAACTGTACAGGACAAACCATCATTGCCCCTTTGGATTTCTGAGACTGTAAAACCTTCCATGATCAGAAAGCTTTGTCTTTCTCCTGAGGATTAGATGATGGTCTTGAACTGCAGAACTTGCAAATAGTAGTCTATTTTGTAATCTACAACACCACTGGATCTCCTAGGTATGGAGTGTCTGTGTAGTTTTGGCCTTTTTATGATGGATTTGTTTCATTTTTTTAAGTTGAAGAGTAATTTTTAATAAATCAGTTTATTGGGGCTCATACAACTCTTATCACAATCCATACATACATCAATTGAGTAAAGCATCCTTATACATTCATTGCCCTCATCATTCTCAAAATTCGCCTTCCACTTGGGTTCCTGGAATCATCTCATTTTCCTTTTTCCCCTACCCCTCCCTCTTTTCTCCCCCCTCCCCCATGAACCCTTAATAGTTTATAAATTATTATTTTATCTTATCTTACACTGTCCGGTCTCTCCCCTCACCTTCCTTCCCGTTTCCCATCACCCAGAGAGGAGGTTACATGTAGATCCCCTAGATCGGTTCTCCCTTTCTATACCCCCTTCCCTCCAGGTGTCGCCACTCTCACCGCTGGTCCTAAGGGGTTCATCCGTCCTAGATTCCCTGTTTCCAGATCCTTACTGCACCGCTGTGCATCCTCTGGTCTAACCAGGTCCCCAAGGCAGAATTGGGATCATGAGAATTGAGGGGAGGAAGCGTTCAAGCACTAGAGGAAGGTTTTGATTTTCATTGTTGCTACACTGAACCCTGAGTGACTCATCTCCTCCCATTTCTTTTAAAATATGGTCAGTAATTTCCATGTCCTTGAAGATAGACACTGGGATCTTGGTCAGAAGTTAATTATAATGGTAATTGCATTATAATTATAGATTGCTTAGAGTGTGTTATTTTCACAAAGCTGAGCCTTCTGCTTCATGAACATGGTCCATTAGTCTCATTATTTGCATTTCTTTTGGTAACTTGGAGTAGTGTTTTTCTTATAGACTTCTTTCTACAAGACTTTGGTTCTCTTAGGTTTATTCCATTTATTTTATCTTTTAGGTAGCTATTGTAAATGATATTATTTTCTGATTTCCTTTTCAGAGCTTTCAACAATTTTCTTCTAGGGCTTTTGGATTTTCTATGTTTAGAAAATCATCAGCAATTACAGAGAGTTGTCATCAGCAATTATAGAGAGTTTTACCTCTTTGTTGCCATTTAGGATGCATTTGGTTTTCATTTGTTGACTGATAGCTATTGTTCAAAGTTTGTGTTAGTCAGGGTGGACTAGAGAAACAAACTCATAGACACTCAAATCTGTTTAAGAAAGACCTTTACATAAAAGAGCAATTGTATATTGAGAAAACATCCTATCCAAGTCCATACGTCCTATATTAACCCATATGTCCAATACCAATCTAAAAATACCGCTTCAGACTCATGCAACACATGCAATGACCCTGGATACAGGAAGATCGCAGGCCAGTAGGTGGAAAGACTTGTGGATCCAGAGGCAATGGAAACTCTCAATGCTGGCAGGGGTCTCTACAGGATCCTCCAGCTGCAGGAATCTAGTGTAGCTCCATGTGTCTTATCAGCAGGAACTTGTCACAGGGAGTGTGAGGTAAAGGTCAGCCTCCCACAACTAATTGCAGGTTTGATAGGCACAATAGTACAGTTGAGATATATAAAGATTATAATAAAGTCCTAGAGAATACGGAGAGATTAGAAGAGAGATTGAAATAATGGAGTCAGACACATTTCCTGGTAGCATGCTCACCTCAGCCCCACTTGGTGGTCCACGTGGAGATGGGAGACAGGAGGGCAGGAGAGAGGGGGAGAGGAAGGAGGACAATGGGAAAGGGAACAGGGGAGCAAGGATGGAGGGAGATGAAGGGAGAGCTGAGAGCCAGGGAGAGTGAGGGGAGAGGGCTTTATATTGTTAACCCAGGCTTATATATCTTCTTTTGGGTGGGGCATGTAAGCCCCCGAATTACAGGTAAAGACATACATCAGAGAAAAGGGTTGTGGAATAGGTAATACAGTAGTGGTACGGGGGGGGGGTGATATAGGGGTACATACACTATAGGAAGAGGAGGGATTAAGGGTTTACATGTGATAAGATGGGTGGATCCTAGATTCAGGATGGCAGCCTAACTTTGTATGTCACCAAGCAGGTTTGACCTGTTTCCTGGCTCTCCATGGAAACCATTAACAGTTGGGTGGGTACCCCACCTAGAGTGGAACAGATGCCTGCAGGAGGAATATGTCTAAGCATCTGACCTCCCACCATGAGCTTTCAAATAACCTCTGTTTGTCAGAAATTTGTGTGAGACAAAGCTGGGGGGCATTTTGTATCCCACAACTAGAGTGAGTGTGTATCCCTCCTCCAGCAAGCTATTTATTTCCATAGCATTACCAAATGAGGTCATCAAGCTGTGACCCGATTGACAGGCTAAATTCCACCCCTTCACTTTCAATATTCTCAAGCTGACACCAGATTATTTAACTACCACAGTTTCAGCACAATACGAATTAAGATTGGTATTTAATGATAGCCTTATCTGATTCCAATTTGAAAGGTGAATGCCTTCACTTACTCTGCATTGAGTTCAATGTTTGTCATTGACCTTGCATTTTGCTGTTTTAAGTCCTATCAAATAAATTTGGACCCACAGCAACACTAGAGAAAACAGAATGAAGCGTAGGTCTTGCTTCATTCTCACAGTTGTGATGTATGAGGCCTTTTTTGCAGTTACTGTGCCAATCTAGCTTGTTAAAGGTTACCTTTTTTAATAACCTTATGTTTCATAAAGCATTAGGTCCTTATCCAAGTTCTGATTTTCCTAACAAATGTCCGAAATACTTGAGATGAAGTAATCACCTCCTCCCTTCTTTCTATTAAGCATTGCACATCATTCAATATACAATTGTTTGTTCTTCTGGTGGTCCATCCTACCATCAAATTATTCTCCAGTACCATAATTCAGGTACATCGTTTGATCTTTCATCCTTTTCATTCATTGTCCGACTTTGACATGCACATGAGACAATTGGAAACCTCATAATTTGGGCCAGGTACATCTGAGTCTTCAAAGAGACTTCCTTGCTCTTCACCTTTGACGAGGTCTGTGCAGCAGGTTTCCTCAACTAAATGCAGCAGTTGATTGAGTCAAGCTTCCATGAATATTGATTGTAGATCCAAGAGAGATGAACTTCTTCCAAATTTCAATATTATCCCCATTTATCCTGATACTTTCCATTGGTCCCATATTAGGGAGTTTAATTTTCTTTACATTGAATTTTAATCTAAAGTGAAGGCAGTAATCCCTGCTCTTTATCAGTAAGTTATACAAGTCATATTGTCTTGCAACATGTAGTTTTATGTCATTTGCATGTGCCGGATTATGAACCTGGCTTCCTTCAATCTTGATGTCATAGTTTTCAGTTAGTACAGCTTCTCAGGTTATTTGCTCAGAACAGCGTGTTGCACAGAGAAACTACTACAGCTTTCAATGATTCTGTATTACTGTGATGCACAATGAAAATTCATGGAAAAAACAAACAAACCACACTACAGGTTGTATTAAACATATATGTTTTAGAAAAAATATTCCGTGAAAGTGCTTAAAATGTTTTCCAGAAAATATGGCCAGGTATTCTGTAACCATTCCAAGAAAAGATCTCAAAAACAAAGTCAACCAAATAAACAATAACACCACCAATGAGTAAGGGGAATTAACATATTTGTATGTGTATCTTTGCAAATTGAATGTCCCCTTTAGTCAAGTATCTATTCATGCCCTTTGCCCATTTGCATCTCAAAACTCTGTACATGTCCACCATCACAACTCGTGCTAATTTACATGTTAGGCTAAAGAAAGAGGACTGAATTTTCAAGAGACTATTCAGAGAAATGAGAGAACACAGTAGAAGTAATATCCACTGTCAGCTGGGGGTTAATGAAATCAGAATTTCTTAACACTCTCTAAGCTTTCTGTGTCCAGACATTTTCTCCACTCTTTGGTGTAAGGAACTTGAGTTCTCAATAAATGGAAGCCAATTCCAGAGAAGATGAAGACATTAGACTCTCTTTTCGGTTTTTTGAGAAAAGATTGAAAGTATCTCTACTTTGTTCTCCTTGGGCTCTAACATGCAGATCACTCCTTCAATTTCCAGGTTAAAGTTCAAAACATGGTGAAAGGCACCACACTGGTCACAATTATCCAGAAACTGTATAACTTGTCCGCAAGTTTTTATTTTCTTTCATATATTCTTTGGCCTGGAAGTTATGTCTCTGGTAATAGCAAGAGACTCCAAAAATGGGTTAACATAAAAGAGACTTACATTAGTTGTCAGCATGGATTTTTTTCCTCCCTGTCCTGGGTGCCCTGTGACAGGTACAGCATCAGGATTTGAGCCCAGGAGTGATGAATCCCTCACAAATCCTCTCCCTAAGATTTGCTGTCTCTTGTGGCTCCATATTTCTGGACCTGAATCTACCACAACCAGCAGAAAAGTTTGCAGCACTTGTTATCAATATGTTTGAGCATCAGGAAACAATTACCTGCCTTAATGCAGCTGACTCTCAAGCGCCAAAAGCATATCCACCAAGCAGTTCTCCCCGCAGCTGAGCGCAATGACCACTGAGGGCACAGCTGTCCATTACTGTGTGAGAGGAACAGTGAGAGGACTCAGTGCCATCCAGGCACAACCTTCCCTGTAATAATGACCTTAGTCTATAGGGATCACATGAGCTGCACAGAGCACAGGAGCCAGACTTCTGGGCAAGGGCAATGGGGGAGGCATGGGAGCAAGGAGCTTCCTCTTAGTATCTAGGGTTTCCTTTCCCTCCAAAACATTTTCTCTGAGAATCTTGTCTTCCTAAATATTACAAAACACCACATCAATTTCAATATTCATTCATTTATATGTTGTATGCATAAACACATTTAAATATATGTATGCATAAATGAATCCTGGTGGTGTGTTGGTTACTCATTAAGCTGCGACCTGAAATTTCAGGAGTTCTTAAGTACTAGCTGTTCCACAGTAGAAAAACAGGGCTTTCTTCTCCCTAAAGAGTTACAGTTTCAGAAGTGCTCAAGGACAATTCTACGCTGTCTATAGGGTCATGATGAGTCTGCACTGGCTCATGGCAGTGAGTGTGAGTGATGAATATATGGATATATACTATATTATTTGTGTCATGAACATGTGTTTAATGATTTTCACATCCTAGATGGCTGTACTGGATTAAATGAAATCACAAGACAACAAACCGTGGGGTTCATCTGAAGAGAACTTAATGAGGAATTCATAGCAACACACAGTTGTATAGTGTAGAAGTAAAACTCTGAGATTGATTACTTCAGTTTCCAACTAATGGAACTAGAAAAAGGTGAGTATGCATAGGTAATATCCATGGCATAGGTAGCACGGGCCTGGGAGAGACAATAAAAAAGTAACCAAGATAAATGAAATAACAGGAACACAACCAGTAAGCTGATTATATGAAAACTGACTCTTTTAGAAGATGAAGAAAAGTGATAAATAGCCAGGTTTCCTGATTATCACAAAAGCAGGAGGACTGGAATCTCTCAGATCAGAAACCGGAGAGGAGACACCATTCTGCATGTTTTGTGGACATGCTTTATGAAGAACTTCCTGTCCACACTGTACAAATATCACTGAAATATGGAAATGCTTAGAAGGAAAGAAAATCAGTAAGGTTCCCACACAAGAAACAGGTAATAGAATGGTCCACTATCATCATGTGAATCCACACCATAAGGGGAATCAGAGAGGATGCATTGTGAATGCTCATACCACTCAGTTAGAAAGTTTGTTATGTATGTAATATAAAGTTTACAAATTGAAAACTATTTTTTAAAAAGATTGATAATTGATAAAAATTAAAGCAATGCTTGATAAACAACCTGCTTAAGAGCTGTTTTCTGTTGGGAGTGCTCGTTCAGTCTGAGGGAGAACTCTTGTCCATATTCTCTACTCATCTGCTTCTAAATATCAGGGGACATGCAAATGCAGCTCTCTGCCTGCTGATAAAACAACCACAGGCCCTGATGTGGGACTTCTCAGAGGACAGTACCCGTTTCTGGGGTCTCTGCTGTTAATATTTTGAAAGCAAGAGCTAGTCCAGAGGACACATAATGAATTTGGTACCAAACGTGGCTTTCATTTTGGCCATTTTACATGGTAATCATTGTAGAGCTTGCTGTGTGTGTGTATAATTGTGAGTGCATGTGTTTGTATGTAAGTCATCTAATCAGAGTGTCTGTTTGCAGGTGTTCAGTGTGAGGTGCACCTGGTGTAGTCTGTGGGCGATCTGAAAAAGCCTGGAGAGTCTTTGAGACTCTCTTGTGCAGCTTCTGGATTCACCTTCAGTGACCATGGATGAGCTGGGCCCGCCAGTATCCAGGGAAGGGCCTGCAGTGGGTCGCAGGCATTAGTACTGGTGTTAGTACATACTATACAGATTCAGTAAAGGGCCAATTAACCATCTCCAGAGACAACGCCAAGAACACGCTGTATCTGCAGATGAACAGCCTGAAAGCCGAAGACACAGCCATGTATTACTGTGCAAGAGACACAGTGAGGGGAAGTCAGTGAGAGCCCGGACACAAACTTCCCCTGGTGGGAGGATATTGGTCTCCAGGGGGTGCGCAGGACCCACAAAGCACAGGACTCAGACCCAGGAGCAGCTGGAGCTCAAGGCTGGTTTCCTGTGGTTATATGTGGATTCTCAGAAATCTCAGTTCCTTGTGGGAAATCTCTAATTTAAAAAATAATACTTCTGTGCCTACTCCTGGCATCTGTGAATTCAAAGTTATATTGTAACCAAAACTATATTCTGTCCCACAGCAACAATCCGCTTCTTAACCTTTAAGGACAGGAAATGACTTTGCCAGCGGTCCCTGCATCAGAGTTCTCAAGACGCTCAGATAAAATATTTTCCAATCAGACTTCAGGAAAATGGTGCCTGGGTAAAGGTATCTATTAAGTGTTTGAGTATTGGCTGAAAGTCTAACAGTATGTTCTTTCAGCACACTCTGAGGAATTCTGGCAATCATCTAGCTAATAATTTAATAAAAGATAGGCAGTCTGCCTATTTTATATTGAATTGTTTCTTCAAATGACACAATTTTTGTTGTTGCTGATTTTTGCTTTTTTTGTTTTCCTTTTTTTTACCCCAGGGTAGAGTGCAAACGCAGGGCTCTACTACCACAAATTATTCAGTCAAGTTTCCAACATTTGGGGAAATCTCAGGGGTCAGGACAGCTTTGGTTGTTTTTCCTAACCTTTGTGGCTGTGTGTGTGTGTGTGTATCTTTTCTGGAATCCCATCTGAAAATACATAAATTCGCCAACTGCATTTTATTATCTGGGTGTTAATATCCTATATCAGTCTATCCTTCAGAACCTGCAGCCCATGATAGTCCAGGAAACACACTACCTTTTTGTGAAAATTCAGGATTCAGGGAGAGCTTAGGGCCAAACGGGATCATTCAGTTCTTCATGCTGGATGTTGTATCTTCACCTTCACAGCCCCAAAGAATGTCGGCCACTCCTTCTGGTTTTACCCAGAGGGTCCACATTTGTCCTATTAATGAGCTCATCCTTCTCCTAGTGGCTTTGCTAGTATTTTGTTGTTTGATACCGGTAACATTCCCAGTATCCATTGACACACAACCTTAAGTGAAGAATTTCAGCTATTTTGGTATAAGATCCTGTATGAAATGTAAGATTAGGTGTGAATAACTTTATTAATGATGACTTTGTGGATACTACATGTCTTCCTGTGTCAAAGGTAATTTTTTTAGTGTTGCATGTACTCTTTCCACACTAGAATAACTCTTGAGTAGATGTAGGAGTGTAGTTGTCAAAGAAAAGTTCTTCCTTCTTAGTGACTTACAAAAGCCACTCCTATTTACAGCACGCATTGAATGGGAGCTATTTTTGGCTGAATTCAATGAGATTTCTAGATTTAGCTGACCTTCAAATATTTGAATATCTAATTTTACATAATCTATTGCAGAGAGAAAATGTGTATCTGACAATTTAAATGCTCTTGGTTTTGTTCTGAGTATCTTAGAAAGATATAAGTCCCTGAGAGGAGAGGACTACTGCCTTTATTCCCAAAGCTGTTCTCAAACTTAATTTGTGTCTCCCTCCTCAACCATCTTCTTCATCACTTTCTGTGGCCTGAAAGAATAGGCCTTGTTCTTGAAGAATGGAGAAGTCACGGAAGGGAATGTGTTCTATGAGGAAGCAGCCAACATTCTCATCTCAGATTGACCCCTTTTAAACTTTATTACAAAGTTACCACTCACATGCAAATCTGCACATAGTCCATTGGATATAGTCTCATGATGTATTTACTCAAATTTAGCTCTTATTCTGATTTAATACACCTGGGAAAATAGGCCTCATTGCCAATATGTCAGTTTCTTCCTCTTCTTGGGGAAACTCTCAGAGGTGAAACGCTCAGGGATTGAAGCATGGGGTTTTGTGACTGCTTTATCTGTGAATCAGGCTCATTCACTCCAGGAGAAGCATATGCAAATAAAGGCCCTCCTTATGCTGATAAAAAAAAACACCCCAATCCCAACAAAACAGTTCTTGGAGAAGATCCTCAGTACCATAATCTACAAGAGTCGCTGTTCTGAAATTTGTATGAACACAGAATCATCATGGAGTCTGTACTAAGCTGGGTTTTTCAGGCAGCTATTTTAATAAGTAATGCTATTGAGAGCAAGTGTGTGTGAGTGGGTATGAGTTGCACACAGTTGACATGTGTGATCGTTTTCATGACCGGCATATATTTTGTTTGAAAATGGCAATTGCAATGTGCAACTGGTTGAGTCTGAAGGAAACTTGAGGGAGCATAAGACATTTTTGAGATTCTAATGTGCAAACTCTGGATTTACATTTAGTAACTTTTCCATGACCTGTATGAGCCAAGTTCCAGGCCTGCAGGGTGTCTTATTAGTACTGTTGATATCACATATTGTACAGATTCCATGAAAGCTGGTTTACCATCTCCAGAGACATTGCCAAGAACACACCGTATCAGCGAAAGGACAGTCTAAAAGTCAATCACACGTCCATGTATAATGGTGGGGAAGAAACACAGAGAGAAGTCAAAGTGAGTACAGACACAAACCTCCTATGCAGGGAGGGAGCTGTGTTGCAGGGCTCTGTAAGGGCATGAACAGAAGGAATGATTCTGGATCATGTGCATTTGGAGAGGGAGTTTCTAGTCTGGATCTCTATTGTGATCCAGGGTTCTTCATCTCACTATTTCACACGGGAATTTATGTTTTGTTTTCTTTTTATGATTCAGTTCCTACCCTTAATATCTGTGAATTCAAAGTTGTATTGTAAGAAAATAAAACATTCTCATAGAGAGAAAAACAACCAACCAAAATGAGCTTGTCCCATAGGGAGTAGAAATTTTCCAGGGGTGATCAGCGTGTATTTTGAGAAGGTCAGTGTTTTAGTCCTGGTGGACTGGAGAAACAAATTCATAGACACTCCTATGTGTATAGGAAAAAGCTTTATATAAAGAGCAACGGTATATTGAGAAAACACACCAGTCCAGTGCAGATTAAACCCATAAGGCCAATATTAGCCCATATGTCTGATACCATTCTGTAAATTCCTCTTCAGACTCATGCAATACATG
Organism: Tenrec ecaudatus; assembly: GCF_050624435.1. Classification (NCBI taxonomy): domain Eukaryota; kingdom Metazoa; phylum Chordata; class Mammalia; order Afrosoricida; family Tenrecidae; genus Tenrec; species Tenrec ecaudatus. The sequence goes on along the minus strand of NW_027458144.1, from coordinate 191,981 downwards.
ATACAATGCCAGGTGCAAGAAAATCACAGGTTAGTGGGTGGAAAGTCTTGTGGATCCAGTGGCATTAGAAGCATCTTACTGCTGGCGTGGGCCTCCACGTGACTCCTCCAGCTCCAAGGTTCTGGCTGCCATTAGCATAGCTCCATGTGGCTTGTCAACAACAATGCCTCACAGGGAGAGAGTGTATCTAGCCTTCAGTGAGCTATTCATCTCCTTTGCACCTCCAAATGAGGTCATGAAGGCGTGACCTGATTGACAGGCTAGACTGCACCCCTTCGCAGGTTCACAGGAGATCATGTAACTGCCACAGTCTGAATATCTTTCAGGAAGACTCAGTGGAGTGCTAACCGTTAAGGCCTCAATTAATGGCTGTAAAGTTGGTGGTTTGAAACGTGGTGTCATTTATTCAAGTACAATATATTGTAAAAAGTTGCTTTCACCCAAACTAAAATTCTGTTGACATTGATCAGTTCCAAGTCATAGTAATCCTAGAGGACAGACTAGAACTGCTCCTACAAGATTTCCAAGCCTGTATTTCCTTATGAGATTATTCCACCACAAATTCTCCCACACAGCAGTTCGTGGGTCTGAATGACTGAATTTTCATTTAACAGCTAGGCAAGTCATGACTGTCCCATTAGGATTGGTAGTTCTTACTTATCTATCAGTTATTTTTAAAAAATATTATATCCTGTCAAACAGTCTTCATAGTTTAGAATTATGTTTTTCATCAAGCCTTGCTGTTTTTCATCCAGATTCTTCCCCTAGATCAGGGGTCAGTAAATTTCTTTTTTCAAAAAGACCTCTGAAAACTATAATTGATTATTCCATTGGTCATATAGACTTGGAGACAATTATTCAACCTTACTGATTGTGAAAACAACAGCAGGAAAGAGAAAAGGGCATAGCTGTGTGCTAATAGAATGTTATTCACAAAGACAGGCACTGGGCTATGAGCCTGTTAACCAAAGCCCTTCAATGAGGGTCTGTGTAAGTAACAGATGATCTTCTGTTTCTTTTCTAAAACAGTTTTATTGGAATTTCATGCACATGATATAATTCAATCATATCAAGAAGAGGCATATACCTGTCTTGATTTTCTCTGCAGCAGGAGCAGCTTGCCTGCCACTACCCCTCATCCCCTAAAAATTTTTGCCAGTGCCAAATTCTTCTCCACTCATCCCTTGGTCAGGAATGCCTTCCAGCTGATGAGGTGTCCCATCTGTGGCGCAGAAACATCCTAGACACTGACAGAAGAGCGCTTCAGCAGCTTGGCATCCCTACATTCCCTGACTTGATTGATCCCTAGTCACAGCTTCCAAACCAGCATATCTCAAAGGACATTGACACAGCAGCCAAGCTCATTGGGGCTGCCACAGTTGGAGTGGCATCTCTGGAGCCCGCATTGGGACTGGGTTTGGGAGCCTCATCCTTGCTTATGCCAGGAACCCTTCTCTGAAGCAGCCGCTCTTCTCCTATGCCATCCTGGGCTTTGCCTTCTCGAAGGCCCTCGGGCTTTTCTGCCTGATGGTGGCCTTCCTCATCCTTTTTACCATGTGAAGGAGCCATATCTACCCCCCACATTTCTCTGTCCCAAGTCTCTCTGCCCAAAATTTCCCTTCCCTGCACCTCCCCGGACAGCCTGGGGAAAATAATTGGCTCAAGGTTTGACAGAGACAAATAAATACTGTATTAATAAAGATGCTTCTTTTTTTTAAAAAAAGTGGGGGGCATACAATCATCATCACTATCGATTAAATTTTTTCTTCCTTTTGTTCATATCATTACATTTTTGGCAAAATGTACACAAGAAAACATTCTCCAATTCAACCACTGTTATATGTACAATTGAGTATCTTTGATGATACTTTTCATGTTTACAACCATTATTGATATCCTTTTCAAAATTATCCCATCACCAATAATATAAACTGAATTCCCCCTAAGCAACAACCATTTCACCTTCACCCATGGTAACCATTGGTCAAGCTTTGTTTGTTTTTATATAGTTTTAAAAATAGATGTATATAATATTCACATATCAGGCATCAAAGAACAAAAAAATCTTTATAATTGGGTGCATACCTCCATGATACAATCACCGAGGACAAACAGGTGCATATGCAAATGTGGTGAACAAAGCTGATGGTGCCGGCTATCAAAAGAGATAGTGTCTGGGGTCTTAAAGGCTTGAAGGTAAACAAACGGCTATCTAACTCAGAAGCAACAAAGCCCACATGGAAGAAGCACACCAGCCTGTGTCATCAAGAGGTGTGGAAGGGATCAGGTATAGGCATCATAAGAAAAAAAAAATCTTACCAGAGTGAATGAAGGGGAAAGTGCAGAGTGGTGACCCTAAGCCCATTTGTTGGCCACTGTAGATCCCCTTGCAGAGCGGTCTAGGGGAGGACTTGAGTCAGTCAGGGTGTGATATAGCACTGATGAAGAATACAGCTTTCCTCCAGTTCATAAATGCTTCCACCCCTCCCTCCACCCCACCCCACCCCACTACCATGATCCAAATTCTACCTTGCAAGTCTGGATAGAGCAGAGGATGTACACTGGTGCAGATAGGAGCTGGAGGCACAGGGAATCCAGGGAGGATGATACCTTCAGGACCAGGGTGTGAGGGGTGATACTGGCAGGGTAGAGGGTGAGTAGGTTGGAAAGAGGGAACCGATTACAAGGCTCTACATGTGACCTCCTCCCTGGGGGACAGACAACAGAAAAGGGGGTGAAGGGAGACTCTGAACTGGGCAAGATATGACAAAATAATAATTTATAAATTGTCAAGGGAACATGAGGGAGGAGGGAGCTTTGAAAATGATGAGGGCAAAGAATGTACAGATGTGCTTTATACAATTAATGTAAGTATGGATTGTCATAAGAGTTGTCTGAGTCCCTAATAAAATGTTTTTTAAAAATAGTATTCATTTACATAGATGTTTAAAATGTTGTACTATATGTATATATGCATATATATAATAATGAATTCTTTGGTTCTCTCCCCCTCCCACATTCATTGTTTGCTCCCGAAAGTTCCTCACCCTTCCTACTCCTCTACTCCCCTAGGGCCCTATAGACCATTGCATCAGTTATTGTCTCTAGGGATCCGCGCCTTCTGTGCTTTACAAACTTTGAAACCCAATAGAAACAACAAAAAACAAAACCAAAATAAAACAGCAAGAAGAAAATAATAATAATATAAAGATAAAAATGAAAATGAAGAATAAAGAAGGAAAGACTACCATCAATATTTTAAAGTTCAGCAAAAAAAAAAAAATCCTGTCATGGAACAAGTGAGAAATGCTTTACCTTAGAGCAAGTACAGGTTGGATCGAGAGGTAGGTCAACTGACCAATTGTCATATTATGCCATGGTCTGATCCACCGTGATCAAGTTCGCAGTTATCTCTGTCTGAGAGTAAAGCTTTTCAAGGGGATCTGCCAGAGGTTTAATATGACTAAATATTCTTCAGATGGATTTTTTTGAGTTCTCACTGTTCACCTACCCTTCGACAAATTGGATGTTCATAATTTGAGCTCTGAAGGTTTTTCCTTCATCACATTTGAATTGTCACTATCTTTGGGTCACACATGCTGGTGTGCTTCTTCATTGTGGACTTCCTTGACACCTGACTTAGATGGCTGCTTGAAGACAAGCCATTTAGATCCCAGATAATTGATACCCTGGTACCATCTGCTTTCTTCACCCCACTTTGCTATAATGCCCCTATCTTCATTGATTTTTCAATGAAGGTAAGTATTGAGCAGAGCCATGTTAAGATCCTGTACCCAGAATATGATCACCTAGAGGATGGATCTAGCTAAATCCTGTCATATACCATGGGCACCTCTAACTAGTGCCTGGAAAGTGAACATGTGAAACTCCACAACTATGTTAGTCTGGGTGGACTAGGGAAAAAAATTCACAGACATTCATATGTGTACAAGAGAGAACTTTATATCACAGAGAAATTGTACATTAAGAAGGCATAACCGCCCAGTCCAGTTCAAGTCCATAAGTCTGATATTAGCCCAGATATCTGACACCAGACTATAAATTCTTCAGACTCATGCAACACATGCAATGATGCCGAATGCATGAAGAGCACATGCCAGTGGGTGCAAAGTCTTGTGGATCCAGTGGAGATGGGTGGAAACATCTCAAAGCTGTTAAGAGTCTCCACGTGGCTCCTTCAGCTCCAGGGCTCTAGCGTAGCTCCTTGTGCATTGTTGACAGGAATGTCTCATAGGGCATGAGACTGTGTCCTGCCTCCAGCGAGCTATTTTTCTCCTCAGTGCCTCCAAATGATGTCATCAAACTGCACCCAGATTGACAGACTAAACTCCATCCCTTCATCTTAAGTCTCAAATTGACAGCAGATTATACAACTACCACAGCAACCATGGAGGCAGATAAAGAGCAGGACAGGAAAAGCGAAGTAGGTACCTTCTCTATTTGTTTTGTACTCTACTCTTATTTGTATCTTTATGTCATTATAATTTTTCTTTATGTTTAATTATATCTTTGTTTTTAATTGTTTTTGTTATTATCTCCAAGTTTGGAAGTAAAGGAGTGGATGAATAGAGACCATAACTGAGGCAATGGTTTATATGGAAGGGGGAGGAGTAATCAGTGGATCTGTGAAGCAGGAGGGAGCATTAAGCTTATTTTGAAAATGGGCATACAACTTTTTTTTAGAAGTGTTTTAAGTATGGAAATGTGAATGTTATATCAGGAAAAGAAAGAAAGAAAGAAAAAAAGAAAGAAAGAAAGAAAGAAAGAAAGAAAGAAAGAAAGAAAGAAAGAAAGAAAACGATCTATGGTTACCATGTGTGAAGTGGGAAGAGATTTGGCTTAGGGGGGCATTAAATTAAGTTTAACTGCAGTGAAACAATATGCAGGGGAATAAAAATAATGGTTCTACAACCTGAAAAGAATACTCAATGGCACTGAATTACACATGTAGAAGGCGTTGAATCGGTGAAAGTTTTGTTGCATACAGTTTTGCAAGTATGTGAAATATATTACATGAATAATGATTACAGAGGGGGAGAAATTGTTCTATAATTGACTGTGGTAAAGATTATACAACTCTTCTTGATATGGTTGAAGTATTGAATTATATAAGGGGGAAAGTTCTAATAAAAGTGTTTTGTTTTGAAGTGGATGCTCAGAAATGTTCATCATTTTACCTTCCACTTTAACTCAACAGCCTGCACATCTCATGGGCTACCCTTGTCCTAAGGGTAGAACTGGGCTGCCCAGAGAGAAAGTGGAACATTCCTAGGAAAATAGTATCCCCAGGAATTCCCTTCATTATGGCTCACACCTCAGGCCAACTGTCTGCATTTCTACAAATCTACCCATGGTTTTCAGGAAGAAATTGTTTGTCCACAGTCAGTGCAAATGATGAAGGGTAGAGATTGACCTCACAGAACACAGGTCAGGAAAATCCCCTCTAGAGGCCATTACTGCTCCTCCTCAGAGCCATCCTCTTTCTGCTTCCACAAGCACAGCACACGTGGATCGCCTACAGTAAAATATGGTAACAGAGCTCCAAGTCACACATGAAAGTCAGGTATCTTAGGCCTTCATCCTTACCATGTTAATCAGAGATGCCTGTGGAGGTGACACCCTTCTGGATTCTTCTTGGTGACATGAATGTCCTACCCTGTAAGCACCTTCATGTCAAAAGCAGTTCTTTTCATCTTAGAATGGTTTTAAATTATATTTCCCCCCGTATTCCTAGGTGTGATCGTGCAGGTAGAGCTGCTACAGACCAGTCATGAGTTGGGAAAGCTATGTGCTATGTCTCAAAGTGCTATGTCTAGCTTCCAGGTCTGAAAATATCAATGTTTCTAGATCTAAAAGGCTCTGGGAAACACGACCTGTGTTAGGTGGCACAGAAGCCTTGTGATGAGTCTTAGCAACAACTCAGTTTTCACATATTGATGCATTGCAACCACTATAGCTCAACCAGCTGCATGTGTTTTAACAATCTGAAACCTGAGGACACTGACATGTAAAATGTAGGAAACGTACTAGGAGACACAATGAAGGCTTAATGGTCAAACATCTCAAGCATCACAACCCTAATTGGGCAGCAGAGGGAGCTCAGGGTACATGGGACTCAATCTTTGCCACAGGAGCAGGTGCAGGGGGTGCCAAGTGTTTCTTTGCTCTTGTGTCTGGAGTTTTCCAATTCACCCATGTGGAAGACCACTTCAAGGAACCTTCAGCAACTAGGTTCGCATGCCTCTTATTTTCCTGGAGGGCAGATCCTAAAAATTAAAAGCCCATATTCTTCCTCAGAAGACAGGGGAGAAAGAAATCACACTTGGGACAAGTTGAAATCAATCCCAGAAGGACTGGTAGTCTCTCTATGCCGTTAAATTCTGACCTCCATGTGCTTCACTCAACACAATCAGTTTCTCTCCATCCTAATTATTTTTTCCAAATTACTTTAGGTTGAAATTGTATGTGTGTGAATCCCAGCCCAAGTATCTCCTGTGAAGAGAAAACCAAACCAAACCTGATTTTACCATTTCTGAAATAATTGACAGTTGTATATTATTTTTGTCAATATTTATTATTTTAATAGGTAATTATTCTCTTGAGAAAAACATATCCTTTAACCAGGATTTGTCAAATTATTTTTTTTACATTTTATTAGGGGCTCATAAAACTCTTATCACAATCCATAAATATACATACATCAATTGTATAAAGCACGTCTATACATTCTTTGCACACCAGCCTGTATGATCATGAGGTGTACACGTGATCATGTATCAGACATCAAAGACCCAGAACAAAATAATATCTTTGTGAATGAAGAGGAGTGTGCAGTGGCGACCCAAAGCCCATCTATAGACAATTGGACATCCCCTTACAGAAAGGTCACAAGAAAGAGAAGAGCCAGTCAGGGTGCACTACAGCACCGATGAAACAAACAACTTTCCTCTAGTTCTTTAATGCTTCTCTCCCCACTATCATGGCCTCAATCCTACCTTATAAATCTTAGTAGACCAGAATATTTACACTGCTACAGATAAGATCTCGCAACACAGGGAATCCAGGACAGATAAACCGCTCAGAACCAACAATGAGAATAGAGATATCAAGAGAGTAATGGGAAGGTGGGAGTAGAAAGAGGAAATCAATCACAAGGATTGACATAGAACTCCCTCCCAGTGGGACAAACAGCAGAAAAGTAGGTGAAATGAGACAGCAGACAATGCAAAATATGAAAATCATAATTTATAATTCATCAAGGTTCATGAAAGAGGGAGAGTGGGAGAGGGAGGGGAAAATGAGGAACTGATATCAAGGGCTCCAGTACAAAGCAAACGCTTTGAAAATGATGATGGCAGCATATGTACAAATGTGCTTGACAATGGATGAATGCATGAATTGTGATAAGAGCCCTAAGAGCCCCCAATAAAAGTATTTAATAAAAAAGAAAGCATTAGTATTGTAAAGCATAATACCTAGATTTGGAGAGCACAATCAACTCCTCAAGCATGGGAGACTTCCTCTAGTTTTTGGAAGATGCCCTGGAAACGTCCCGATGTGTTATGCAAATTCACAGACAGCATTGGCTTCTCTGGGTATGTAGAGACCTTCAGCATCTACAGAACTTCTAAGTTTAACTCAGTACCTTAAAATTCTTGGTGTGCAAAAGATTTGTGAAGGGAAGGCAAGCTTGATTCAAGGCAAGACAAACCTGCAGGGAAGGAGCGAGACTCAGGAGCCACTGTCATATTCAGCTCAAGGGGACAATTAAGGGAAGGTCTAGAAGGGGCTGGGGAGGGTTTTACTTTTAGCATATGAATTTTCTTTTCCAAAAGATAATTTAAAAGAGAATTAGACAAGGGAAGCTTGTGTCAGATTAAATATATATTTCTAGGGGAATATTTATTTAACTGCATCAAGAAATGAATAAGCACCACACTTAAGGGGTGGAGAGGAGGAGGGCACATTTCAAGGCACTGTCTCTAACTGTAGGTTGACATTTCCATTAAGTCAATTCTTTCTCTTAACAACCCTATAGAATAGGGCTGCCCTTGTAGGCTTCTGAGTCTATAAATCTTCATGGGTGTGTAGAGAATTCTTCCCCCTGCAGAGCCATTGGAGATTTAGAATGACTGACCTTGCATTTAGCAGCACACTGCATAATGAACCCCACACGCAGGGCTTTCCAAGATATCTAGAACATTCTTATCTACTCTTGGAGTGACTCTCTTAGAAGTCATTCAACATTACTTATGACTATATAGGCAGAAGGTATGCAAATAGACCCCTCCCCTGCTGAGGAAAACCATCCAAGTCCCAACTCTGAAGCTCTTGGACAGTTGCTCCACCTCTGGAATTCCAAGGTACCCCCATTCAAGACTGAACAAATCAAGTCACAATGGAATCTCTATTGAGCTCAATTTTCCTTTTTGGAATTTCAAAAGACGCTTTGATGCAGAGAAAGTGTGCATGAGGGGGCATGAGTGAGAGGCAGTAAATATGATTTTCAGGATCAGGATGTCTGTGTGTTTGCAGGTGTCCAGTGTGAGGTGGAGCTATGGCATCTGAGGGAGACTTGAGGCAGTCGGAGGCTTCTCTGATATTCTCCCGTACAGTCTCTGCATTCATTGCCTGTATTTATAATATACACTGGATCTGCCTAGCCCCAGAGAAGGGGCAGCAGTGGGTTTCATACATGAATAGTGTTGGTAGGACTCTCCGAAGGGCCAATTCACCATCTCCAAAGACAATGGTAAGGACATACTATAACTTCAAATGGACAACCTGAACTTCAAGGACACAGTTTTGTATTTCTGTGCAAAAGATGCACAGTATGGTAGTTACATAATCTGGTGTGAATTTGGGACTTCAGAGGATAAAGAGGGAAGGGTTGGAGTCTGTCAATTGGATCATAGCCAATGAAGCCTCTGCGTGGGCATGGCCTTCTGAGAATTCTGGGAAATCCCGTATTCCATCTTGGAGGTGGAAGAGAGATTCTCTAATCCCTGGGAGACACCCTACTGACAAGGGTGACTCTCTGTGAGACATCCCTGAATAGAAGCCACATGGACCTACCCCATGCAGCCCTGGGTTCTGGAGAAGACATGTAGAGACCCGTCTCCGCTGAAAAGCTTACAATGCCACTGGATCCAAAGACTTTCTGCCCACTGGCCTGTGACCATCTTGCATTCTGGATCATTGTATGTATTTCATAAGTATGAAGAGGAATTTATACATTGGTATCCGACACATGGGCTAATAATGGACTTATGGGCTTGGCCCTAACTGGGGTTAAGATGCTTTCTAAATGTACAATTGCCCTTTATATTAAATCTCTTATACACAATATACGTGTGTCTATGGATTGGTTTCTCTAGTCTACCCAGACCAACGCACACAGTGAGGAGAAGTCAGAGTTAACCCAGACATGAATGTACCCTAGTGGAAGAGGTTAGGCTGCAGGAACCCCTCAGGATCTGCAGAGCACAGGACTCAGACCCAGGAGCAGGTCCAAATGGAGCTTCACTACTGGCTTCCTGTTGTGTCTGGGGATTCTTCTCCTTCTCAGCATCCCTCAGGGAATCAGTGCATCTCCTCCCGTCTTTCTGAAACACTCACCCAATCTCCCTCTGATGATAGGATGATTTCAAACTTAGCTTGTTTCGTTTTTCCCTTGAATTGTCTCAAATTTCCCATGTAATTGGTAATTCCTGCATCTAGGACAAATTCTGTTCAAATCATCGGCTTCATCAAAAACTTTATCCCTTGCTTTCAATAACCCTCCTGTATTCCCTCCTTCCTCGGGATAACAGTCCCTGCTGTGCAAAGGATCTCACTTTATTATCTTTGTATGTGTGTGTGTGTGTATATATATATATATATTTCCACACAACATACTACATGAACTTACCACCAGTAGCCCAATCCTAGATCAAGTCACCTCTCTCCATTCATCCAAATGGAGACTTTCTTCTCTGAGTTCATTCATTTTATTCATTCACAGCTCCTGTCTGTCCTTGTCCACCACAGGCTAATTTGAGAGTCAGTGTTTTTTTCTCCAAAGGCTGTTTAATTTAGCAGTTGTGCATATTGATACAAGAGTAGGAAAAGGGAGATAAGACACATTTTATGCTTAGTCTCAACATGCCTCCACAGACCTCACCTCCCTTCCTGCCCTATGTCCCCTTGTGCATGGGCTATAAGCATCCTATTCTGTACAGGGCACCCACAGGTTCCCTTCAAGTTCTGTCAGAATATCCTTCTCTAGAGACATGCCCAGGGACTGATTTTCTGTCAATCAGTACTGTGACTGCTGTAGTTATGATCACATATTTCTGAGTCAGGCACACACAGAGGGAAAGGCTATGGGAACCCAGACACATACACCCATACAGGGAGAGGGCGGGGCTCAGGGGTCACTCAAGCCCACAGATAACAGGGACCCTCAGGGGAGAAATGTAGAGGAGCCTAAGAAGGATTAGTTAAATTAGGTACCTATTTCCTCTACCTGCAGAGAAAATGTCTCTGCCACACACCTCCACATTCTTGTAGCTCAGTGTGTATATTCTTGTATGCACTTTGTCTGTTTTTTTGTATGTGCTAGTACACATGAACTACTCTGTGCCTTAATATGTTATACTATGTGACAGAACTTGTAGTCTGTTCTGCATTGATTCTATTATTATAATTCTAGTATATTTTAGTGTGTCTTTGTGGGTTTTTTCTTAAGTAAATGCATGTATATTTATTAATCTGAGGGTATTGTATGAAGATTTGTTAGTTCTAGTATATGTGCTGATTTGTTCATAGTAGGCATGTGTATGTTAATATGACTGTTAAAACACAAATGTCATTATGTGAGTTTCCTGCTTGCGTGTGTTCAGTCCAACCCATGTGAGCTCTTCAAACTTTATGAGCTCACATCTCCTTGAATAAAATACTTTATTGAGTGTTAAGAAATTACTAAGCATGGGGGAATCCATTAGAGGCCCATAGTAATATGCACAGCAGAGTACGCTAATCCGTGAAACTTCTTTTTAAAGTGGACAATAAGAAACAGAAGGACATGAACAGCAAATCCTAGAGGTGAACTAGTCAATGCAGAGACATCCTTAACTAGGAAACAGGCCCAGAGGGATGTTTATTTTCTCCTCTCTGAAGCTCTTGTGTTTATGGATGGCAATGATAAAGCCTTTGTAAAAGAATGCACGCTACACTCAAAGGATGTCTAGTTGTAGGTACATGGGTGATGCCAAGAGCCAACGTGAATGCAGAAGTTTAAAGGTAAATGAGATGGATCAAGGAAAAGGATGACTTATCTTCCATCATCTTTGCCCAGAGAATGGGGTTCAAGCTCTCTAAATAAGGTTAACTGATGAAAAATAACACAAACTATTGGAGAGGGCTTACTCCTATTCCTTTCAAACAGCTAAAAGAACTCAAGGTTGCTTGTGCCCAATATGGCCCAACTGCCTCTTTTACTCAATCTTTATTAGATACACTTTCCTTCGAGGTGCTTCCCGCCGCAGAATGGAAACAATTGGCTTTTGAAAATGCAAATACTGCCTGCCAGGCAGCGCTGAGACCTTTTGGAAAAAAGGGCAACCTGTCCGATTATATCAGACTATGCTCAGACATTGAACCTTTCTTTACTCAGGGGCTTGCGATAGCAGCTGCTTTGTAAGGAAAAACAGTAAAGGAGGGTTAATGATACTATGGAACTTATGGGAGCCCTGCAGGCTGGGCTCCCTTCCCCCTCTGCTATTCCAGCCAATACATATAAGATCATTTTAGATTTAAAAGATTGTTTTTATACCACGCCCTTGGATCCAAAATATTGTAAGAGATTTGCCTTTAGTGTCCCTTCCACCAACTTCAAAGAGCCTATGAAGAGATATCATTGGCTTGTTTTGCCTGGAGGAATGGCCCCAACCCGCTATTAATATGGGGAGGAGGGCATGTTTGGGTTTTTACACAGGATGCTGATGGAGCATGGGGGCTGCCTGAATGGTTGGTGCAGTTTGCAAACCATGCAGATGGTAATTTGCCTCAGAGTGCTTCTGGGGACATGGCTCAGTGAGAAGTACTAGGCTTAAGTTTCTGATCCACCACTCTTACTTCCTGCTGTCTGGGAAGGTCTGGAAATCAAGATGTGGGTTAATGACTCACGCCCTCCCTGTACAAAGTGAAGGAAATGTTATTCCACCCACTCCACAGTCTTTTTCCTCATGTAGACTAGAGATTCAAAAGAATAATAAAACCATATTGTGGAGATCGTGTCTCACAGACAAGCCCATCAGGTATAACGTCACAAAAGAGAGATATATCATCGATTGGTCTGTTAACCAGGACAATACTAAAAAAAAAAACACTGCCAAATGGGAAAAGGGGCTGTCTGCAGGGCTTTGGTGGTCAGATTTGGGTTTTCCACAAACTCAGTGGTGGAAAATAGGGGCTGCTTAGGGGGACATGAAGCTTATGGGCCCTACCTCCAGACCACAGGGAAATGTTACTGCCTGCGTACCATCGCCTTATGTACTTTTGGCAGGGAATATTACTATAGATCATGATGACTCTAAGTTTAACAGGTCTTGTAATAACTGCAATTTGTCTAATTGTATTACCTGGTCCCCTGAAGGTATTGTCATCGCCATTTTATATCAACCTTCTTTTGTTATGCTGCCAGTGAATATTACTGGGCCTTGGTATTCAGAAAGAGGGTTACAGGTATTAGAAGAGACTGAAAAAGCATCAACCAGATTTAAGTGTTTTGTAGGTTTGCTTATAGCAAGTATTTTAGCTATATTAAGTTTAGTTGCTACTGCTACTACTGCAGCAATTGTACTTTCACAAATCTTACAAACTGCCCACTGTGGAAATGAATTATCCAAAGATGTGACTAATGTTTTGGGTACTCAAGAAGATATAGACAGGAAGTTAGAACAAAAAGTAAATGCTCTTTATGACATGGTCATGTATTTAGGAGACGAGGTGCAGGGGCTTAAGGCCAGGTCTAGTCTACAGTGCCATGCTGTACATACATGGATCTGTGTTACACCTAAATAGTACACTAACAGTCAGTATAGCTGGATTAAAGTGTAGAATCATCTTCAAGGTACTTGGCACAATGCTAATGAGTCTTTAGATTGATTACAACTCCATCAAGAAATATTAGCCATAAAAGATGCTAAGTCTCTTTATTTTGATGTCGACAAGGTTGCTGAGGATTGGCTCCAGCATTTTCAAGATTCTTTCCCTTCGTTAGGAAATCTCAGAGGCCTACCTCACATGCTTTTTCTCTAGTCACAGCGGGAGTGTGTGTATTGTTTATCTTATGCATACTCCCTATGATACTGCACAAGGTTATGGTTGAATTATTGGCTTTAGGAACAAAATTACAGGAAGTACACCTGCATACTTCACTCCCTCCCCAAACAGGAGTATAAGGCAGAGGCTGGTTAGTCAGACGGGTAAAATCGAGTCTGAGTATTCCAACCTAAGACAGGTCATAGTCTCCTGCAGACAGTGACTGATGACGGGTAAGGGCGATTTCAGGACTTCACAACCTAAGACAGACACAGTGATCTGCTGACGTTTTGAGTAAAGACGTCTTCAGTAAATAAAAAAGCGGGGGCTGTTGAAGGCCATTAAGACTCAGCTTTGAAACAGCTGATAACTCTCATGAACTATGTGTCAGTGTTTGCTGATTTCTTCTGTGACTTTACGTTTTGAACATACTGTTAAGAACAAGAACAACAAAAAAAAAAGAACAAGAAAGTATGCAAAGTCTGGGAAGATACGTTGTTTAATTTTCTCAGGGATGTCTGCCTTGGCAGAAGACAAAATTGCTATGTGTAGCAAATGTGCTTGCTTAACAATGAGATAATAAACCCCGGGTTGTTTCTGCATGGATAAAAGGAGTATGTAAAACAAACCCGAAGCTTCAGTATTCACTGTTGCCCTCCCAATACTTTTAATCTCTTCTTTTTACCCTAATAATCATTCCCCCTCTTTCAGGACGGTTTGACTCCTGAGCTGGCTACGACAGCCCCTCCTTGATCAAAATTCTTCATCTAAAGCTTGAGTAAATTTTAACTCCTTCCAGAAAAAAATTGGTTGGTGTATAGAAAAAAGACCAAACAAACAAATATCCTGAATACTGAAAGTATAACAGTCAAGAGATCAATCATTGCATTAGATAAATCTGCTGAACAATGCCTCTTTAGAGTATTGAAAGGAAAAGATATTACCTGGAGGACTGGTTTCACCTGACCAAAGCAGGCTATTGTCAATTGACTCTTGTGCATTTGAAAGATGAACAAAGGAAGGCTGAAGAAGAATGAATATATTAGAATTGTAGTTCTGGACAAGAATGTCCCACATACCATGGACATGCAAAGGACAAACAAGTCTGTTTTGGAAGATGTAATGTCAGAGTGCTACTTAGAGGCAAGGATGGTGAGAGTTCATATTATATACTTTGGACATATATCAGAAAAGATCATTCCTCGAAAAGGATATTTTGTTTGGTAAAGATGACGGGCAGTGAAAAACATGAATCCCACTACCAAATGGATTAACAAAGTGACTGCGACAAATGATTCACCAAACCCGAAGAATTATATTCCTGCTCAAATTGCCTAATGCACAGAGAGGACCATAGGGCCATCCCAATCACAAGACACGGCATCCCTTAATGACCCACAGCGCTATGAGGGACAACACTGTGGCACACTGTGGGAAATGTGCTCGATCTGACTTCACCACACTGGGGCAAAACTCTAAGGGCATGCAACAGAGCAGCAAGAGGAGCAAAGCAATGAAGTGCCCGGGAAATACAAAAAAACAGACTGAGTGGCCAAGGCATGGTACCACATCAGACTCAACCAACAGTAAAATACTCCTAATGATCAACGAACAAACCTGGAATGATTCTTAAGTCTTTTCTCTTTTTTTCCGGTGGTTGCTTCCTTTTTTGTTGTTGTTATTTTGTTCTGTCTTGTTTCTGTGCTTATTATTGTCTCCGCATGTCTATCTAGATAAGATTGGCAGGATAAACACACCAGAGGAGACAACAATGGGGCTGATGGTTCTGGGGGGGGCGGGGATAAAGGAAACAGGGAAGTGGGGGAAAGGAAGTGGCTGTAAGCCTGGGGTCAAGGGCACAACAAGTGATCTAAAATCGACGTTGAGGAGAGTGTAGGATGCCTGGTAGGGCGTGATCAAGGGCAATGTAATGAGAGGAATTACTGAAAACTGATGAAGGCCAAACATGATAGTGGGACAAGAGGAAAGTAAAAGGAAATAGAGGAAAGAAGTAGGAGACAAAGGGCATTTATAGAGTTCTAAATACAGTCATTTACATATGTACACATATATATGACAAAAGGGTAACATATCTATGTAAATATATTTAAATTTTAAGTATAAAAGTAGCAGATAGACATTGGACCTCTACCCCAGTACTCTCTCAATGAAAGAAGACTTTGTTCTAATAACCTGGCATTCCATGATGCTCAGCTTCCTGACACAATCGATTAAGACAAAATGGTGCAGAAGCAAATATGGTGAAGAAAGCTGATGCTGCCTGGCTATCAAAAGATATAGCTTCTGGGGTCCTAAAGGCCATCAAACTGAGAAGCTACAAAGTCCACATGGAAGAAGCACACAAGCCTGTGTGATCATGAGGTGTCAATAGGATCAGGTATCTGGCATCAGAGACACAGAACAAAAAATCCTATCAATTTGAAAGAGGGGTAGTGTGGAGTGAGACCCAAAGTCCATCTGTAGGCAATTGGACACCCCCTTACAGAAGGGTGTGTTACACAGAAACAAAACCAGGACACTTGTGAATATATATAGATATGTGCATACATACATCTATTACATATACAATATATAATCATTATATATAAAACCATTATATATTATTATATATTCTATATAATGGATAGACATATAAAGCACAAAAGAATAGAGCAGCTAATTTGTTCACACAGCTGTCCAGAGTGCTCAGTTCAACTCACTTCCGTGAAACATTTAATATACTGGAAGTCCTTCAACTCATGAGGGCCACTGGGTCCAAGGTCAAGGAAGCAGACAGGTGAGTCTTATGTACGGCAATGCAGGCAGTCTGGACACAGGCAGCAAACAAAGGGCAGATCATCAACAAAGAGCAAGAAGATAGGATCCAACAGTCCCAAGCTCAAGTGATGCATACATCAGCAACATGATGAAGCACTTCTCAAAGGAACCTCAAGCTCTAGCGACATGATCCACAGGTTGTTAGGCCAACACTTAGTGTAGCTCACAAGTTGTGGCAGAGAACTAGCAGGCGCACCCTGATCTGATGAGAAGAGTGCAAGAGAGAGAGAGGCACGGTTTGCCTAGCCATTTATCTCTTTGCCCTCCAATCAAACTGCAACATTATTTATACCATGTTCCTATGAGCCAGGTTGGCACAATAAACTAACCTATCAGAATGGGTCACAAGGATGAGCCAGTTAGGGTTCAGTATAACACCTATGAAACATACAACTTTTCTCTAGTTGTTTAGTGCTCCCCCCACCCCACAATCATGACCCCAAATCTACTGTACGAAACTGGCTAGACCAGAGAATGCACATGGGTACCGAAAAGAGCTAGAAACACAGGGAATCAAGGGCAGATAAACCCATCAGGACCAATAATCAGAGTGGCAATACCAGGAGAGTAAGGGGTAGGTGAGGGGTGAAAGGGGAAATGAACACAATGATCTACATATAACCCCTTCTCAGGGGGATGGACAACAGAAAAGTGGGTGAAGGGAGACATCAGACAGTATAAGACACGAAAAAGCAATAAAAAATTATAATTTATCAGGGCTTCATGAGGGAAGAATAAAATGAGCTGATACAGCGCTCAAGTAGAAAGAAAATGTTTTGAAAGTGATGATAGCAACATGTACAAATGTGTGTAACACAATTGATATATGCATGGATTGTAATACAAGCTGTACAAGCCCCTGATAAAATGAGTTAAAATAAATAAATTTTTAAAAAACATGCGTTCATCCTCAATTATGAGGATGGCACAGGAGAGTGCAATGTTTTGTTCTGTTGTGCAATGGGTCCCAGTGAGATGGCACTGACTCAATGACAGATGATATGACAACAGTCTCAGAAACCACAAATATACACCCAGCGCAAACACAAAGACATTAGTGTGTTATGTTTACAAAAGATATTATTTCTCTCATGAAAAAAAGGGAAGAGGTTTCTTCAGTTAAAAAAAGTTGGAACAAACAAGGTGACAACAAAATCACTGAGGCATTTCTACCCCTCATTAGTCCATTCTTTTGGTGAGCTGAAGGCAGTTCTCTAAGGGCCTCACAGCATGCCAGGTGGCAGAGTACTTTCAGGAACATGGGCTCTAGTCTAAAACAACACACTCACTAAGTGGTGAGCAGCTATTTGTCTGTCTAGGAAACTGTAAATCATGCAGTCCTGTACACTGAGGGTTCAGCTGGAAGTTCAGAGGATCCAGCAGAGCAAGAGACTGACAATAATTACTCACTGGATTGCAGGATGCTTAGAAGGTCTATAATCAATTGAATCAAAATAAAATTTCTTGAGAAACTTCCAGCCTAACTGTAAGATAGATGAAAACTAAAAATTCTGGCAGCTAGAGTATTCACATAAGATTAATAAGCACTTTTTTACTGTTTTGTTGCTTAAGTTCAACTTATTGGGTTCCAACATAACAATAGTTTTTAGAGCACTTAGTAACATTTTCTATGAGACAAGAAATAACCTGATACCCATGTCAGATGACGATATTTTAAGAAAACTATAGACGAGTGTTGATAATGGATCTGAATGAAAAAGTTATTTTTAAAATAGGAAACTGAGTCAGACAATATATTAAAATAAGCATGCATCAAGATTAATTCTAATTCATCCCAGAATTGATTTAACACAAGAAAATGAACACTCAAATATGCCTAGTGATGGGGGAAAAGTCAATTATCTAAATTGACACAGAATGAATAATAAACAAAGTAAAAAGCTTTTCATGTTAAAAAAAAACAACTACAAATCTAACATGAAATAGGTAAAACTCAATATGCTAATATACATTCTTGTAAAAAAAACTTTGAAAATGTCACATGTAAGAGAAAGAGAAAAAAGTTCACCCCATCGCAGAATCAGGATAAACATACATATCCATTTTCACCACTCATATTAAAAATGATACTAGCTAGATTGATCAGAAAAAAAGAATTAATAAAAAGAAGAAAATGACTTCCAAAAAGAAGAAAAGAAAATTCCTTATTCATCATAAATTGAAGATGTCATGTAAAAAAGTTGCCAATTGAAGGCAAACAAGCGGCCATCTAGCTCGGAAACAACAAAGCCCACAGAGAAGTGCGCAACCTAAGCGAATACAAGGTGTTGAACGGACCAGGTGGCAGACACCAAGAACAAAAACCATCATTGTGTGATCACCTTCCTCTAATCTCTGGGGGATGGGCAATGGGAAGGTGGGTGAGGGGAGAGGCCTGGAAGTATAAGATAACATAATAATTTATAAACTATTAAGGGTTCATGGGGGAGGGGAGAGCGGGGAGGGAAGGGAAGGGATAAAAAGGAAAACGAGCTGATTCCAGGAACCCAAGTGGAAGGAGAATTTTGAGAATAACGAGGGCAACTAATGTATAAGGGTGCTTTACTCAATTGATATATTTATGCATTGTGATAAGGGTTGTATGAGCCCCAATAAAAAGATTTATTAAATTTTTTAAAAGTTGCCAAATAGGTCATAAATACTATATATAGGTAGTAAATGTTAAAATGTTCTAGGCAACATTTCAACACACAAAAATACTTGGTACTTAAATCCCTAATGATAAACTGCTAATCTCCAACTCCCAAACCATTAACCCTTACATATTAAGATGCTGACCATCTTTCAAACACACCTATACCCTTCTAAAACACAAGAGGAGGAGGAGGTGATGCTGTTTGCCAGAGAGCAGGGAGAGCCGGCCAGCCTGCCTGCAGGGCTAAAATGGGCAAAAGCAGTACTAGGAGATTTATATATGCAGTTAGCAGGTAGCACACATTTTGCCCTAACAAAACTACTGGTAAACATCCTTAGTTGTTATCAAAAAGGATACTACAAAAACGTGTATGGTACACACACATGCACTTATGTACACACCAAAATCACATAAATAATGAAATTGAAAATAGATTTTTGTGTGTGTGAAACATTTTGAAACAATGATAAGATCTACAAAAATAAAATGGGATCCAACTCAACTATTCAAGTTTGTGAGACAGGTGGGAAAGCCTGGGGACCCCAGGGTGGGAGAGTGCCGACAGCGGGCCAGGGATCCAAACGGCATGCTGACACACAAGTGCACAATGTGAGCATCTCCAACCCATTTTCCTAACAGGACCTCCTCATTGACCACCTAGGTAGTGTCGAGAAAAACAAGTCCCCACTCAGTGGCTGGCCTACACACCTTTTCCAGCAGGTGGCTGCCCGGGGTTCAAGGCTAGGGGCGATCAGGGAGTGTGGAGGCAGCTCCAATCATTCCCTCTCACCTCCTTCCTCTCTCCTGTCCTCCCTCCTCTACTCCTGCCCCTCACCCCTCCACCCCCATCTTACAAGGAAGATTAGATCAAATCATCCGACATTGAAGGATTAAAAAGTGACATCACTATGAACACTTGGCCACCACAAGCCAGTTATCCCTGTGGTAACTTTTCCAACACTTCCTGCTGAAACCCCAACAGGTCAGAGGGATCTAGAGGTCCTTCTTTCATGGTCTAAATTCCTACTAAAAATCAAGATCCAGTGAGCTTCAACAATTTCTGCTCCAGGGGAGGTTTCTGTCCTCCCTCAGCTCGCCTTAGGACACCTACATTACCTTTACCAGGTGTACCGTCCCAGTCAAACAACCCACCTGACCCTGCTAAGTCCCTGCCTGCTCCAGGGAGGAGTCCCAAGGAGGCTGCAGCTAAGGCTCAAAGGGAGCACAGCAAGAAATGCCAATGCAGCGGCAAGGAGACCTACTGTGTGTTATGTGCACAAGATGCTCCAGTAGGTCCACTCAGACTCCAGTATCTCGTTCAGGGCCATGAGCGTTGTGCACTCGTTGATCAAAGACACCTTTGGGCACATCGCCGACCAGGCATCTCAACTGGCACCTTCCAAACTACTCCACCATCACAGCCTGCGACATCCTGGTGACCATGAGCCTGCTGCTGCCTGGACAGCTGGCAGAGGCGCCTTGGCCAAGGGCCCCAGGGCCAACGCCCACTACACCAGCCCCAAATAAATTGTCCTTCAGCCTCACAACGTTCAAACGCCAAGGGCCCATTTCAGGGTCACTTCCAGTTTCATCCCCCAAATAGAGGTTGAACACCTTAACATTACCTTGTTTTTGGTTCCTTTGTTTCAGTTTGGTTTTTGATTCTTCTGTGCATAGTTTAGTTAGATTACTTTTGTGATGGAGAGCATCTTTCTTTCTTTTTAACATGTTTTGGGGCACTTAATCCACATATCCCACATAATCCCACAATTCAGCCATCTTAAGCATTCCACAATCATTACCACAATCGATTTCACATCGTCTATTTTCCCACTATGATTAAATCGCCTTTAAGCAGACTTATTAGTCACCTTCAGTTGTAGTGTTCAGTCCCCTCAATCCTTCATTCTTACTCCCCAAGTCCCCTCACCCTCCCCAACTCCGCCAGCGACCCACCCCGACCCCACCCAGGCATCCTTACAGACACTCGCATGTTATTTCATCTCTAGGCATCCACTCCTTTTGTGCTTCACAAACTGAACCCAACAGAAACAATAAAGAATAGAAAGGAAATGAAATGGGAATGATTTTAAAAACCTTAGTAATATATAGATAGAAATAAAAACAAAGAGTAAGAAGAAAGGGCGGCCACCAATATTTTAAAGCCAGGGAAGACGTTTCTGTCACGGACCAGCAAGAGATCTTGCGCCTAGAACAGACTCTGGTCGGGTCCAGAGAGAGGTCAGCAGAACAAGATCCCCGGCTCACCTTTGAGCTGAGGAGGCGCAAGGAGTCTCGGGAGGAGGCATCGCTGTGCGGAAGGAAACAAGGGAGGGGGGTTAGGAGACCCGCAAAGAGAGAATCAGGGAACCCCGAAGCCCCAAACCCCAGCCGGGATCCCCTTTCTCCAACAGGGACTCCCACCATGAACCACAACCAATCTGAAAGCAGGGAAATAGGACCGGCCTTGGGGACACCCGCCCACCTCTCACCAAGAGAAGCGCTGGCAGGGTTCCTGGGGGAGAGAAAGGGCGCTTGCACCCTAGTCAGCTGGACTAAAACAGCCTCCGCCCACATACATGTCCCGGAGCCCAGAGCCTCCCACCTGGGAGCGCCGGCAACAGGGTGCTCAGGCTGTGGGCGCTTCTCTGGCACCGCAAGCAGAGCACCGACAGTGGAATCCTTGCAGTGAGTTGCAGTTCAGAATAAGACACCGCCACTTCCGGCCCTGTCTGGGCGTGACCCGGGGTGGGAGGAGCTGGCGGGGTCAGAGAGGGGTAGGGGTCTGCCTTCACTTCCTCTCAAGGCAGCTCTTTCCCCGCCCATTTCTGCTGAGATGCCAGCACAGGCGCCTGGTGAGGGGGTGGGCGGGGCCTGGCCGGCTTGGGGCGGGGCTCGGGGAGGAGCCAGAGAGGAGAGAGGCGGTCCACGCCAAAGGGTCCACACCTGTGGCTGAAACTCCAGCGGCAAAGACTCAGATAACAATGGCTGAGGCACCAGTAATTTGGCCCTTTGCAGAGGGAGTGCATGGGTGACATGGTTGAGATAGAACCATGTACGTTGGGTGTGGATGTGCATCCTCCTAACAAACTGGAAACACCCAAACCCCCAACTCTGCCAAAGTGTTAATGGGGCTGAAGCAAGAACTGAGGGTCCCTGCTTAACATATGAGTTCAAACAGTTACCGTACCATGGGCTCAGAAGATAAAGGGGGGCCTGGCCTCTATCACTTTCTGTTTATAAGGACAGGACTCCCTCATATGCAAATTATCTTTCAGGCACTAGGGTACAATTTCACCCTTGGGGTGGGAAAACTATCAGTTCTCTTCAGACAGGGCTGTGGGTCTCTTGGGAAACAGAGCTGTGGTCTAAAGATGCTATTGCTGTGTGTTCTGCTGTGCCTGTGACAGTTCCCCAAGGTGAGAGATTCAGATATCCGACCTGGGTCTATGGAGATAGTTGTGACTGACATGGAATTTTCTTTTTTTAATTTGCAGGCGTCCTGTCCCAGGTGCAGCTTCAGGAGTCGGGTCCAGGACTGGTGAAGCCCTCCCAGAAGCTGTCCCTCACCTGCATTGTCTCTGGTTTCTCCATAACAAGCAGTGGTTACCCGTTGGAGATGGATCCGCCAGACCTCGGGGAAGGGGCTGCAGTGGATGGGGTGCATAGATTATGGTGGTAATACAGGTTATAACCCGTCCTTCCAAAGCCGACTCTCCATCACCAGAGACACATCGAAGAATCAGTTCTCCCGGCAGCTGAGCTCCGTGACCGCTGAGGACACGGCTACGTATTACTGTGCAAGGAGCACAGTGAGGGGAAGTCAGTGTGAGCCCAGACACAAACCTCCCCTGCAGGGAAGACACTGGGCAGCAGGGGGCGCAGAGAACCCAGCCTTAGACAGGCACAGATGGATGACAGGGAGGATTTCCTGTTGGAATTAGGGCTTTCTCACTTAACTCTTAGCCTCCCCTGGCACAGGTTTTCATTTTGCCATCTTTTTATCTATTTTACATTGGGATGCAAAGTTCAATGTCAGTAGTTTGAAATCACCAGCTCCTCCAAGCGAGAAAGATGAGGCTGTTTGCTCCTCCAAAAGATTAACAGTGTCTGACACCCTACGGAGCAGTTCTACTCTGTCCTAGAATCACTGTGATTCGGGATTCAACGATGCCAATGGCTTATAGTTATCGAATTTCTGAATTTGCATCTTGTTTTGTTTATTTATGTCCATTAATTTGTTTTCTGTGTATTCTGCATTGTGTTTAATCATACTTCATATTATTATCAGGAATTGTTCTATTTTTAAAAATTGTTCTATTTTTTCCATCATCCTGGTCTCCACAAAACTTCATATATCGTATTCTCATTTTAATTATATCATCCTTTTCTGTGACATCTTTTATATTATTTTAAAAATCTTTCTTAACATGTTAATGGTTTTCCTTTTAAATATATTTTTCCTGATTGTGCTCCAATTTACAAGGTTCTTTTATAAAAATAACCTTATTCTCCCTTCAAGTTGAATTACTCCCCTTCTTGTGTACTGCACACATATAACTGTTGATTTCTGTTAAACCAGTGTCGGAAGTCACTGACAAAAGCTCAGCTCACACACAGGTTCTGTGTGCAACAGTAGTTTGCTCACAGAGAAGAGACAGAGCCGGCTCACCATCAGAGTAGGCAGCAGTCCTCACAGCCAGTGGTTTCACTCTGTGGCCAGTGCAGGGAGGGAGGTTTGCAAGCATCCCTCCTTTGTGCTGCAGTTGAAGAACAGCAAACATAGAGAAATAAGGCTGTGCTGTGAGCTGAAATCTCCTTGAAGGCAGGGAGTAGGTGTTTTTTGTTGTTTCTTGCTGTATTCAATATCATGCATATGACAAGCAGTTTGCGTGTTCAGCATGAGCCACAGGGCGTGTTGCAGGACACCAGCTACTAAAGAGTGCTTTTGGATCCAGAATATCCTGAGAAAGGCAGTCAACTGACAAGATCCTCACATTCCAGTAGCCAGACTGACACATCTGAAGCACACCTAGGTCTGTTATGGATTCCGAGGAAGGGCTGCTGACTGCACTTGGACTGCCTGCTTCCTCAATTTAAATTCTTATTGGAGTTTATCTCATGTATTTTGTCATTGGGGGATAGCATTCTTGAATTTCAGCGATATGTTTTTCTTTTTGATGGTAGATGAAAGCCAGAATTGATTAACATAAAGAGACAGCAAGTAGAATAAGGGTTTCTGGGACTACAGTGGAGTGGTGGTGGTGGTGGAATAAAGGGAGATGGTGCCACTAGTTGAGAAAGGAAGATGATGTTTTCAAGCTAATTGGGGTAGCAGTTGTATAATACTGCTTGATGCACTTGAACTACGGATGGATATGACAACTGCATTTGCTCCCAATAAAACAGATTTGGAGGAAAAGTGAGACAATAAATAAAATATTAAATAAAGAATATTTATTCCATTGCTAACACTTTTTATAAATTCAAATTTCTGGCTTATATCATAATCTCTTTTCTGATTGAATATTTTAGCTAGTCTTTTGAAATGTTGTACCAGCAACACTCTCCATCAGTTTCTAATTGTGAGTAAAAAATGAAAACTATGTCATATTCTAAGTTATTTTTATCATATATGTGCTACAAAATAATATTTTCAACATTCTTCTCATACATAATTCAATGGAGAGGTACATAGTTTATTGTGCCAACCTGGCCGATAAAGACTTTTGGGGTCAATTGAAGGGCCGAGGGATAAATGGCTTGGTGAGCCTCGCCTTTCTAGTTCTAGGGTCACTTGTTTTCTGATGGTCAGACAAGGGTGCAGCTGCCTTAGACAGTTCACTGCTTCATCTGGCAAGGCTCACTTCCTGCAAGAACATCCCTTAAGAGAAGCTGCATGGACCTACCCCCATGAAGCCCTGAGTGCTAGAACAGCTGAGGGGTGACCCTGCCTGTGCTGAGATGCTTACACATTCTCTTACTTGGCTTTCTTCCTGCCATCGACCTCATTGTGCATGTTTTGTGAGATGGAAGAAGACTTTGTGGATTGGTGTTGGGCATATGGGCTAATGTTGGAGTTGTGGGCTTGGGTACCACTGAGTTAGGATGTTTTCTTGATGTGCACTTAACCTTTATATAAAACTCTCTTATACATATGAGTTTCTGTGGATCATTTATCTAATGTACCCAGACTAACACAAATGGCATTAGATTATTATTGTGTTCAACAATTACCAACAGCTGCAAAATTCCCTCCCAAAAGCATCACAGAAACCCATAAAAAGAATTCTCACTTGACAATTTCTTCCTTAACATGGAATAAATAACTCTATAACTCTCTTGCTTGAATTACTTTGAATAGAAATCTGCTTTAAGTATGGTTCCTATTTCTGTGGACAGAATGAACCCTAACCTCTGTTTAATACTTTGATTGTCTTTCAGGCAAATGTCTTTCTTGATTGATATTTTATTGTGGCATATATCTCATAACAATATCTATATAAATATCTACATGAATCGATCTCACTTCATTTCACTGCAACCAATTCAGAGTGTTCGCAACTTGTATCATTCTCTATGGCCCAAGCTTTTCACGGTGAGTGAGAGTCAGTGTGAGTCCAGACAGAAAACCAGTCTCAGGGAGAAAGCAGACTTGCATGGATGCTAAGGACCCACCAGCTCTGGACCAAGAGAAGACAGAAGTGAAGACAGGAGTCTGGGTAAGGACTGCAGTGCCTGGTCAGCTAGAACTGCTGTGCTGACCACTATGGTAGCTCTACTGCCCATGGCAGGAAACCTGCAGAGACAACTCCAGGTAATACTCCTGACCAAGAGTCTGAAAGCTCAGTACCAGAAAAGAATGTTGCTGAGGTACCCACAGATGTGGAAGACAGTGTAAGTCCAGGAAACGCCTCTTGCTGTTAGCAGGCGCCTCTCAAAATACACTGAGCCCAATGCCCACCCTCGGTACTAACTCATGAGAGGATAAATGCACTTTTTCTTATTTCTGTGGTTTCTTTTAACCACACAATAACCATATTGTTAGGAAACCTTTTATTCCAACTCTAAATCTAGAACATAGGGTTAAAGTATTTTTACTCCTTTCTAAATATTCTGAAATATCATAGGGCCAAGGAGCTTTATGGATGACATACTCTTGTTTCCCTATGTGTTCAGATGTATGGAAAGATTCAGGTAGGCCTGGTCTTGTTACCTAAACATCGTTAGGATAGAGATTGTCTTTAATTTCAATAGAACATCTGGGTATTTTGATGGAAATGACATAAAGCTACATTAAACATGAAATCTGCACAGATGTTTGTATGATTGCTAGAGTGAAGACCTCAGGGAGAAGACTGTATTCTCCCATGGCTGTCAGGGTAGCCAGCGCCTCACAAATCATCCCAGGTCTGGTAGGCACAATTGTACAGTGATAATAATTAAAGATTATAGTAAACTCATAGAGAAATACAGGCGATAGAAGAAAGAGTAAAATGATGGAATCAGACAAATTTCATGTTAGCATGCTCACCGTAGCCCCGCTCGGTGATTCCCATAGAGATGGGAGACCTGAGGGCAGGAGAGTGAGGGGAAGGAGAACAAGGGGAGAGGGGACACGGAAGCGAGGACCGCAGAGGAGAGCACCACGGGAGAGAGATTCTTTATTTCTAACCAAGATTTATATACCTTTGAGGGTGTGCAAGCCCCCTAATTTCAGGTAAAGACACACATCACAGGGAGGGGTCATACTATAGGTAATACAGTAATGAGAGGATGAAAATCTAGGGGTATACAGGCAATAGGAAGGGGAGGGATTGGGGTATACCTGTGCCAAGATGGACGGATCTCAGATTCAGGATGGCAGCCTAACTTTGGATGTCACTGAGCAGGTTTGACCACTTCTCTGGCTCTCCATGGAAACAATTACCTCCCACAATACGCTGGCAAATAGCCTCTAATGTTTGGCATATTTTTAGGGAAGACAAAGCTGGGGAAAAGTCTTTTTAGATTACACACTTGGACACCACCATTCTGCCCTTTCCACCTTTTTACATACAACCGCACCTCCCACATGCAAATACCTAATATGCATTCAGATGAAACCACAGCATACATGTACTTAAAGTCATATGCCTTCTCACCCTGGAGAGCATTCCTTTATCATGAATCTCAGCCACATGAACATGAATTGTGTATGGCTTTTCTTGTTTCTGGTGGCAACTCTGGGAGGTGAGTGCTTCAGAGATTCGTACATGAAGTCTGAGATTACAGCATTTGAGCACACGACTCACTGTGTTTGTCTTTATACCCAGGTATCCTGGCCAAGGTGCAATTATGAGTCAGGTCTTGGACTGGTGAAGCCCTCACAGACCCTGTCTCTCACCTGTACTGTCTCTGGATTCTCTTTAACCAGCTATGGTGTGTACTGGATCTGCCAGGCCCCAGGAAAAGGACTGGAGTGAGTTGGTGATATACGGGGTGATGGGAGCACAGACTATAATCCAGCTCTCCAGGCCCAAGTCAGCATCACCTGGGCACCTCCAAGAGCCAAGTTTATTTAAAACTGAGCTCTGTGAATCCTGAGGACACAGCCGTGTATTACTGTGCTAGAGACACAGTGATGGGAAGTCAGTGTGAGCCCAGACACAAACCTTAGTACATCAGGTCATGGTTTAAGCAGATGCAAGAGACTTAGGTCAGTGATGCTTTCCTCTCAGAAGCTGTGGTTCCCTCGCCTTGTCAGCACCTCTCTAGGGACCATTGTGCAGAGTGTGATTCTAGGGAATCTCCAGGCATCTGACCATACTTCTTTTTATAGGGATGGCCTTTATTTACCATCTACCCAAAGGCAGACTTCACAACAATATGTACTCAGATCTCAGTTTACAATTCAGGATACTAACTAGTGCCATTTGTTGTCAAGTTAAAAATATTAAAAGAAAACCAAACCCAAACCCACTGCCATTATTTCAATGCCAATTTATAGTGAGTTTCTGATTTTTACTGATGTAGAATCCCCTGTCTTTCTTCCATGGAGTGGCTAGTAGTTGCAAACTGGTGAATGCAAATCTTAGCACAATGCATAACCACTATGCCACCAAAACTCCTTATAAAAATATTAATGCAGTATAAAATTCTTATGTGAGCCTCAAATTTTCTCCAATCCATCAGCTGCATGTCCAATATTTTCATTCCAGTGAATACTCACAAATATATGTTTATGTAATAATTTTAACTTACAATAACCTGCATAATATTTTGTTAGGGATCTTTAAGTTGGCTTAAGTTCACAGTGATCACATGAACAACAGTGAGGTGGTTAGTTTATTGTGCAATGTAGCGGATAAACACGTGGTGTTAATTGAAGGGCAGAGTGCTAAATGGCTCGGTGAGCCTCATCTTTCTAGTTCTCGGGTCTCTTGTTTTCTGATGGTTGGACCAAGGTGCAGCTGCCTTAGCCAGTTCCCTGCTTCAGCTGGCAAGGGTTACTTCCTGCAAGACATCCCTGAGAAGAAGCCACATGAACCCACCCCAATGCACCCTAGATACTGGAGCAGCCATGTTGAGACCTCTGCCAGAGCTGAGATGCTTACACATTAATTGACTCAGCTTTCCTCCTGCAGTCGATGTCAATACATGTATTTTTGAGATGGAAATGGACTTTGTGGATTGGTGTTGAACGTATGGGCTAATGTTGGACTTGTGGGCCTGCGCAGCACCGGTTGGGGATGTTTTCTTGATGTGCACTTGCCTTTATATAAAACTCTCTTATACATATGAGTTTCGTTGGATTTGTTTCTCTAAAGTACCCAGACTAATACAAACAGGATGAAATACTGCCCGAAAGTGCGCCATCCTTACAATCATCCCTCTCTTTGGACTCATCATTGCAGCCTTAGGACAATCAGTCCCATTGAAAGTCTCTCACATTTTCATTGACATTCTACTTTACCAAGTACAAGATCATTCTCTGGGTTCTGGTTCTCCTTAATGTCATGCCCAAATAAGTGAGTTACAATCTTATTTGAATGATTACAAGAATTAAACAAGATGTGTTTACTCCAAGACAGACCTGCTTGTCCTTCAGGCAGCCCATGACAGATTTAATATTATTCTCTAACACCATGTGCTATTCTGGGTATACTAGAGAAACAAATCCAGGGAGAAACTCACATGTGTGTAAGAAAGAGTTTTATATCAAAGAGTATTTGTATATTAAGAAAACATCCCAGCTCAGATCAAGTCCATAAGTCCAATATTAGCCCCTATGTCTGATATCAGTCTATAAATTCTTCTTCAGATTCATGAAACACATGCAATGATGTAGATAACAGGCCGGTGGGTGGAAAGTCTTCTGGTTCTTATGGTGATGGAAGCATCTCAGCACTGTCATGGGTCTGCACATGGCCCCTCCAGTTCCAGGGCTCTAGCTGCATCAGTGTAGCTCCATGTGGCTTTGTAAACAGGAATGTCTCAACAAGAAGAGATGCTATCTGGGTCTGGCTTCCAGGGAGATATTCATCTCCTTTGCACCTACAAATGAAGTCATCAAGCTGAGATCTCATTGACAGGCTAGACTCCATCCCTTCCCAAGTTGACAAGAGATGATGAAACTGCCACAACATAACCCAAATGCATCAATTCCTTGATATGTCTTATGGGGTATTTGGCCATTACAGGAGTCACTCTTAGTTTTCACAATTCTGGGAGGTGTTTCTGGCACTGAAGACGGTGCCCAGGGTTACTACTAAAATCACACAATGCATTGGCCAGAATCCCATATTAAACACTCAAGGAACAAATAATAGTAATAGTATTGACCTAGAAGAACTCTACATAATGTCTTAAGACCAGTCAACATACACATAAATATTCACCTGTAGGAAGTAAAAGTAGATACATGTAAATTATATGTAGTAGAACCTGGACCACAAAACTATGTGGGCATGATTAAATGCTCAACTTCTAGCCAAAAGGTTGGCAGTTCAAAACCACATGGTGACTCAGTTGGTTAAAGACCTGATAAGGTTATCCCATCATTATTACAGAAAAGAAAATCCTTTCAGAGAGTTCTCTTTCATGTAGGGTCACTAAGAGTCTTTATGTTCCTGCACCCAAACAACCTTGGATGCTTAATGTTCTATAAATACGAAGACAAGACTTTTGCAACCAATATTTAACCAAGGCAAAATGAAATTCCACATAAGAACAATTATAAAGAGTGTAGTCTGTTACATATTTCCTTTTGCTACGGAAAATAAAACATATATCCTTTCCCTAGCACTGTCATTCAACTTTGGAAGAATATTGTGTCTTTTCATTTAATTTTGATGATGTTAAGTGCCACAGAATCAATTTCAAATCTCAGTGATTCAACGCAAAACAGAACTGAATAATGCCTAGTTCAGCACCATTATCACAATAAATATGTTTGAGCCCATTGTTACAGCCACTGTGTCAGTCCATCACCTTCTTCTTTACTGATCCCCTTTATCATTGATGATGTCTTTCTCAATGGACTGGTGTCATGATAACATGTTCAAGTACATGGAACTAAGTCTCACCATCCTTCATTCTAAGGAACTCCCAGGCTATGTTTCCCTCACAAGAGATCTGCTTGTTATATTGATAGCCCAGTCCATGGTACTTTCAACATTCTTTTCCAAAAGGTAAGTGAATGGCCATAAATTTGGTTATGGACCCCCTTATTCATAGTCCAGGGCTCATATTCATATAATAATATTGAAAGTATCACCACTTGGCTTCTCAAAGTGACATTTAAAAAGCCCTTAATATGGGCTTCTTAGTATAAAGATATACAGAGATGTGGTGATGTAATGGGATAAGTATTGGGTTGCTCACCACAAACCAGCCAACCATTCCTCCTAAGTAAGATGAGGTTGTCTTTTCCTGTTATTATTTACAGTCAGAGAATTTCTATGAGCAGCTTTAATCAATCTTATAAGGTTCCCATGAATCAGGACAGGTGCACTCGCAGTGGGTTTAGTTTTTGAGGAAGAGATCATTCATTTCCTAGCTCAGTTGCGTGGTTTACTGATTTTCCCTCAGTGCAGAAGAATGTCTGGCGTGTTCATAGCTCTCAGAACTCAAATGAATAAATTAATGCACACACTAGTGGATGCATTTTTTCAAATCAAACAATACAAGGTACACTGGAACTCGGATAATTTTATGATTGCAAATATTAGGATCTGGGAGGGTATAAATTCAGTGTATGCCTGTGGGCCACCCCACTCTCATTGCTTACATATCACTGCCATACAACGTGCTTCAAGAACCAGCTCTGGAGAAGCTTCCATGTGGAGCTGTGAGCCCTGTCAATTAGCACACTCTTAATAGTCATCCTCTGACCCCCTGATAACAGCCAGTAACACTCATAAGCAAAAGCCTGGTGTGGTTTATTATTTAAATGATATGAACACCCACCCCACCCTCAAGATTCCCCTCTGGAACCAGCAGAATTCCAGAGCCTGCTGTACCAGGGAGACTCTGATACAGAAAGGTCTGCTTGCATTCTTTTTCTCATTTTGATGGTACTGTGTCTCCCATTGTGTCAGTGGCAGGGAGATACAGTAGGTCACAGCAGTTTTAATGACAGGTGGGATATTTAATACTTGTTTTGTAAGTCTCCTTGTGTCCCGTCCAAAGTGAAGCTGCAGGAGTCAGACCATGAGGTGGTGAGGGCATCACAGACCCTCACGCACACTTGCACCATCACTGGGGACTCAGGCTCCAGAACCAGCGCTATTTGGGAGCAGATCAGGCAGCCCTGGGAGAGGCCCTGGGTGGATAGGAAGGAGCTTCTACAGGTAAGAGTGGTTTAGCGAATACACACCATCCTTCAGAGATCATCTATTCATCAACCCAGACACATCCAAGAACCAGTTCTCCCTGCACCTGAGCACTGTGGCCGTGGAGGACCCGGCTGCGTATGACTGTGCAAGAAGACACAGTGAGGGAAAGTTAATGTGAGTTCCCATATAAACCACCCTGCAGCACAGGGTTGGGGTTGACCTGAAGGGAATTCAGGGTAATGGGTGTGCTCAGGCCCAAAAAGCACAGGCCCAGGATCCAGGAGTAGGTGCAAGTGAGAGCACAAATAGGATGGTCTGCTGTGGTTTTTAGTTTATTTTGTTCAAACAAAATTTGGATTTTAGCAACAGATTTAGTAGGAATTCCAGTAGGAACCATTCTATTTTCTCTTAATGTAAAAGAAAACGAAGATGAAGCAGAAGTAGTAGAATTAGTAGAACAACAACGAGAAAGGGATTGCTGTAAAGCTTTAGAAAGGAAATAGTAGCATAAGGTAAAACGTTGTGGAAAGGGAAAACAAATATATTCCATGAAATAAGTGCTAAAAAGTGGTCAGGTGGAAAGCTGGAAAAACCAGGGGTAGAGAGTAGGGTTAGCCTCATTGGAGTTCACAATGACTGCTCTTCACTATAGTTTGCTGGGTCATTCAAGCCTGTGTCCTCAGGTTTCAATCCATTAATTTGCAAGGGGAAACTGTTTTCAAATCTCTCTTGAGTGGTTCATCTGCCTTTCCTTTATGAAGCATATTATGATTTGTGACCATTGGACTTATGTAGAAATAAATTCTTTTCAGCCTCTTCCCTAAAAACTGGTTGATTTATATTTAGAAAAATCAAATCAAGTGAGTCCATTCTGGGAGCTGTTTCCAGAGGAGAGTACCTTAGGAATTCAGACATGAGAGTGGGGAGATGCTCCTCTTGAACACATGGCTAACTGTGATTGTCCTTGTTACCTTGGGTCTATCTCAGGTGCTGGACCCCAAACATACAATTCACATCTGTCCAGTCACTTAAGACTGATATAAACCCTATAGAGCACTGGTTCTCAACTTGGAGGGTCGCTACCCCTTTGAAGGTCGAACTACTCAAGGTAATTAGTTTATTGTGCCTACCTGGCCGATAAACACATGTGGGATTGTTTGAAGGGCCGAGGGATAAATGACTCGGTGAGCCTTGCCTTTCTAGTTCCCAGGTCTCTTGCGTTGTGATGGTCGGACCAGGGTGCAGCGGCCTTGGCCAGTTCTCTGCTTAAGCTGACAAGGTTCACTTCCTGCAAGACATCCCCAAGGAGAAGTCGCATGGACCTACCCCAATACAGCCCTGGAGCAGCCGTGGCAGACCCCTTCCAGCACTGAGATGTTTACATGTTCTCTGATTTGGCTTTCCTCCAGTCATTGTGTGTATTTTGTGAGGTGGAGGAGGACTTAATGGATTGGTGTCAGACATGAGGGTTAATCTTGGACTTGTGGGCTTGGGTACCACTGCGTTGGTATATTTTCTCGATGTGTACTTAACCTTTATATAAAACTCTCTCTGATACACGAGTTTCTTTGGATTTGTTTCTCTAAAATACCCAGACAAACACCGTTTTGCAGGGATCGCCTAAGACCATCAAAAAAAACATATTTCTGATGGTCTTAGGAACCAAGACACCAATCCTCTATCTGTCTCCAGGCAGATCCTCCCACATGCAAAAAACACCCACATATGAGTAACTGGCGTAATGATATCATAACTCCAACCCAATCACATACACCCCGTACAAATGCAAGTGTGTGTGACAGGGTTAGTGCCATAATGTGCTTTTGCTTACCAGTAACACATGTGTAGAGAGCAGCTACTTTGTAGAGAGCAGCTGCTGTGTTGAAAGTATCTAGTCTGTTAAAAGCAGCTACTGGGTTGGAAGCAGCAATACTGGAAGTAAAACAACACTTCATGAATTATAATTACAGGGTAAATGTAAAATCATGTACTGTGAAATCAACTACTGCAAAAATATGTAAACATCTGAACCATGGGAACTTAATTTGGACGCTGAATTGGAAACTCACAAGGGCAGTTCTACCCTGTCCTATAAGCATCCCTCTGAGTCCATATTGACTCGATCGCAGTGATTGATTTTTTGTTTGCTTGTTTTATTTTTTGACAATTCATGATTTATCCATGGGGGCAGAAAACCTCACATGAAAGCAGGTGTAGTAGTTACATAATTTCATATTCACCTGATAAATTAGTCTAGGGGTGAAGGTTAGCCTGTCATTCATGTCACAGCTCCATGATGCTTCCTGGTGGGCTTGACCTTCTCATGAGAATTCTGGGAACTTCCACTCTTTCTCCCTGGAATTTGGCCAACTTCTTTCTCTCTGCTTCACCTTCACACTGTTCAGAGAGCCAAAAGAGCCACATAGAGACCTGAGCCAGCACTAATAAAGTCTACCGCCATTGGATACACAAGAATTTTCAGCCACCGACCTGTGATCCTTCTGCATTCAGCATCATTGCATGTGGTGCATGAGTCTGAAGAGGAATATATGGACTAGTATTGGAGTAATGGGCTAATATCAGACTTATGGACTTGGTCTGGACTGGGCTGAGATGTTTTCTTGATATCCAATTACATTTTGATACAAAGCTCTTTCGTATACATTATGAATGTCCCTGGATTTGTTTCTCTAGCCTACCCAGTCGAACAGGGCAGGTATTTCAAGAGAAGTCCCCTTTTCTTTGCAAAATCTAGTCTCTGTTTCCCATGATTTAAGGATATGGTGAGTCCATCAGAACTGGCAACATAAATCAGTTTAATTCACTAAATATTTGCTGATAAGTGACTTTTTTTTTGATTCCTTATAAAGTTAGGCGACAGTTTTCCATCGTCTGTGGAATGATCTCACCAAATTGGGAAATGTAACAATATTGAAATTCTTGTATCTCCATTTTCAGCCAGCAACTTTGGAATCTGACTAGAACTTTCATAATGAAATTATCTAGTATAACAGCCATAAAAGAAGCATAGTCTTTATGGATGCAAATTAATAGGGACATGCTTCACTTTGATCTGTCCCATAAGCACTTGTTGTGAGAGACCAAACAGAGTTACTTGGAGGAATTAAATTTAAATTCCAGACCTCGCAATTTGGAAGAGTCTCTACAAATATTCTGCCCATGCACTTGAAACCATTGGATTGATAGAACCTCTGGTGAGTGATAAATTAAATTAGCAGAGTGGGGAAATCATGATATGCATAATTGAATCGAACTGTCATGTTTAACTGCCCCAATAGCATTCAAGCAAAATAAAACAAGATAAAAGTACAAACTCCAACTCTAAGGACAGTCAAGTTTAACAACTCCCCTCCCCCCTCTCCCATCACGTTTTAGTGCTCCCGCTTGTTTTATATTTAAATTTTGTTACTCTGACATAAAATTTACCTAGAGCATTTGATGCCAGCTACTTCTTTTTTCCTAAAGGCAGTCTTCATACATGACAATGCTTTGGGGAGCAGAATGGCCCTTCACCTCAAAGGTCATTAGTTTCGGTTCTTGCGTCAGCACCATTAACACCGTGGCAGGGTTGAATGGCTGGATGGTTCATGTTAGTGAGGAGGATGCCCCATCTGGGGAATCTGATCACAAGCTTACACAGTCCACGTACGTTGTACATCGTTTTATGTCTCCCATGCACACTCTCGGTGCTGGGAGAAAGTACCGTTTCTGCCCGCAGGTGACTTGGTCATCATTATCAAAGTCTGAGGGCCCATAGTTGCGGGAGGAATATCACTGGCTCCTCCCCGCGCCGCCCCAGGCCCCGCCTCTGGCCCCGCCCCCAGCCTAAACAGCACCCTGGTTCTTCCCTTCCCCAGACACCTGGGTGTGTGCATCCAAGCCAATGGTCCGGTCCAGAACCGCCTCAAAGGTGAAGTGAAGGCAGAGACCAACCCCGCCGGCTCCTCCTAACCCGGGTGCTCAGAGATGGGGTGGAAGTGGCGATGTCCCAGCCGGAAGTGTGGCTTATTGGGCGCGTCCTAGCGTCCTACTTACTGTGCGCTGCATGTGGTGCGAGAGAACCTCCTGGTACCTTAGCTCTGCGTAGTAGCCAGCGCTCCCAGGTGAGGGGCGCTCTTTCCCAAGCATGTGCGTGTGGGCAGCAGCCAGTTTGGGGTACCCTGGTGCACACAGAAGTCCTGCTGGGGTGTAAGCGACCTTTCTCTTCTCCTCACCTTCCCCAGGGGACGCTCCTCTCCTGGTGAGAGGTGAGCTGGTGTCCCATCCCCCAACTTTTGGATTGGTTGGGGTTCTTGGTGGAAATCCCTGTTGGAGAAAGGTAATCCCAGGCTGGGGGTCTTGTCTTCGAGGTTCCCAGGTTCGTTGCCTTGTGGGTTTCTGCTCACCCCCCTTTTCATTGTTTCCATACATCGATACCTTCTCCCAGAGACTCCTTGCACCTCATCAGCTCAACGGTGAGCCCTGGGGTCTGTTGTTTCTCTCACTACGAAGAAGAGCACGCGTCTCCAGAAGCTAGTGGCTGCAGCTGGTGCGCAAAACATTAGGGCTTCCTCCGGAGGTTTGCTAAGACTTGTCACCTGTGCGGTACCTTCTTCTGAAGCAGGGCCGGGGGAGAAACCAAGGTCCAGTTCTAGAAACTCCCTGGCTCTTAGTGCCAGCTGTTGTGTGGCCGCAGGGAGCCTCAGCCTTGTGGGTGTAGAAGTGGTATTCCAGTGCAGCCACCATGCACTGAAACTGATTGGCATTCCCAGGTTGCTGGGCTAAGCCCTTCCAGGACTGGGGCCTCAAGGAGATGGCCCAGTTCGGTGGCTCTTAGTGAACACCTTGGCAGCTGGCAGGAGAAGAAGAGACACGCCCCGCCCTAGAAAGATTGGGTTCAGTGACCTGGAACTCAGTCAAAGGGAGACCCAGTATTTTGGGGGAAAGCTTATAGGTCTCTAGAAGGGCCAGAACCCTTCTAGGGTTCGTTGGAAGCCTTTACTAAGGAAAGCATAGGTTTCTTATGTTTACAAAGCTTCCTCCATCTATCTTGCCACCCAGCTGTGTTGTCAGTCTGTGGAAGCTGGCAGCCAGTCCATTGGAGTTATCCAGACCACCCACAAAGATGTGGGGGAACCCTCCTATCAAAAAGAGTACAGATATCCCAAAGACTTACACACTCAAATTGAGCCTGGATTGGATTGGGCTCCTTCTACCCTCCTGCTGCTCTGGCCTCTTTTGCTCTCACCTCTTCTCTCTACCTGTAAGGCTGGCTCTCCCTCCCACTTAGATTCTTTCTGCAGGTTCTGCAGCAGACATTAGAGCTGTTTAACCCCTTCCTCACCAATTCTACTGTAGTTTGTTCATGTTCTCTTATGTAATAGTGGGTCTCATGGATTTTACACATTTTAATTTAGCTAATCCTCTGGCTTTAGACGAAGGGCCAGCTCTAACCTTTCTTACCTAACTATTCTAAACCCCTATGATTTCCTGTTCCCTACAAACCACACCTCCCTCAATAAATCTATAAATTAAAGGTCTCACTCTGTCTCTTATCTCTGTAAAACCTGAGATATGGTGGCCTGCACGGGGGAGGTGGGGGGCTGTCGAGGCTAGGACTGGAGTGGCACTTTCCTTTCCCTAGCCTCTAAAGTTCCCAGCAGCCTTCCTGGACCCCCTTCAAGCCAGTGAGCCTAACAGAGGGATCTCCACATCTTCAGCTAAAGACCCTCTGACAACACATTGGTGAGTGTTAAATCCAAAGCTCCCTACTTCAAGGTCATCTGCTCATTTTCTCTTGGCCTTTCTGAAAATGTCCACGTACCAGAAAGCTTTGCTCAGTCAGATTGTCTTCCCAGCCCCGGGGGCTTAGGTGGTAATTACCCAGTGTAAGGACGCTCTCCTGTTTTACTACCTCATATAACAGAGCTCACATTTTCACTCAGCATTTTAAAATGGGTTGTAAGAATGCTCAGTGTGTTAGTCCAGGTAGGCTAGAGAAATTCATAGAAAGTCGTGTGTATAAGAGGTTTATATAAAGAGAAATTGTACATTAACAAAGCATTCCCACCCAGTCCAGTTCAAGCCCATAAGTCTGATATTAGCCCATATGTCCGATACCAATCCATGAAGTCCCCTTCAGACGTAAGAAACACATGCAATGATGCTGAATGCAGGATAATCACAGGCCAGTGGGTAGAAAGTCTGGATTCAGTGGTGGTGTAAGCATCTCAGCATTGGCAGGGGTCTCCATGTGGCTTCTCTAGTTCCCAGGGCATGGGGTCTATCAGCATAGTATCATGTGTCTGGTCAGTAGAGCGTCTCTAAGAGAGTGAGCCGAGAGAAAGAGAGAGAGAGAGAGAGAGAGAGAGAGAGAGAGAGAGAGAGAGAGAGAGAGAGAGAGAGAGAGAGACTGTCTCCTGCCTCCAAGAAGGAAATTCCGGAATTCCAAAATTGTCAGGAGAAGGCCATACCCACACAGGGGCCATTGGTTATATTTTGATTGGCAGGCTGGACTCCACCCCTTCAGTCTTAATCATCAAATTGTCAAATGTTTATATAACTACCACACTAAGCAATGGCATAAAATACTTCTAGTTTGTGTACTGGCAAACTTCAATTCACTCGGTCTTAAATCAGTTATTCATAGGGGAAAATTGATTTTCTTATGTAATAATGCATGACTGCAGTACAAATTGGACAACAATTCAAGATGGTCACCAGGTGGTATACTTGATTTTAAATTTTTTCAAGATCTCAATAATTTCTTTTTAATCTACAAAATATATTCTGATATTCCGTATATCCAAGTTTTCTCCTTTGTGCTCAACCTCATTTATTTCAGAATTGTTCCACTATGCAAGTCCTACTGGTTCAGGAGAATGTTCCTCTCTCAGACTAAGAATCAGTCTGTGATCCTTCTGTTCATGATATGCCGCCAATTTCAGTGCCTATTGTCTCTGACCAAACTGCAGCTGTGCCTTCTTTCTCCCCTCCCCTTTACAACCTCCTTCAGGTTTCTCCAACCCACAGGATGCTGCTACATTCTCCCAGTTGCCAGACTGTAACCCTATATCTCTTGCTATAGTGTCTCATTCTTCTTCAGCCTTCCTCCTCACCACCTCCTCCCACTCCTGCCTTGTTTCAACACCCTCCCACCACCTCTGAGCCCACACTCTGTAATCCAGTATCCCCTACCCTGTTACCTCATACACTTTCTACCCAAACTCCTCCCTTGTCCATACCATGATTGTCCAGTCCTCCCACCTCTCTGTCACCAGTTCCCCTCCCACCCTTGCCATGTTATAAGACATCTGACACCTGTCCCCTACTGCCAGCACCATCTCCACCTCTCATTCTTTTATGTCCAGCCCTCTCCAGCACAAAGACAGCTCCTTCAAATCCAAAGCATCCATGCTCAATCCTATCCCCCCTCAGTACCCTCTGTGATGTTGCAGGAGCAGAGAGGCTAGTAAAAATTCAGATCCCTTTTTTGTTAAATTATTTTTCAGGCTTAGGAAAACATCTTAGATGCTATACATTGGACCCAGACACTTACATTAAAGAATTTAAATATCGGCTTTGCAGATGCTGCTGCTTGAATTTTTAGGGTTTCTGGTCCAGCCACGGTCACCCCTACTGTGTTTTTCGACATAGCTGTCAATGGTGAGCCCCTCGGCTGCATCTCTTTCAAGCTGTTTGCAGACAAGTTTCAAAGACAGCAGAAAACTTCCGCACTCTGAGTACTGAGGGGAAAGGCTTTGGTTATAAAGGCTCCTTCTTTCACAGGCGCATTCCAGAGTTCATTTGCCAGGGTGGTGATTTCACATGCCATAATGGCACTGGTGCAAGTCCATCTATAGAGAGAAATTTGAAGATGAGAACTTCATCCTGAAGCACACAAGTCTTGGCACCCTGTCTATGCAAATACTGGGCCCACTACGAACGGTTCCCAGTCAGTTATCTGTCCCGCAAAGACTGAGTGGTTGGATGGTCTGGTGAAAGAAGGCATGAATATTGTGGAAGCCATGGAGCGTTTTGGTTCCACGAATGGCAAAACCAGCAAGAAGATCACCATTGCTGACTGTGGACAACTCTAATTAAATTTGATCTGAATTTTCATGTTTTATCTTAAGCACCAGACCATTCCTTTTGTAGCTTGAGAAATCACCCTTCTGTTCCCAATGTGCTTGCAGTATCGTTTAATCTTGTGCTCTCCCTCCAGTTACTCAGGTTTCCTACTTTCCTTATTTCTCCTGTGTCCAGCTGGAAAGCAGAGTTAAGTTTATGATTATGAAATAAAAGATAAACAATAAAATAATTTAAATATGTCACTCAGTCATATGATCTTACCTGCCATGACATCCATATGATTTTAACAACTACCTTGACCCCTGAAGATCGGGAGAGAATCTGGATAGCTGCACAAAGAGAGCTGATGAAGGGTATGCCCAGACTGGGTTAAGCCCGTGGACTTCAAGGCAGTTCCCAAGCACAACCCTAATTAGAATTATCAGATGATCATGAGCACCCAATTCTTCAAAATGATATGATTTTCATCTCATTGAGGGCTTGCCAAAAGCCTCAAATAAAGCAGCCAATTATGACAAAATTAGGGAAATCATTTAGGAACCAAATGAAAATTCTGCCAAATTTCTGTCACATCATCTTCCAGAAGGTTTAAATACATGAAAGTAGACCCTACTACACCAAAAGGGATCATTGTACGTCACTCAAATTTCATCTCACAATCAGCTCCAGACATTAAAAGAAACCTTAAAAAGTTAGACTGTGGACCCCAGACTTCACAGCAAGATCACAGTGCAGCATTCAAAGTTTTCAACAGTAGCGAGGATCAGGAAAAGTTATATAAGCTATCAAGACTTAAGGTTAAATTTCAAATGTTAGCAAGTGCCCTCCAGGACCGAGTGGGTGTATCTAAACTAGTTATTGGGCCGCCCACGAGTGAACCATGAGCACCCTGCTTCAGATGCTCTCACTCGGGGCCATGGGCAAATGTATGTCCTAATTTGTTACCTCCAAGAAAGTAATGTCCATAGTATGAACAGAAAGGTTGCTGGGGAAATGACTGCCCCACTGAACACAAAGTGTGTGGTACAGTTTATTCCACTACACCTCCGGAGCAACCTGCTCAAGATGCCTCAGTAGAAGAGCTGCTTGGCTTGGCCTTGGAGGATTGATGGTACCCAGGGTATAAGGCCCCACTGAAGATCACCCACCTCAAGTCCAGGTAACTACCATTGCCTGAAGTAAGCCCATTTCTTTCCTTTTAGAACTTGCATCTGAAATACGACTTTCTCGTTGTTTCTTTCCTCCTGCAAAGGTTGAGAAGCTGTGCCTGCCCTTTCCTTTTTCCCTTGTTGAAAAATATTTTCAGCTACAAATGTCTACGTTCCTCTTGAAATGGAAGACTTCATACACAAACAAGCTGAAGAGTAACTTCTGGACATAATTTCAGATTTGTTCTTATCTGTGTCAGATATAGATTTTTATGAATGTACACCTAGCCTTTCAGTGATTTTATTCTGTTGAGTTTCAGGAGAGGTAAGTTTGGTTGCATTTTGTCAGTGATTACTCTCCTGCTACCCTAGCCACCATCAAGCGATTAGAAGGAAATCAATTTTGTTTGTTACTTACCTCTTTTTTTTTACATTTTATTAGGGGCTCATACAACTCTTATCACAGTACATACATATACAAACATCAATTGTATAAAGCACATCCGTACATTCTTTGCCCTAATCATTTTCAAAGCATTTACTCTCCACTTAAGCCCTTTGCAACGTGTTCTCTTTTTTTCCCCTCCCTCCCTGCTCCCCCCTCCCTCATGAGCCCTTGATAATTTATAGATTGTTATTTTGTCATATCTTGTCCTATCTGGAGTATCCCTACCCCCCCTTCTCTGCCATCCAGCTCCCAGGGAGGAGGTCACATGTGGATCATTATAATCAGTTCCCCCTTTCCAACCCACTCACCCTCTACTCTCCTAGTATCACCTCTCACACCCCTGCTCCTGAAGGTATCATCCACCCTGGATTCCCTGTGCCTCCAGCTCCCATATGCACCAGTGTACAACCTCTGCCCAATCCAGTCCTGCAAGGTAGAATTCGGATCATGGTAGTTGGGGGAGGAAGCATGCTGGATCTGGGGAAAGCTGTGCTCTTCATCAGTACTACATCACACCCTGACTGACCCATCTCCTCTCCTAAACCCCTCTGTGAGGGGATCTCCAGTGGCCGGTAAATGGGCCTTGGGTCTCCACTCTGCACTTCCCCCTTCATTCACTATGGTATGTATATATATACACACACACATATATATACACATTTTTTTTGCATGATGCCTTATACCTGGTCCCTTTGGCATCTCGTGATCGCCCAGGCTGGTGTGCTTCTTCCATGTGGGCTTTGTTGCTTCTGAGCTAGATGACCGCTTGTTCACCTTCAAGCCTTTAAGACCCCAGACACTATCTCTTTCGATAGCCAGGCAACATCAGCTTTCTTCGCCACATTTGTTATCTACATCTTAAGATATGTTCTGCAATAAAACAAGTATTGTAGTAAGTCTGTGCTTCTGGGAGATCCTATTGACTTTGACACAAGAGGCTTTAAACTATTAAATATTTTAGAAAAATCTTTATGCAGTTCCAATGTCATCTAAGACATCTTCTCTAGCAAAGTTAAGACTTTGGTGTGTTTCTGTCCTAATGGGAACGCTCTCACTAAAAATATGATATTTATTGTTAATATTACAATTGTGTTGAAGAAAAGTTTACTGTAAGGCCATGTCTGTTACTGTGATTTCTTGTAATATTAATGTGAATGCTTTTTTCTCTTCTCTTTTATTTCAACCCAAATAGTAACTTTCATTATAAAACCAGAAATGAGAAATAACCTAAATGTCTAAAAAGAGATAAATTGTAGTATATGCGTGTTCCTTCTCTAAGATGTTAAGCATTAAAATCATTTCATACTGACTAGATATAAACTTATGGGTCTATTGCCACATAAATGAAATAAATTGAGTGAAATATGTTAAGCAAATGAGCATACATACTGTCTTAAATCAGCTATATATAAATCGCTTATTGTGTATGAAACAATATGAACAGGACTGTATTCTGTGTATCGCAATCACATAATAAGGAACCATTTCCAAGTAATAATCCCAATGAATCCTTCTGGGAGACTCATTTACGTTTAAGCTGGAACAGTGAGCATTTTGAAAATATTCAGCCATAGTTGCCACTGTATATTAGGAAGATATGCAAATACCGCCCCCCCCCTTCTGCTAATAAAATCCACACCATTCCCAACCATACAGCTCTGGGAAAAGATCCTCAGTACCAGAGTCCCCAGGTAAGCCTATTCAGTAGTTTGTATGAACACAGACTTGTCTCACTCAGGTATTTTAACAAGTCATTTTATTGAGAGCTAGTGTGTGGAGCAGGAGACTGGAAATATGTCATGGTTTTCATGACCAGCATATTCTGTGTTTGCAAGTGTCAACACTAATGTGCAACCGGCTGGGTCTGAAGGAGACTTGAGGGAGCTTAAGATGTCTTTGAGATTCTTTTGTGCAATCTCTGGATTCACTTTCAGTAGCACTGCTGTAACCTGTATCAGTCATGCTCCAGGCCTACAGTGGGTTTCACATATTAGTACTGTTGCTATCGCATATTATGTAGATTCCGTGAAGGCTGGTGTACCATCTCTAGAAACATTGCCAAGAACACACTGTATCAGCGAATGGACAGTCTAAAAGTCAATCACAATTCCATGTATTACGGTGGGTAAGACACACGGAGGGAAGTCAGTGTGAGTACAGATACGAACCGCCCATGCAGGGAGGGAGCTGTGTATTGTAGGGTGCTGTAAGGGCCTGAAAAGAAGGAAGCATTCTGACTCTGGAGCATTTGGAGAGGGAGTTTCAAGTCAGGTTTCTTACTTTGATCCAGAGTTCTTCATCTCATAGTTTCCCACTTGGAATCTATATTGTTTATGATTCAGTGCCTACCCTTAATATTTGTGGATTCAAAGTTGTAAGAAGAGAA
Organism: Tenrec ecaudatus; assembly: GCF_050624435.1. NCBI lineage: Eukaryota > Metazoa > Chordata > Mammalia > Afrosoricida > Tenrecidae > Tenrec > Tenrec ecaudatus. The sequence continues at coordinate 148,270 of NW_027458144.1, read as the reverse complement.
AACATTCTGTTGGAGAGGAAAACAAACAAATGAGCTTGTTCTACAGGGAGTGTATATTACTCTGTCAGGGGTGATCAGCATATGTCTTGAGGTCAGTATGTTAGTCTGGGTGGATTGTAGAAATCAATTCATAGGCACTTCTATGTGTATAGAAAGAGCTTTATAGAAGCAACTATTGTAAATTGAGAAAGCATACCAGCCCAGGACAGATCAAACTTATAAGTCCAATAGTAGTCCATATGTCTGACACCAATCTGTAAATTCCTCTCGATTCATGCAACATATGCAACAACACTGAGTACAGGCAGATCACAGGCTAGTTAGTGGGTGGAAGGTCTTGTGGATCCAGTGGCCTTGAAAGCATCTTAGTGCTAACATGGGTTTCCATGGGACTCCTCCAGCTCCAAGGCTCTGGCTGCTATTTGCGTAGCTCCATGTGACTTGTGAACAGGAATGCCTCGCATGGAGAGAATGTATGTGGCCTCTAGTGAGATGTTTATCTTATTTGCACCTCCAAATTAGGTCATTTAGCTGCAAACTGATTGACAGGCTAGAGTTCATTCCTTTGCAAGTTGACAGGAAATCACTTAACTGCCACAGTCGAATAGCTTTCAGGCAGACTCAGTGAAGTTCCTGGGTAGTGCTAACTGTTAAGGACTCAACTAATGGCTGTAAAGTTGGTGGTTTGAAAATTGGTGTCATTTATTCAAGTATAATATATTGAAAAAAGTTGCTTTTCACCCAAACTAAAAGTCTGCTAAAACGGATCATTTCCAACTCCTAGTAATCCTATAGGACAGATGAGAACTTCTCATATAAGAATACCAAGCCTGTAGTTCCTTATGAGGTTATTCTACCAAAAATTTCTCCCACAGAGCAGTTGCTGGGTCTGAATGATTGACTTTTCATTTAACTACTGGGCAAGTCACCACTGTACAACCATGGTAGGTAGTTCTTACCTATCCATTCAAGTGAAAATTTTAAAATATTATATTCTGTCAAATAATCATTATAGTTTAAAATTATAAATTTCTGAAAGTCTTGCTGTTTTTCTTCCTTACTCTTCCCCTAGATCAAGGATCAGCAAATTTCTTTTTTGAAAAAGGCCTGAAAATCATACTTTATGATTCCACTGGTCATATACTCTTGGAGACTATTACTGAACCCAACTGATGGAGTGTGGAAATAGCAGCAAGCAGTAGAGAAGGACATAGCCGTGTGCTGATAGAATTTTATTCACAAAGAGAGACTCTTGGCCATGAGCCTGTTAACCAAAGCCCTATCTGAAGGTCTGCACATCTGTACATTCTTTGCCCTAATCACTCTCAAAGCATTTGCTCTTCACTTAAGCCCTCTGCATCAGGTCCTCTTTTTTTGTCCCCTCCCTCCCCGCTCCCCCCTTCCTCATGAGCCCTTGATAATCCACAGATTGTTATTTTGTCATCTCTTGCCCTTTCCGGAGTCTCCCTTCCCCCCTTCTCTGCCGTCCATCTCCCAGGGAGGAGGTCACATATGGATCCTTGTAATCAGTTCCCCCATTCCAACCCACTCACCCTCCACTCTCCCAGTATCACCCCTCACACCCCTGGTCCTGAAGGTATCGTCCACCCTGGATTCCTTGTGCCTCCAGCTCCCATATGCACCAGTGTACAGCCTCTGCCCTATCCAGTCCTGCAAGGTAGAATTTGGATCCTGGTAGTTGGGGAGAGGAAGCATCCAGGATATGGGGGAAAACTGTGTTCTTCATCGGTACTACATCGCACCCTGACTGACCCATCTCCTCTCCTAAAGCCCTCTATGAGGGGATCTCCAGTGGTCGACATTTGGGCCTCTGGTCTCCACTCTGCACTTCCCCCTTCATTCTCTATGGTATATATATATACCCATATACACACACACATATATATATATATATATATACCCATATACACACAGATATATATATATATTCTTTTATTTTTGCATGATGCCTTATACATGGTCCCTTTGGCACCTCGTGATCGCACCAGCTGGTGTGCTTCTTCCAGGTGGGCTTTATTGCTTCTGAGCTAGATGGCCGCTTGTTCACCTCATCTATTTGCTCTTATGAAGGAGTTGGTCTCAAGCAAAATAGAATACCTTCCATAATGTGGGAAGGGGTATACCTTTCAGCCAAAGGCCTTCAGCGCAGAAAGGGAGTTTCCCTAGGGTGTGTTCTGACCATTCTTATTCTTGTCTTTTCCCATCACCTAACCTATCGATTTTAGGATGAACATCTACAGAGCTCTTTAGGCTGTTGCCTGACCTCTGAATTTGGAACTTGCCATTCCCCTATGTGAGCCAATTCCTAGAAATAAGCCTCACTCTCTGGGGCACTGGTGTCATAGTGGGTGGCCCATTGGGCATCCAACAGCCAGGACAGCAGTTTGAAAACACCAAGGGCTCCTTGAGGGAAAGATGAAGCTTCATAATCTCCTGAAGAGTTACAGTCTCCAACGCCCAAAAGGTCAGTTCTATACTGTTTTACACAGTCACTTTGAGTCCACCTTGATGGCAATGAGTAGCTGGTGCAGTGGTTAACCATAGGAGCCCTGGTGGATATATCGATATCTCCAGTTACAGCTATATAACTGGTTTGGTTTCTCTAGGGAACACTGACTATGACACTCTCCATAGGCAGGGCTGAGACCTCTGTTGATATTTCCCTCTTGTGCCCTTCCTTGATTCCCACCATAGGTGCTTATTCCCTGCGCATTCCTCAATAAATGTCAGGAATCCAGAGCTAATTCCATCACAGTGTCTCCTTCTTGCAGGGAGTCTGAATGGCTTCCGGGGAGTATGAACTGCAGTCTCCATCCAACTTCCTCCTTCTATTTCTATGATCTGGATCTTATTTGGGGCTCATTTGGTTGTAAACAGGCAAAGAGACCAATACTTGGAAGAGAGAATCCTAGGAGAATGGAAAGGTGGGGAGAACAAGAGGACAGCTGGCTCTGTCGACCGTTCCTGACCACCACTGGCATGTTCCTGTGTTCTTTGTGTCTGTCTCTCAGGGCACATGCTGTAATCTCGCAACATAGACCGCCTCCTCCACGTGGCAGGACATGTGCTTCTGAATTATGCTTCTTAGATGCCAGGCCACTTGCAAAAGCGGGACTTTCTTTTTCGTTTTTTGGTTGGAAATGCTCCAGAAAAAGCATCTAGTTGACCCATCTTATGTCAGTGTCTCCACTGGGCCAATGAAAACAGCCTTGTGACCGTATTGAAATTTGGTGTCTTCTCCAGGGAACTGATATTTCAGCCAGTGAGGTAGTTCACAGGGACAGATAAGAAAGGGGGTTGGGACAGATTAAAATAATAATAATGTCTATTTGCAAAGAATAGGGCCTTGTTATTTTTCGGATGCCCCCCATCTGAACACCCTACCACTGAATATAGGCAGGAGGTAGGGCCCACCTGTCACTCAAGCAGCTAAAAATGTACAGCACTTGCTGTAGCAGCTGCTAATATGCCCATGTATTAGCATTTGGCACCCACCACTCCCATAAATACCAATGGTCTCACAGGAAGCACATGTAACTCCCCACACAGGGAACAGTCATTGAGCAGACAGGGGAGTTGACATCCTCCAGGACCTAATGCCACTTTAACCAATGACACATGAGGATAGGTCGAGCCACACTCCAGTTCCCTCAGCCGTTGGGTGGGACAACTACAAGAGGATTTATACTGTCTCTGGGAACCTACTCAATGACATTTCTTTATCGGCCCCCTCCTTTGCTCTATCAGTATTACCCTTCTCTACTGGTCCTTCCTGGAGGCACCTCCCAAGGAAACAATAGTCTAGCTGCCATTCCAATTCTAGTGGATTCCAATTCTTGGTGATCACATTCATGTGAGTCAATCAGAACTGTGCTTTCTGCAGATTCTTTCTCTCCCCTTTTTAAGAGTAATTTTAAGGACACTGTGAAAGCTTCCCACCATCCAGTTCCAGAACATTTTCATCGACCCTGCAGCCATTAAGCAGTCATTCCCCATTGCCCCTCCCACCCCACCCTGGGAAACCACCAATCTACTCTATGGCTCTACGGGATTTACCTGTCCAGCATTTTTCCTCTAAATGGACTCACAATACATGGCATTTGGTGTTTGGCGTCTTTCACTTCATGTCTTGCATTCACCTGTGTTACAGAGTCTGTCCGAATCAAAGGCCTTAGTTTTCTTGTGACAGACTATATGTATACCCACTCTGTGTAGATCATATTTTCTCTATTCTTCTACTGATGGGTATTGTTGGCTTATTGTTTACCTTTTGCCCATAGTGATTAGTACAGCATCCATCTGGGTACTCGTCTTTCATTCTTTTAGATATGCACTTGGGAATGGACTCCCTGGATCAGCTGGCAAGGGTTCATGACCAAGTGGGTTATGTTGGGCTGCTAACCATAAGGTCAGCATTTTGGACCCTTTAGCTACTGCGAGATAGAAATGCTCTCATAATGATCCACAGTCCCCCCAGACCCACCAGCCGCAGTTCTACTCTGTCCTTTCGGGTTGCTGTGAGTCAGAATCGACTCGATGGCAGTGGTAGTGATGAAGCCAGCGACTTGAGAGTGGAACCAGGGACCGTGGAGAATTCTGGCAGTAGCCATGGTGTCCTCACTACCCAGATTCCAGCAGCCACCAGTGAACAAAGGAGGCACAAGCAAGGTTCTCGCTGACTTCATGCTGGCGACCCGGCTGCCCCTGCTTCCTCAAATGCCATTTCCTCAGCTTTACTGGCAACGGGGTGTACTCCCTATTATCATGTCACCAACTCTTTCAATGGTCCACCTAGCCAGGTGTGATTCCAGACACTCACTGTGCAGCCACCATCAGCGAAGTTGGCTGCCCACCTCATTTGTACACATGCAAAGAATGTGATCATTCTTGGCACTGGTGTCCTTAGTCATCCTGGTTGGTATATTTACATCCTTGGGGAGCTGGGTCAGTGAGCAAGCGCTTCTCAAGGTGCCCATATGATCTGTTTACTGAGAGTGCCAGCCCAAGGATCTGACTTGCCACCCACAGTGAACGCACCTCTGAGGCAAAGGGGAAGGCTTCTTTCTAACTGGGAGACCAGCAGGTCTTCTGCAGACATCACTCCCCTGCAGCACTCTGATCCAAGACCTTTCATATTCCAAAGAGCAGCATTAAGATTCCCATCTGCCACCCAGTCAGACTCACATGTGCGAATTCTCTTTTCAGAGCAAGACAGCCAATGCAGTGAGCTGGGTAAAGGGGCAGTCTCACTCTGAGGAGACTCAGCCTGGAGTGTAGGGACAGGGAGTGAAATGTGCAGCTTCCAGCTGCCACCCAAGCCTCCTTAGTGCAGTGGCATGAGAGCAAAGAGATAGTCCTTTGTGACTCTTTGACCTCCTTCCTGGCCTTGGTGGAATTAACACTGCTCAGTGCCAGTCTCTTCTGAATATATGGAAAAGATAGCTCAGAAAAGAATAGAGTTAAATAAGAGCAGGACAGAGTAAGGTGGCTTCATGGTGTTGCATTTGTGTGTCTCAGAGCCCATCCTGGCTCACAGTGACCCTCTGTGACAGAGAAGAACTGTTCTACAGATTTTTCTAGGCAGAATTTTAAGGAAATGTACCTAGCAGCACAGTGGTTGCATGTGCGGCTGTAACAGAGAGACTGGCAGTTTGAACTCGCTGATCCCCATTGAGAGAGTGAAGACGTGACTGCCTGCTCCCATGAAGACTCCTAGCCTGTTGTTGTCTGTCCATTTGTGGTGCTGTGGTGAGTTGTGTGTTACTGTGATGCTGGAAACCACGTGACTGGTATTTCAAATGCCAGCAGGGTTACCCCAAGTGAAGAGGTGTCAGGGAAACTTCCAGGCTAAGAACAGAATACAAAGAAGGGTCCCACTGCCCACTTCAGAGGAAGTAGCCGCTGAAAACCCTAACACTATAGCACAGTGTGCCTTTCCTTCCCGTCACAGGGAGTCAGAATCGCCTCAATGGCACATAACAACCAACAACACCTTTGAGGAGGGAAATCTCCTTCAGTAGGGCTGGGTGAGTTTAAACTGCGTGGCTTCTTGGTTAGCACTTGAGCTCTGAATCATCTCACCACCAGGCTACCATCTTCATGATGCAGGCAAATAAAACCATCTTGGTCCTGCTCGGTATTGCCAGCGTCATCATGCTCTTTCTCCCATAAGCACATGTCTGGTGGTTGGACCACAGCAAACCGGTTGACACTATTTCCTCATCACCCCGTGTGTGTCAGAGTAGAAGTGAACCATGAAGTTTTCTTTGATTAAAAACATTTTTATTGTGATTTGGGTGAAGGTTAAAGAGCAGCTCAGCTGTCCATTGAGCAATGCATACACATTTTGTTTCATGTCATTGACAGCAATTCCCACAATGTACCATCACTTCCCCCACATCTTCTTGTTTCTTGTCTCCAAGCTGCCTTCATTCTCAACTTTTTTGAACTTCGTTCTTCGGGGAATGCTGTCTTTTGATCTCATGTGATCTATTATTCTACGGTATTTGTATGTCTCTAATGTCATTGTTCCCATTATAGACCTGTCTATTGTTTGGTTGAACATCGAGCCATGATGAGTTCAGTTCCAGACCTGCAGGGTAACTTAGCACCATAGTCTTGCAATTTCACCAGCCTTTATCCAAACAGTAAGCTTGGTGTTTTATCATGATTTTGAGTTTTGCCCCACATTTCCCTTCTACTCTAATCAAGCCCTTCTAATGTGATCTCTTTCATAGCAGTCGATAGTGGGAGCTAGGCACCATCTAGTTCTTCTGGTCTCCAGTGGTGGAGGGTGATCGTTGCTTGAGTCACTAGTCATTAATTCATTGTGCTCAATCAGTTTTCCTCTTCTGCTGTCCTCTGGATGGGGAGAGACCAACTGTTGCCCCTTTCCTGATTGCTCAGGAACTTTGAAAATCCCAGAGACGATGGTCCTGATCCCCCAGGCTCAACAACTCATTCCCTCACAGTTTTTGCATCTGTCTCAGAGATTTTTTCCACCCCCACCCAGTTTTATGACATTGGGCCCTGTATGCTCCACCATATACCTGGATTTATTTAACAACCAAGGCCTATACATTCTATAAACTTTTCAATGGCCGAGGATTCTGAAGAAGATTGCCAGGCTTCTCTTTCACAGCTCCTCTAAGTGGGTTGGGAATGACAACTTTTCCCTTAATAGCAGAGCTCATTAACTGTTTACACCCCTTAAATACTCCTTACTCTTAGAAAACTCATTGCCATCGAATCCATGCTGACTCACAGCCAACTTATAGGGCAGAGTAGAACTGCCCCTGTAATTTTGCCCCTGTGAATGTCTGAAACTCGAACTCTTTATGGGAGCAGAATGCCTTATCTTTCTCCCACAAAGCAGCTGGTAGTTTCAAACTGCTGATATAGCAATTAGCAGCCCAACCTGTAGCCACTAGGCCACAAAGGCTCTTTTTCTTCTTAGCAAAGAGAGGGAAAATAAGCAAACGGAACATTCCCCTGGTGCTTCCCGTGGATGCTGTGATGGGAGCTGGATCCTGAAGGCCCGGATTGGCAGAAGCTCCATTTACACAGGAACACATGCCTCCCTTGTTAGTATTTGCATTGGGCAAGCAATTTCCTGCGCTGACATTTTGCATCTAGTTAAATGCCAGCAACTCCAGAGAGACATAGCTTTTACCTGTGGCTCTGCCCTTCTGGACAAGCCTTTGGTGCTCGAGGGGGCTACTTTCAGTCTATGATCTTACATGTCCTTTTGGATCCCTTCGTCTCTTGTTTTTGTTTTGATTAACACAAACTGGATGAACAGCTTCACGCTTAATATAATCGCTGCTGAATATTTCATTGGGAAATGTTCTTAAGAAGGCAGTTGGCATCCATGATCTAAGTGTATGCATAGAGATTTCTTTTCAGATGGTAAAGTGGCTTTGAATAATTATGGTTATTATTAGTGAATTAAAGACAAATGTGCCTCAAAATGTGAACATCAGGTGTGTGTGTGTGTGTGTGTATGTGTGTGTGTGTGTGTGTGTGCATGTTTTAAAGAGCACATGGCTTGGTGATAGAGAGGGCGAAGCACTGGTGAGGAGCACATGACAGTGTTCAGAGAGATGACAAAGGGTAGTGATGAAACAAAACAGATTCCAACCTCACATCCTCTGCTCCCTGCCTCAGAGGGAGGTCGCAACAAGGAGCAGAAAAGCCAAGGGCATTTACTGCCCTCTCACAGCTGGCAAGCGCCACAGAAGGCACGGGGTTTTAATGCCAAGGCTTTGCTGCTGTGAGGCAGGGAGGGGGGCTTGCCATAGTTTCCACACGCTGACATCACAAACATACCGCAAGTGGGTGCCTTTAACACACTAAAGTCAATGTTCTCACAGCACCGGAGGCTGACAGCATCATGCCAGTGCACCAGCTTGATGGGCAGGCTCTCTTTGTCCATCCCTGGGGGCTGAGGGCTCGTGGGCGGTATTCTTGTTTTGACTTCAAAAACCTCCATGGTTGGTGGTCCTTGGAGCTCTCTGCCTTCTTCCCTTGGAGTTGGTTTGCTTCAGTGTTGAATTGAATCCTTTTGTATCAGCCAAGTGATTGGTGTAAGGTACAGCCTCTTTAATGTCACAAAGAAAATCTCTGCCCGGGTGGGATTACATCCACAGTAAAAAATCCCACTCCTGTAGAGCTCACTCCAGCTCATCATGGCCCTCTCCAGGGGGGTTCCATGGCTGGGCATCTTTATGGAAGCACACAGCCACAGTTTTTCTCCAGAGAAACAGCTAGTGGGTTCTGAACTACCGACTTTGTTGTGAATAGCCCCCTTCTTAACATGTGCGCCAGAAGCCCTGCTCTGCGGTTTGATGAGCAGCCCTTCTGGCCATTGCTAAGGGCTACATGGCAAAGCCATTTGGTACAAGCAACATTGTTATCAGCAAAGAATGAGTTTAGCTGGCCTCAGTAGGATGCTCAGCAGGGAAGTGATAAACTGCTTGGCTTGGGTTTTATGCAGGAGAACCATGGGAGCTGAGATGTGCAGTCTCTTGATTTGAACCCAGACACTCTATCTCCCAGCCTGAACTCTCACCATCACACTCAACTTTTGGGGGGTCAAATGTTTGACTCACCTGAGAGATGTGCAGGTGAAAGCGTGCCCCAGAAACATCTCCCTCCCATCCCTGTCATCTCGGAGAGTTCTCCAGATAAGGATTGGTGGTTCATGTGAAGGGACATATTGTAGCATTTCCCTTGCACTCCTCAAAGGCAAGAAAATGACCCACAGCACCTCGAGTTGCCAGCAGTGTCAAAGGGGATGTGCTTCTTGAGACTCAAGCTGAGTCCCCAGGAGACGAGCTCTCAACTATGGAATTAGCGCTTTTGAAAAGGGGCAAATCTTCCAGCAGTTCTCTCTTCAGAGGCCTGGCTGTACGCTCTGCAGACTTGTGGGCACGCTCACTCTGGTCAACCCAAATTCTTGGGAGAGGCTGATCTGTCTCTAGAAAACTGGCCACATGCAAAAGCATAGAGACCAATATCTGCCTCCTGCTGGAAGGATCTGGAAGGAGAAGGGTGGCTGGAGTCCTCTAGGAGGGAAGTTGAGAGCCAGGAGAGGCAGCAAAGCCACAGTTCCAGCAGGTGGTGTCCTAAGGCTAAGGGAGCTTGCCAAGGATCAAGTGAGTCCTGGAGGTGTCTGCAGCCCATCTTGCTGAGGGCCTCCATTTATTTCAAATATCTATGGATAATGGGAAGGGCCCCCAAGGCCCGCTGGCTGACCTCATATGATACACCGTGACAGCCCATTGCTAAATGATTAGTTCCATAATCATTACGCTTACTTAACTCTACATTGTTTTAATTATTTCTCTATCATTCCAAATTGCATCTGGCTACATGGGAAAAAACAAACCGACACTAGTGGTCTAATCACAAAAGCTTCATTTTTCTTATATTAACACCAAAAATACCAAACCAGTTGCCACTGAATTGATTCTGATTTACAGTTACCCCATATGATTCAGGGTAGAACTGTGCCCCATGAGGTTTTCAAGGGCTGAATTTTTAAATGTAGATTGCCAGGTTTTTCTTCCAAGGCATCTTTGTCTTAGCAGTGAATTGTGTTAACCCTTTGCACCACACAGGGGTTTGTCTTATACAATAGTAAGTCTTGAAATAGGTAGCCTAGGTCTGGCGTATTTGCTCAGGGACTCATCTTGGATATAGGAGAATGCATGCTTTTTGGTCTGCCAAACTCATGTAACCTATGTGACTCTCTCATCTTTCAATATTCTGACTAGGGAGCATGACAGCAGAAGAGCCAAGGACAAAAATGAAATGGGTTATGCCAGACAAGTGTTTTGCCTTAAACAACAACAAAAACTTTCTTGGGAGTCCTACTCAGTATCTTTCACCTACACATATTTGGCCCAAACTGGGTCAAATGCTTATGCATAGCTGCAAGGGAGCCTAGGAGGGAGCGATTTAAGTAGGTACATTATCACCCTAAACAAAATTGAGCTTCTATTAGTAGTAAGAATGAGAAAAATGGATACTGTTTAGGCATATAGCAGGGTTGGGTAGAATTCTATTTTGTGTCTTAATTTACATTTTGAATGAACTCAGAAAAAGTCATAGAGAGTAGAACAAAGGGATGGATGCGCATCCAACCACCTCAACTACTCATTTCTTTTCATGCTCTCCCTCTAGCTTCCCTGAATAGTTCTTGGTTACACATTGGGCTGCTAATTGCACGGTCGGTATTTTGAAATCACCGGCTGCTCTTCGGGAGAAAGATGGGACTCTACTCTGTAAAGAGGTACAGTCTCAGAACCTCACAGGTACAATTTTACCCATGTCCTGTAGGGTCGATATGAGTTAGCATTGATTCAATGGCAGTGAGCTTGGTTTGGATAGATCTGTGGAATCTTAGGATGGAATAGTTTGAATACACAGAAAAAAATTCAGTGGAATCATAACCCTCTAAATAATTACCCTCTAAAGCCACAAAGATCAACTGTGTCCAGCATGGTGACAGTTTAGCATATGCCATGGGCACATTGCTCATATCCCAGTGTTGTTAATCAACAAAAACTCACGCACTGCCACTTATAGTGACCCTATGCACAATAGAATAAAAGCCTTTCTAGTCCTGTGACATCCTCACAATGGTCATATTTTAGCCTATTGTTACAGCCACTGTGTTGATCCATCTCATTCAGGGCTTACCTGTTTTTTGACGATGCTCTACCAAGTATTTTGTCCTTTTCTAGGGACTAATTTCTCCTGATACCATGTTCAAAGTATATGAAATGGAGTTTTACCATCCTCACTTCTAAAATACATTCTGGCTGTACTTCTTCCGGGATAGACCTCTTTGTTCTGCTGGGCATTCATGGCATATTCAATATTATTTGCAACATCATATTTTAAAGGCATCATATTTTCTTCAGTCTTCCTTATTTATGTTCCATCTTTCACATGCATATGTCAAACATTACCATCAAGTCTATTCTTATTCATAGTGACCATATAGGGTTTCCAAGGCTGTAAATCTTTACAGGGTCAAATAGCTTCCTCTTTCTTCTGTGGAGCAGCAAGTGGGTTGAACCACCAACCTTGCTGTTAGTCATTCAACCCATACCAGACACTGAAATTAAGACTCCTTTCACATGCATCTAAGGTGAATAAAAATATCAAGGCTAAAAGTAGGCATAATTTGCTAATCTCCAGAGTAAAACATTTGCTCTTTCACATTTTAAAGAGGTCTTTTACAACAGATTTTTCCAATGAAATACGTTGATTTATTGACTGCTGCTTCTGTGAGTATTGATTGTGGGTCCAAGTAAAATAGAGTTTAGCTACATTTCTCTATTTGTAATGATGTTGTGTGTTTATATTTGTCAAGTTGAGAAGACATTTGTATTCTTAGTGTTGAAGACTAATTCATACTGAAGGTGTACTATATGAGCTTTATCAGTAAGTACTTCAAGGCCTATTGACTTTCAGCCAGCAAGATTGGGTCATCTGCATAATACAGGTTGTTAATGATTCTTCCTCCAAACCAGATGTCTCAACTTCTTCATACAGAGCAGCTTCTCAGATTATTTGAATAAGTATAGTGTGATAGATAGGTAGGTTTATAGTGCCAACCTGGCCAATAAGAACATGTGGGATTAATAAGTTCGCAGTTTGATTCGTGGGCAAAGAGATAAATGGCTCAGCAAGCCACACCTATCTCTCAGTTGCTCTCTGGTGATCAGACCAGTGTGTGGCTGCCTTACCTAGTTCTGCAGTTTGCTGCCTGGCTGTACTGCCATATTTACTGTTGCATGGAAGTGAGTTAAACTGAGTCCTTTGTACTGCTATGTGGACTAATTAGCTGTTATATTCCTTCGTGTTCTATCTATCTATCAAAACATAAATGTCCTGGTTTTGTTTCTCTAGAGAACCCTGTCTAACACATATGGTGAAAGGATATAACCACAACACACACTCTCCTGATTTTAAACCACGCACTATCCACTTGTTCTATTCGAACCACTTCCTGTTGGTTTGTGTACAGGTACCACAGGAGCACAATTAAATGTACGGGAATTCCCATTGTTCTCATATGTATTCATATGCTACCCAAAGTTTGTTATGATACACAGTAAAATCCTCTGCATAGTCAATAGTACATAAGTAAGCATTTTCCTTGTATCCTCTGTTTTCAGCCACGGTCCATCTGAAACCAGCATTGATATACCTTGCCCCATGCCCTCTTTTAATACAGCCTGGATATCTGGCAGCTTCCTGTTGACATATTGCTATAACTACTTTTAAAGGTATCGTCAATAAAATTGTACTTGCATGTCATATTAATGTTATTTTAAATTAATTTGCAGATTTTGTTGCGTCATATTTCTTTAGAGTGGACACAAATATTAATCACTTCCAGTTGGTTGGCCAGATAGCTATCTTCCAAATTTCTTGACATGGACTATCACTGCATGAGCGTGTTGAAATATTTCCATTCCTATCCCTTCCTTGCTTTTCACTAATGCTTACATTGCAGCTTCAACTTCCTCTTGGCCTTTTGAACTAGTAGAACCTCAACTAATTCTTGGGAACAGAGACTCTGTACACTCCATCCATATTCTTTGGATTCTCCCTACATCATTCAATAGTTTGATAAATAATCCTTGAACATTGTAATCCGAGGCTTGGATTTTTTCTTCTGTTCTTTCAATTTATGATATGCTGACTGTACTCATTCCTTTTGCTTTCCTAATTCCAGGTCTTTACACGTTACAATATAATTCTTTACTTTATCTTCTCAAGCTGGCCTTTCAAATTTTTCTGTTCAACTCTTTTATTTCATCATTTCTTCCATTTGCTTTAACTGCTTTAGGTTCAAGAGCAAGTTTCCCAGTCTCCTCTGATATCCACTGTAGTATTTTCTTTCTTTCCTGTATTATTAATGATCTTTTTGAGGAGCCCCCAATAAAATGATTTATGATAAATAAATAAATAGCCACAGGTGACATGACAAAAAAAAAGATTGATGACCTTTATGCTATTTCACAAGTCTTCTGGTAGCTGATCATTAATGTTCAATATGTCCGAACCATTCTTGAGATAGGCTCTAAATTCAGGTGAGATATTGTGATAGTAAGGTTTCATGTCAATTTAGCTTGACCAGGATCTTCAGAAGGTGCAGCTCACACTCTCCTTGGGGGTATGACCTATTTCATAGCTATAAGTAGACTGTGGAGAATGGGCTCACTCTTTTTCTTCCTGATGAAATGACCCTGGACCCTACGTCTGGCTTCTTGGGATGGCAATCACCATGAGACCTGCTGACCCTAAGAGCTGTCTGTGGCCTGCCAACTGCCTGTTGACATTGGATTCTCCCAACTCTGCTTCCACCAACCTGTGGTTTTCCTGTTTCTTGGGCTATTCCTCCAACAGCTTCAGGAGTCTGGAAGGGCCTCTAGTTTGCATCTGATTTATGGGCTGGAGTTGGACTGGGGTTTCCTGTTGTGTGGACTTCTTAATGTAAAATTCTTATTGATATAAATTTCCTTATTCTACATGTATCAGTATCACTGGTTTGTTTCTCTAGAAACCCCAGCCGGCCACAGATATAATATAGACTGTATTTGGGCTCTTTTGCGTTCTTATTTTAATTTTCTTCAGGTTTGATTTGAACTTGCATATTAGTAATTGATAGTCTTTTACATAGTTGGCCCCCGGTCTTGTTTTGTCTCAATGATATTGAGCTTCTCTATCATGTCTTCCCACAGATTTAATCAATTCCATTCCTGTGTTTTCCACATGTATATATGCCGCTCCTGTTGTTGAATAAAGGTGTTTGCAATGAGGAAGTTATTGCTCTTGCAGAATTCTTTCATGCAGTCTTCAGCTTCTTTTTGATCCCCAAAGCCATAGTTTCTAATTACTCTTCCTTCCTTTTTGTTTCCATGTGTGCATTCCAATTGTCAGCAATTATTAATGCATTTTCAGTACATGTGTGGTCAATTTCAGACTAAAGAAGTTGGTACAATTCTTCATTGGCTTTAGTGGTTTGTGAGAAAATTTGAATAATGGTTCTATTAACCGGCCTTCCTTGTGTATGAAGATAAATATTATTCTGTCACAGGCAGCATTGCACTTCAAGATAGATCTAAAAATGCTCTTTTTGAGGATGAAAGAGACATTCTTTTGAATTTGTCATTGTCAGCATAGTCATTCTTATCATTTTAAGATTCAAAGGGACTATTTCAACTCACCAATGCCTAGGATATTGATCTTTGTAGGTCAGATTCCGTTTTTTTATGATTTCCAATTTTCCTAGATTCTTATTTTGCACGTTTCATGTTCTGATTATTAATGAATGGTTGCAATGATTTTTCTCATTTTGAATTATAATCCATTAGCAAATGAAGGTGCCAGAAGAAGCTTTAGTACACTTTGTTGCTAGATGCCTTCAAGTCAGTTCTGTCTCATAATAATGTCTACACAACAGAATGAAACATTGCCTGGTCCTGCCCCATACTCAAAAATTTTGTTATGTTTGAGTCCATTGTTGTAGGAATTGTCTCGATCCATTTGATCGGGTGTCTTCCTCTTTTTGCAACCCCTCCACTGTAATGTGTATGATGTCCTCCAGGGACTGGTCTGTCCTGATAACATCTGCAAAGTACATGAGATGAAGTCTCGCCATCCTATCTGCCAAGGAACATTTAGCTGCACTTCTTCTCAGACAGATTTGTTTGTTCTTCTCTCCACCCATGGTACTTTCAGTATTTTTTTGTCAGTACCTTAATTCAAATGCACCAGTTCTCCTTCAGTCGTTCTCATTCAATGTTCAAATTTCACATGGATAAGGTGTGGCGGAAAATGCCATGCCTTGGGCCAGGCGCAACTTAATCCTAAGTGAAATTCTTGATCTTCAGTACTTTAAAGTGGTTATGTGCAGTAGATTTGCCTAATGCAATATGTTATTTGGTTTTTTTGATTGTTGTTTCCATGAGCATTAGCTGTGAATCTAAGCAAGACGAAATCCTTGATAACTTCAATATTTTCTCCATTTATTATGATGTTATCTACAGCTCTAGTTGTGAGGTTTTGAGTTATCATTAAGGTGGACTCTACTTTGAGGAAGCTCTCTTTCTCGGTGATATTTTGATTGTTTTGCAATCTGAGGGACTCATTTTCTGGCATTATATCAGACAATATTTTACTGCTATGCATAAGGTTTTCAATGGTGAATCCCTCAGAAGTGGACTGATTGTTTTGTCGTCCTGTCAGTTCTTAGTCTGGAAGCTGTGTTGAAATCTGTTCACCGTGGGTGATCCTGCCTGGTATTTGAAGTACTAGTGGACTAACTCCCAGCATCACAGCAAAGCACAAGCTACCACAGTGCAGCAAATTGACAGATGGGGCGCGGGAGGGGAGTTTTCATTGTTAGACACTGTTAATTTGGCTCTAACTCATAGCACCCACAGCCTGTTTCCTCACAGTTAATGTTGGAGACCATTTTTGCAGCCAGTATGCCAATTCATCCCATTGAGGACCTTCTTCTTTTTTTCACCACTCCACTTTACCAAGTATGATATCCTTCTCTAGGGACTATGCTCAGCTGTTAAGATGTCCAAAGTATGTGATATGAAGTCTTGCCATTCTCACGTCTAGGAAGCATTCTGGCTCTACTTCCACCAAGAAAGATTTGTTCCTTCTTCTGAAAGTCCATGGAATATTCAATATTCTTCACCAGCATCATAATTCAAAGACATCAACTTTTATTTTACCTTTCATAATTATTGTCCATTTTCAAGTACATATGAGGTGATTGAAAATGCCATAGTATGATAGTTAAATAATTTTATGTCAGTTTGAAGATATGTAAAAGTGTAAGGTTGGTATCCAATCTG
This sequence comes from Tenrec ecaudatus, assembly GCF_050624435.1. Taxonomy (NCBI): domain Eukaryota; kingdom Metazoa; phylum Chordata; class Mammalia; order Afrosoricida; family Tenrecidae; genus Tenrec; species Tenrec ecaudatus. Next base: position 131,855 of record NW_027458144.1, on the reverse strand, counting down.
TCAATCACACCATAGCCTGATGGTGCCTCTTTGTGACCATGGCCTTCTCATAAGGAAGACCCTGGGAACCTCCCCTTCTTTTTGCATTCACCTGACTGCTTCCTGCCCACGTTGAGAGCTGCCAGAGTCTTGCCATGCTTCCATCGACCTTGGGTCCACACGATATTGCAATCACTGGCCTTTGACATCCCTGCATTCTGCATCATTGCATGTAACTGCGTAAGTTGGAAAGGAACTTATGGGCTAGTGTTGGACTTATGGACTTGAGTTGGACTGGCCTGGGATATTTCCTTGAAATAGAAATACTATAATGACTTCTTGATTAAAAACTATTTATTGCACATATATGAGTGTCACTTGATTTGTGTCTCTAGTCAGCCTGGCTTACATCCAATTTACTGCCATCAAGTTGATTCCAACCCTTAGCAACTCTGTAGGACAGGGGAGAGATATCCCTGTGGGTTTCCAATACTGGAACTTTGTATGGGAGCAGAACTGCTGATCTTGTGTTGAGCAACCCAACTTGGTTGGTTCTGACGCATTATGTTTGTAACCACTATACCACTAGGGCTCAGCTGTGCCTTATTCCTCAAAGTGACATCTTTTAACACTGGAAATTGGTCTTCAGCAAGATCTACCAGTGTACTCGGTCATATGACTTATTTTCTTTTTACACTGTTTTGATTGTGATGTGAGGGAAAATCTACAGAGTAAATTGATTTTCTTTACAATTCATGCAATGTTTTATGATATTGATTGCAATACCTACAATGCAATACTACTTTTCCTATTCCCTCCCTTTGTTTGCCGTTTCCATTGGTCTTTCGTTCCCATGCCTTCCTGCCTTCTGAGTAACTCCCTGACAAATGCTGGGCTCTGAATTGTACATCATTGACAGTATAGGTCTCCTATTTGGGGGCTGAAAGTTGAGCCATGGAGGTGAGGTCAGGTGTCAAATGGGAATTCCACTAGTGCCTATCATATCCTAAGGTTAGTCTTCTTATTTTGAGTTCTACATTTTCCCCAGTTGATCCAGGGCCTACTACTGTGAGCACTTTCAGAGCAATCTGCAGTGAGAACCCTATGCTATCTTGGTCTTCTGGACTCAGCGCTGTGGAGCCTGGGCTTCATGTGGTCAGTGAATCCCTTTCATCTTCTTTTGATGCTATCTGTGTAATTCTGTATTTTGAATTTCTCTTCAATTTTTTCAGCTAGTGAAATGCACATGCTTTTCATTTTTGCTGTCCTAATTCCAGGTCTTTGCACCTTTTCATATAATTCTTTATTCCATCTTTTTTAATTCCCCTTTGAAATTTTATGTTCAGCTTCTTTATTCAGCGTCTTTACTTCATCAATTATTTCTATATTTCTTTCTCTCTTTTTCGTACTTCATTTCTTTCATTGGCTTCAGCTACTCCACATTCAAGGTGACATCCGTTTTGTCTTTTCTTTAGTTTCTATCTTTTTAATTATCTTTGAATTTCTTTATTTATGATGTTCTTGATATTATTGCAGAACTCGTATCATCTCAGGTGATTTGTGTTCAATGTGTCAACTTTCTTCTTGAAGTATCCTCTAATTTAGATGAGATATACTCAAATTCATACTTTGACTCTTGGGGACTTGTTTTAATTTTGTTGGAATTCGAGTTGAATTTGCCATTGATGGTTTGTTCCACAGTTCGTCTCCAGTCTCGTGACTGATGATATTGAACTTCTTTATACCGTAAATACTTGAGTATAAGCCGAGGTTTTTTCAGCACATTTTTTATGCTGAAAAAGCACCCCAGCTTTGGGGGGTAAAATTAGTTGCCTTGGGTTATACTCGAGTATGTATAGTAGTTTATTTCAACAGATATAGTTGATTTAATTCGTGTGTATTTCTATCGAATATACATGATCCATGTCTATGGTTACTGTTTACATCCCTGAAAAATAAATCTTCAATCAATAAGCCATCCTTTTTGGAAAATTCTATCATGAGATCTCCCATGTGGCTTCCATCCCCATGGCCATATTTTCTAACTAGTGATCCTCCTCCTTAGTTTCCAATTTTTGCATTCAAGTCATCAGTAATCTTGATTGCATGTTTCATCAATTTCAGACTGAAAAGGTTGGTAAAAATCCTCAATGGCTTTATTGTTAGCATTAGTGGTTGGTGTGTAAATTTGAATAATAACTTTATTAATTATTCATCCTTGTAGGTGTAATATATCCTACACCTAACAATGGTGAACATTGGAATCGATGTTGAAACATTCTCATTTTTAACATGAAAGTCATCCATTCCTTTCAAATTTGTTACTCTGGTATGTAAACCATATTATTGTGACATTCAAAATGGCCAATACCAATCTATTTCAGTTCAATAACACCTAGAGTGTTTGATCTTTATGTGTTCCATTTTTTCATGGCTTCCAATTTTTCTAGATCCATATTTCATGCATCCCATCTTCTTGTTAGTGGTTATTGCAGTACTGCTGTTTCTTCTCATTTTGAGTCATTGCCACATCAACAAATATAGGTCCTGAAAACTTTATATCACTAAGGTCAACTCTACTTTGAGGAGACAGCTCTTCCCCAATTATATTTTGAGTGTCTTCCAACTTGAGGGGTTCATCATCCTGCACTATATGAAACAATATTCCACTGCTATCAATGTGCTCCACAAACACCACTATTTTTTTCAGATGTAGATTGGCAGGTTATTCTTTCTAGTCTATTTAGCTTGTAAGCTTTTCTGAAAATTTTCCACCACGGGTAACTATGCTTGTGTTTGAAATACCAGTGGTATATCTCACAGGATCATGATGACTTTCAAGTTATGATAGTTCAAGAACCTGACATGTCTGACAACTTGGCATGCTAGCCTAATTCCGAATGGCCAGCACATCTCTCTTCTTGCTTTCTCTAGTTTCTGTAGACCACTGTACCTGAGCATGCATGGCGTAGGAGGTTGTGGAGTTAATTCTTGCTTCCTGGAGTAACCCTTAACCAATGACCCATAGGAGTTGTTGGACAAATAGCCACACTCCCTCACATTCTGGGCAGAATAACTAGTGGATTTTCTACAGTGTCTCCAGTAAGATTAACCTCCAGTTGCTCACAATTTTAAATTGTTTGATAATGTACTCTTCATTGGCTGCCTTCTTTCTCTTTTCTATTTCCCATTTCCTTATTGATATCTCCCCAGAAAATGGCTTAATTAAAACCTTTGTCTCAGGATCTAATCCTATGGGGAACCCAAACTCAATCACACAAGACATTTGTCAAATCATGGACTTAGTGGTTATAGCTATTATCTGTGTAGGTCATGGAAGAGGAGAATTCATACCATCACTTTGAATAGTCATTCAGAGTGCCAACTGGGTCCCCAGCATAGATCCTGGACATCAAAACTCACTGTTTCCTGTATCATAACACTTCCTTTTAGACTTCAGTCATTCAAAAAGTTCAACAAATAGCTTGCTGTCTCACTTCAAATTTTGTAGTGTGCAAATATGGCTATGTTTTCATTGTGTGTTTAGCCCTGGACAAATCAGCTTTGACCAGGAAGGTGAAGTCATGTGGAAAAACAAACCAAAAACACTAGCAGCTGTGTGTTGTGGAAGAAAACCCTGTGGATGAAGTGCAATTTTTAGGGAACAGAGACCAGTAAGATAAACCAATAAGTGTCCACTGTTTTGATGTTAAGGAGAACCCTGATGAGGCAGTAATTAAGCACTTAAGGGCTAATCAATCAGCAGTTCAAACCCACCATCTTCCCCAAGGAAGAGATACGATGTGGCAGTCTGACCCCCTTAAGATTTACATTGATTACCACTACCAACTGATCTGAGAGGGATAGCATTAGGGGATGCTGGATCGCATTCTTAACGAGCTCTAATGGCAGAGTGGACTCCTCATTGATCTCCTAACCACAAGGAAAGTGGTTCTAACCTATCAGTTGGTCCATGTGAGAAATAGGAGTTTGTCTGCTCCGGTAAAGATTTAAGCCTTGGAAAATCAAAGGGTGAAGTTCTATTCTATCTTGTAGGGTCTCTATGAGTCAGCTTCAACACAATGATAATGAGTTTGCTTTGGAATTTTGGGATAGAATAGGAGAAATATGTGCAACAAAGTTTAAACTTATTTTAAATGTTCAGTGGTATTGCTCAGAGAGAGATTCTTGGAACCCACAAGACTGTTGTCCTTAGGCACCTTCAGATCTGGAACTGAACTCACTCCCTTGGCTCAATCTTCAGCCAAACAATAGGTAGATCTATAAGGTAAAATGTAACACTAATCAACTCTTTGAATCAAAAGGATATAATTTATTCAAAGATAAAGTTCAGAAGGGTCAGGAAAGAAGGGGGAATGGAAACAGGAAATACAAGGAGGAAGTGCGATAAGTGATATTACGTTGAGCAGATTGCAGTCAATATCATGAAGCAAAATATGTGTGAACTGTCAAATGGAAAACAGATGTATTCTGTAAACCTTCACCCAACTCACAATAAAGAGATTTTTTTTCAGCCTTGGAAACCTATGAGGCAATACTATTCTGTCCTATAGGGTACCACTGAGTTGAAATCAACCCAGTGGCAATGGGATATTGATGCTGATGCTTTCTGCCGATTCTAAAAAATAGGGTTATTAGCAATTATTGTGGAAATAGCATGAATGAGACTATGTAAATGGGGTTGGTTACAGATAAATTCTTGTAAATGTTAAAGGATAAGTGATTGAGGATGGACTTGCCCAAAAAGAGAAAATTATTCCAAGATTTTGTTCCAGGGATAAAATAAAAATAGGTTTCCTGTGGGTAAGACTTAAGCCTATAGATATGGAATTTAAGGAACTGGTATTCCATGATGGTCACCTTCCCGACACAATCACTCAAGACAAAAAGTGGGTGTATAAACAAATGTGGTGAAGAAAGCTTATGGAGCCTAGCTATCAAAAGATAAAGAGTCTAGGGTTTTAAAGACTAGAAGGTTCACAAGTGGCCATCTAACTCAGAAGCAATAAAGCGCACATGAAAGAAGCACACCAGCCTGTGTGATCACAAGATGTAGAAGGGATCAGGTATCAGGCATCAAAGAACAAAAAAATCATATCATTGTGAATGAGGGGGGGTACAGTTAGGGGATCCAAGATCTATCTGTAGGCAACTGGACAACCCCTTACAGAAGGGTCGCTGGGAGGAGATGAGCCAGTCAGGATGCAGTGTAGTAACGATGAAACATATAACTTTCCTCTCATTCCTAAATGCTACCGCGCCCACTATCATGATCCCAATTCTACCTTACAAACCTGGCTAGACCAGAGAATATACACTGGTCCATATAGGAACTGGAAACACAGGGAAACCAGGACAGATGACCCCTTCAGGACCAGTGCTGAGAGTAGCAATAACAGGAGGATGGAGGAAAGGTGGGGTAGAAAGAGGGATCTGATTACAAGGATCTACATATAACCTCCTCCATGAGGGAGGGACAACAAAAAAGTGGGTGAAGGTAGATGTCGGACAGTGTAAGATAGGACAGAATAATAATTTATAAATTATCAAGGGTCCATGAGGGAGGGGAAGGGGGAAGGAGGGGAAATGAGGAGCTACTACCAAGGGCTCAAGTAGAAAGCAAATGTTTTGAGAATGATGATGGCAACAAATGTACGCAGTGGATGTATGTATAGATTGTGATAAGAGTTGTAGGAGCCCCCAATAAAATGATTCTTTTTAAAAACCTCAAAGAGCAAAACACACTATGGTTTATTGTACATCAATGATACTTCAATAAAATTACATAAAAAAGGGGAAAAAGAAATGGAATTTAAGGTAAAGAAAGTATTCCCTTTGAAGACCATATTGCAAATATATATTTAGGCAGGCAATTAGATAAAGACATTTTAAGTCTGGGCTTCTATACCTGCCATCTATCTGTTATGAAAAGTATAATTAGCAACTAGAATCTCTCATACAAAATCAACTCAATATGGTCTTTCTGGTCTGACCTCCGTGGTGTTCTACTCTGCTTTGATGGAGCTCATCATATCATGACTCTATAACAAGATTGAGGAGTTATTTGCATTCTTATGTGGAAGGTAAATCTATTTGGCCATTCTGTTAGACTAGTTCATTTTCTTTCCTACCATCCCATCTGCCATTTTAATTCAAAACAGGGAGAAAAGCATGTATGTGCCTTTTGAAGAAGGAGAAGATTTTGGTGTGGAAGAAATTCTCTTCTAGACTGCAAGGTAAGTATTTACCCCCTCTAGCCCTGTTGGAGGAGGGGAAAAGGAAGAGAGACAAGGCAAAGAGAACAACATAGTTAGTTTCATGCCTCCTTACTTGGCCTGGGGATTGAGGGGAATATCAGTGACTATGGACCTGTTGTGCTCCCCATTTGGAAGCATGAAGAATAGAGGCTGCCAGGCAGAGCAGCCCTCTGGGAAGTCACTGAAGACAAACATATAGAGAGTGCCATCAAGTCTACTGTGATCCATGGAGACCTTATATGAAATGGAATGGAGTGCTGTCTGATCTTGCAACATTGTCACACATTCCTGAATGTTGAAGTCCATTGTTGCAGCGATTAGGTCAATCTGCCTCAATAAGGATCTTCCATGTCCCTCTATTTCATCAAATATGATGTCTTCCTCTAGCAATTGTCCACTGATAGTGTGTCCAAAACACATTAGTCAGTCAGTGTTCTCTTGTGATCCATAAGGTTTTCTTTCAGTAATTTTTGGAAGTGGACTAGCAGGCCCCTCTTCCTTGTCTGTCTTAGTCTAGAAGCTTCACTGAAACCTGTCCACCATGGGCAATCCTGCTGGTATTTGAAATTCTGGGAACAGAGCTTCCAGCACCATGACAATACACAAACCATTATAGTACAACCAACTGACAGATGAGTGGAGGATATCTATATCTATATATGGAGAGAGAGAGAGTAAAACTGGCAATGCAGTCTGATTAGGCAGTATTCTGATAATCTGCTGCTAACAGAAAGTATCCCCACAAATAACATCTTAAAGTAATGATAATATCAATTTTGCTCACAAATCTGCAATCTGGGCAGAGCTCAGTGAGGACACTAGTTTTGGCTTCATCAAGCATTAGCTGGGGTAGCTCAAAGGACAGAGGCTGCAGCTCTCTTAAGACTCACTCCCTCACACGACTGATACTTCTATTGGTTGGAGCTCAAGAAGAACCCTATATGTAACATTTTCATTTGGCTTGGTCTTCCTTGCAACATCCTGACAGGGTCCCAATGGTGAACAACCCAATACGACCAGGTGGAAGTCACAGAGCAACACTTCTGCCATAGTCAAAGGCCTGCCAAGATGCAAGGAAGAGGGAAAGCAGGCCCTGTTTCTGGAAAAATGAACACAAACTCATCTTGTAACAAGAGAATGTGCGATGTGCAACATTAGGACAGTCATCTTTGAAGGACACAACCTGCCATGAGCCAAGATACAGAGACAGATTTCTACGAAAGCGAAAGGGCAGGACTTAGACTTAAAGATAAAGCCACAGACTTCATAGGACAAGAGCAATAGGGAGACAAGCAAAGGAAAGCTCTAGGACGCAAGCCTAACATGGCTAAAGATAGGGACAATGTCAGGACTGAACTGGAAGCAAGCAGACACCTGTGCAAGGCAGAACCCGTGAAGTTGTGAGTGCCTTCAAAGCGAAGTCAAAGTACCTTGGGGCGTGAGAAGGGAAGGAGCAGGAGAAGGAATTAATGGGTAGGTTTATGGAATTTGTAAGTCTGGAGACAGAGCATCAGGAATAGCTGGGTTCTGGCACTCAGTTGATACCATCAGAGTTTGAACCTTTTCCTTTCAGAGCTGTTTCCTTTTGAGTTTCACGCAGGCTTCCTGATGACAGCTGTAGTTTTATCTAGAAGCTCAGGAATTCTATTAGAGAGAGGCTCTTTTCCTTTCTAATCATTGGTGGTACTATCAGGTAAGCATTGGATTGCTAACTGCAAGGTTGGCAGTGCTACCCTACCAGCTACCTCATAGGGAAAAAGATGGAACTTTCTGCTCACATAAATATTTACAGTCTGAGAAACCCCACAGGGACCTTCTATGATTCAAAATGGACTCATTGGCAATGGAGAAATTGTTTCTGGGGCATTTTTTAGGGTTAGATATCATTAACCTAGCATGAGTCTCATACTGAGTCTGACCCAGTCCCTTTGGACAGAGGAAAGTCATGCCCTGACTAGCCAGGCCTGGAGCTGGCAGATTGGGTCAATGCCAGCAGAAGCATGGAGATGGAGCATGGTGGAAGAGTGATCCCAAAGATACAAGCCATGTGCTGTGAGTGGAAGAAGGGCAAATGAATGCTGCATTAATTAACCAGTCATTGACAAAATGAGGTTGCATGACAAATGGCTCCAAAACCCAGCAGTTCAACAAACAGCCCAACCCCTTCCCTCCCACACACACAGTTCTTAAAATTCAGGATCAGGGAGATTAACTGGAACTTTGAACTTGGCACTTCAGGGCTTGGAAGAGGTGACAGTGCATGTAAAGGCCTTGGGGCAGGAGAGATCTTGGTGTGACTGAAAGCCCAGAAGAAGACTAATTTGGGGGAGGTGAGATAATAGGAATGGAGTTTTCAGTGAGCATTTCCTTGAGAGCCTTCAAGCAAAAGCGATTTTTCTATATTCATGTTTTAGAAGTAGATCTCCACCCATTGTGTAAAGCTTTGGGTATTGGATTGGTGTCGGTATGCAGGGAAAAAATAAATGGGCTTGTTATGGATTAGGAGCCTGTGGTAGTCACCTAATCTTGTGTCAAGTTAAGGATTAGGAGTGTAGGCGTGGAGTCTAGGCTGCCAATCTGGAGATAGTCAGTGAGATTTTTATGTGGGCATAGCCTTCTCCTGAGAACTCTGAGAAATCTGGTACTTCCTCCTTGGAGGTGGAAGACACCTCTCTCTCTCTCTCTCTCTCTCTCTCTCTCTCTCTCTCTCTCTCTCTCTCTCTCTCTCTCTCTCTCTCTCTCTGCTACTCCTTGGGAGACATTGCAGAAGGCAAGCCAAATGGATGCAACCAGACCTCTGAAGCCAAAGAAGCCTCAGAGAGATCGCAGCCAGCACTGAGATGCTTACAATGCCACTGGATCCACAAGACTTTCCACCCATTGGCCTGTGATTATCCTGCATTCAGCATCACTGCACATGTTTTATGGGTCTGAAAAGGAATTTATAGATTGGTATCAGACATATGGGCTAATATCAGACTTATGGATTTGATGTGCACTGGGCTGGGACGTTTGCTTAATGTACAATTACTGTTTGATATAAAACTCTCTCTCTGGATTTATAAGGTAGAATTAGACCAGAACATGTACTCTGGTACAGACAGGAGCTGGAAACACAGGGAATCCATGACAGATGATCCCTTCAGGACCAGTGGTGAGAGTGGCAATACCAGGAGGGTGGAGGGAAGGTGGGGTAGAAAGGGTGAATCGATTACAAGGATCTACATAAAATCTCTGCCCTGGGGGACGGACAACAGAAAAGTGGGGGAAGTGAGATGTTTGACGTGTAAGATATGACAAAATAATTTATATATTGCCAAGGATTTATGAGGGAGGGGGAGGAGGATGGAAGTGGGGAAATGAGGAGCTGATGCGAAGGGCTCAAGTAGAAAGCAAATGTTTTGAGAAGGATGAGGGCAACACATGTACAAATGTACTTGACACACAATGGGTGGATGGATGGATGGATGGATGGATGGATGGATGGATGGATGGATGGAATGACTGTGATAAGAGTTGTATGAGCCCCCAATAAAATTATCAAGGGTTCATAAGGAGGGGGGAGTGGGGAGGGAGGAGAAAAATGAGGAGCAGGTGCCAGGGGCTTATGTGGAGAGCAAATGTTTTGACAATGATGAGGGCAATGAATGTATAAATGTGCTTTATAATGGATGGATGGATGGATTGTGATAAGAGTTGTATAAATCCCTAATATAATGATTAAATAATAGGGAAATGATTTTTAAAAACCACCAACTCTCTCTCATACACATGAGTCTCCCTCGATTTTCCTCTAGCATACCCAGACTAATACACAGTTCGCCCCTGTCCTATAGGGCCGCTATGAGTTGGCATGGACTTGAGGGCAGTGGGTTTGTTAGGGCTTTGGAGTTCAGCAGGCCTTTGTTGGTGTGTTTGAGTCTATTTTTGTAGCTGTTGTTTGCAGGTCAGTGGCTCATCTTCCAGCACTCTATAGGACCATATTTTGTTGTGACCCATAAGGCTTTCATTTGTTAATATTTGGAAGTAGATCACCAGGTCTTTCTTCCTAGTCTGCCTTAGGCTAGAGCAGTGGTTCTCAATCTGTGGGTTGTGACCCCTTTTGGGGTCCAGCGACCTTTTAACACGAGTCACCCGATTCATGGCAGTAGCAACATTACAGTTATGAAGTAGCAAGGAAAATGATTTTATGGTTGGGGGTCACCACAACATGAGGAATTGTATTAAAGGAAGGTTGAGCACCACAGGGCTCGAGGTTCCACTGAAGCCTGCCCATCATTGCTGACCCTTCTGGGGTTTGTCATATCGGTGGCACAGCTTCCAATTTCACAGCAGCACTCTAGCTACCACTGCACCACGAACTGATAGACAGGTGGTGGACTGTTCTTAAAAGCCACCTGATTTACGATGCTTTGTTTTGACAGCCCTGGAAAATGGATACAGAATCTAGTTTCATAGTCAATGCAAGACACACCTTGGGGCAGTAGGGATGGCATGAAGTGAATAGATTCAAAGTATATTTTAGGGAGAGGAAGGATGACAGTTAATGCCTGGGGGGTGTGCAAGAAGAAAGGAAGCAGAGACACCATTGATATTAAGTGCCTGAGTTAAGACAGGAATTTCCAGGGAAGCTGGTGGGTCATGATGGGAGAATTTCACACTCCCCGGGGACAGGGGGAGCATTGATTAGTTCATATGTCTGCGCATCTTCTCAGACAATAGAGGCTTTGTCATCCTCAAATGAAGCATGCAGTTGGAGCTCAGAGAGGGCATGCAGTGCAAATGAAGACTGGGTTGGTTGAGATGGGTGGACCAGGGCCACTAGTCAATTCTGAGGAGCTTCAGAAAACCTGCCCAGTGTCTCTTGGAGAGTGGGCATGTCTCATGGCCACAGAGGGCCTTTTAATGTTTCACCTCCCACTGCAGCAGCGAGAGGCTCTATCAGCTCATCCTGGAAAGGAAACATACTACCTGCCATCAGGTTCATTTCTTCAGAAAGGATGGAAGAATACAAATGAAAGACTACAGTTTGAAGGGGTCTTAGGCAGACTATCAGGCTCATTAAAGCTTCATTTATTAAAACTTCATTATTCAGAGACATTCTCCCAGTAGGATGTATGCTGGGGTGGGGGTGGGCATGAGGAGGAAGGCTTGGAGCAGGGTAGGGGAACAACCCCACACCCCCAAAAAATACCTTCCCAAGAAGCAATTCCAGTGGGCACAGATTAGATAGAAGTTTCATCCTCTGGTCACTTGATGTTTGTCCCTCTCTTTTATCTGAATGCTCTTTCCACATTGCTCATCATCAAATTTATATTAAAATGCAAGTTAGGAAGCATCATCCCCAACCAACCTTGTTCATCAAAATGGTAGTGCTCTCTCCGGGTACCCTGAGTTCAGTTTGTCAACAAGCTGAAGCAGTTGAGCTGGGGCTCTGTGAGGCCCAGGAGCATGAGTTCATTAATATCCGACCCATAATGCCTTGCTGGGTTTATGCCAACAAAGCCCTGTCACTCCTTACCTTAGGATTTACTCACTCTTTGAAACAGGCATTTATTTACACACAGTTTGACCTCATGATGGTGTTCAGCAGATGTGGATCTTACTTATTTGCATTGTTCTGTGACAGTTGCAAAATTCGTTAGTGGCTCAGGGATCAATCCTCTGTGGACTGCCCCGAAGCTAGATGAAGCAAGCGGGTTCTCCCTGATTCATCCTCCCTCCTTAGCAATGCTTGCTAGTCAGGATAACATAGTGCCCATTAAAGAAACTGCCTGTGTCACTTTAAATTTGTGACCTGGGCGGGAGGGAGGGTCATGATCACAAGTGACAGAAACTGACGCTTGACTAACTTAGGGAAAAAGGCCTAATGGTGGATAAATGTTGGGAAGACAAGAAAATGTGGCAAATGCCTGGGCAATCTCAGGGCTGTGAAGCAGGTAATGGCGAAACACTCCTCCTGAGGCCAAAGCGTGCCCTCTGTAGTACATTAAATCACATTCACACACACCCATTCATGTTCACATGGGACCTGAGGCTATGGCCTTACTTGGAGAGGAGGTCTTGGCAGATGTGCTTAGATAAGTATTTCAAGAGCTCCATCTTTCTGGGTTTAGATTTCAGATGGATACTACATGCACTGATTGGTGTGTTCTTATAAGAAGGGGAGTGGGCACACAGAGACCCCGTGTGAAGACACTGGCAGAGATTGGATCAGTGCATCTATAAGCCAAGAAATATCAAGGATTAGCAGCAGTGACCAGAAGCAGAGAGAGGCTACTTTGATTCTCCTTCAGAGCTCTCAGAAGGAATGAATCTTGCCCACACCTTAATTTTAACCCTTTGTCCTTCAGAAAAGTGAGAGAACAAATGCCTGCTGTTTAAGTCACTCGATTGGTAGCCATTTGTTACAGCTACCCAAAAGAACCATTATGGATTGATCTGTAGCCCCCTCAAAATATGTGAGAAATTTGAACCTTGGTGGACATGATCCTGTTTGAAAAGAAGGGAGTTCTTTTGTAATATAAATGAGGCCACATGGCCACTGGAGATCCCTTCATAGAGGGGTTTAGAAGAGGAGATGGGTCAGTCAGGGTGCGAGGTAGTACCGATGAAGAACACAGCTTTCCCCCAGATCCTGTATGCTTCCTCCCCCCAACTACCATGATCCAAATTCTACCTTGCAGGGCTGGATAGGGCAGAGGTTGTACACTGGTGCATATGGGGGCTGGAGGCACTGGGAATCCAGGGTGGATGATACCTTCAGGACCAAAGGTGTGAGGGGCGATGCTGGGAGAGTGGAGGGTGAGTGGGTTGGAAAGGGGGAACTGATTACGAGGATCCACCTGTGACCTCCTCCCTGGGAGATGGACAGCAGAGAAGGGGGGGAAGGGAGACTCGGGATAGAGCAAGATATGACAAAATAACAATGTATAAATTACCAAGGGTACATGAGGGAGGGGGGAGCGGGGAGGGAGTGGAAAAAAAAAGAGGACCTGATGCAAAGTGCATAAGTGGAGAGCAAATGCTTTGAGAATGATTGGGGCAGGGAATGTGCGGATGTGCTTTATATAATTGATGTATGTATATGTATGGATTGTGATAAGAGTTGTATGAGCCCCTAATAAAATGTAAAAAAAAGAAAATGATTAAGGCAAAGAATGTACAGATGTGCTTTATACAATTGATATATGTATATGTATGGATTGTTATAAGAGTTGTATGAGTCCCTAATAAAATGTTTAAAAAAATGAGGCCATATGAGAATAGGCTTGAGCCTAAACCTAAACACTTCTGAGTTAAAGGCCAGGATAGACCCAGTAACACACAGTACGGGGAGAAAGATAGCGAGGAATGCCAAGGAACTTTCTGGTATCCACAAAGAAGGACCCTGACCTAGAGTCGCACCCCAAATTTGAACCTGTAAGCTCCAAAGCAGGGGGAAAAGTGTTTTAAGGCTACTGACTTGTTGGATAATTTTTGGTTAAGGAGATTAAGACAGAAACTTAAGACATCCTCCAATCCTTCCTCTGGCTTCGTTCCATTTTTCTCACATTCAAGAGTCCTCCTAGAGGATTCAGTCAGGTTGTTGTTGTTGTTGTTGTTCAGTGTCATAGTGAGGGTTTGGATTCATTGTGACCATACATACAACATAATCATACACTGCCCGGTCCTGTACCATTCTCACAGTTGTTCTTAAGTTTGAGCCCATTGTTGCAGCCACTGTGTCAATCCCATTTGTTGAGGGCTTTCCTCTTTTTCATTGCCCCTCTACTTTCCAGAACACGATGTCCTGCTCCAGGGACTGATCTCTCCGGACAACATGTCAAAGTTAAGGCGAAGTCTCATTATCCTTGCCCTGAGGAACATTCTGGCTGTACTTCATCCAAGTTAGATGGGTTTGTTCTTTTGGCAGTCCATGGTACATTCATTACTCTTTTACATCACTACTAATCAAATATATCTATTCTTCTTTGGTCTTCCTTATTCAGTGTTCAACTTTCACATGAATATGAGACAGTTGAAAATACCATGGCCTGGGTCAACCCGCCCCAGTCCTCAAAGTAATCTCTTGCTTTTCAACACTTTAAAGAGGTCTCGTGTAGCAGATTTGACTAGTGAAATGTGTCATTTGTTCTCTTCTCTGCTGCTTCCATGAGAATTGATTGTGGATTCAAGCAAGACAAAATCCTTGACAATTTCTATCTTTCCTCCATTGATCATGATGTTATCAATAGGTCCAGTTGTGAGGGTCTGGGCTTTCTTTACATTGAGTCATAATCCAAACTGAAGGCTTTAATCAATCCTTCATCTTCATCAGCAAGTGAATCAAGTCCTTCTCATTTTCAGCAAAATTGTGTCATCTGTATTATGCAGGTTGTTAATAGGCCTTCCTCCAACCTGATGCTCCATCAGGCACTGCCCCTTAATGAGTTTAGGTCATGAAGGATAGTCCTCCATAGGCACATTGATTATTACACTACCACCCTCACATAATAAATTCAGAGAGAGAAAATTTCCCCAAAGCAATGGAAAGCTTACTAGAGAAGTGGAGGGTGCTAAAAGCCAAAGGTGACACAAACCGGAAATCAATACTAGTTTTCAATACCTGCAGTCATCTAATAGTTCACTGCACTATCTAAGGAAAGGTGAGGAGAACTGGGGCAATTCCATTAAAAAAAGACAATGCAGGGTATATAAGTCCGTCATTCCTCTGGAGAAGAAAAACACATAGTTGGGTTGTAGAGCTTTGTTTGCTAATCAACCGAATGTAGTTGTAAGGCAGGGGTGTGCGTGTACGCGTGTGTGTGTGTGCGTGCGTGTGTGTGTGTGTGTTGAAGGGAGGGGCTTGCCATTCTATTTCATAGCCAGGAGAAAGATGAGCCTCTTCCCATATCTTTTGCTCTGTGGCAAGTTACTGATCTACAAGGAACTTTTATTTGACAAGGACATTGCCGAGAAAAAAAACGGGAAGCTTGTGTTCATCTCTGCTGAGATGTGGAGTCAAAGAGATGGGCTTTATGACAGACACCCTGATCGTGCAACCAAACTATGAAATGGCCTCATACATTCAACACACATTTGCTGCACCTCCCCAGTGTGCTGCCCAGATATTACCAGGAAGAGTGTTTTATGGGCAGCATTTTAGAGTTAGGCAGGCAGAGGGAGTGTCTTTGTGGCTGTTGCCTTTACCAGTCCTTGGATTGTTCTGGGACAGGCATGTCTTTTTCCTCTAAAGTAACTGATAGCGTGTAAAGAAGGAGTCTCCTCAGTAAGACGGGTTGAACCAAACCCAACCTATGACAATCATCTCAATTGGAACACATAGCTACCCTATACAAATACCCGTAGGGTTTCCAAGTTTGTAACTCTTTTGGGGGGTCAACTACCATATCCTTCTCTTGCAGAACCACTACAGAGTTGAGCGTTGTGTTAGCAGCTGAATGCTTAATCACTGTGCCCATTTTGTTTGCTGAGCCGCCCTCAAAACACTGAACAGTTTTTCTGGGTACCAAGTATGTCCACTTCTATATCTGGCCTAGGGTGTTTTCTCCTAGTTGATAGGAGGTGCAAATCAGTTACTAGGGGTTTGGCAGAGTCAGTATGGAAACTGGGAGGGTGTGTGAAATTTGAACCAGAGTAGAACAATTCCAAGACACTTCCTAGGGATTCCTGGCATATAATATGCAAATGATAGTCAAGATATATAACTGTGTCTCTGTTCTTGGTTCTGTCAGTACCTGGTGTGGCCACAAAGGAGAAACCTGGTCTTCTGCTATTTTGAGCATCTAGTGTGAATGACAGGAGATAAGTCACATGCTAATGAACCCTGGTGGTGTAGTAGTTAAGCACCATGGTGCCCGGCTATCAAAGCATATAGCGTCTGGGGTCTTAAAGGCTGGAAGATAAACAGGGGGCCATGTAGCTAAGAAACAACAAAGTCCACATGGAAAAAGCACACCAGCCTACACCAACATGATCGCTGAAGACAAAGCGGGTGCATAAGCACATGTGAGCATGTTTTCTTGATGTGCACTCACCCTTTATATACAACTCTCTTATACATACGTGTTTCTGTGGATTTGTTTCTCGAATGCACCCAGACTAACATAAGCAGCGTGGAACGCACTTAAGAAGCCTAGACAAGGGCAGGGCAGGATATTCGGAGGGACTGGATCCAGAATTTGAGAGGAAGGAGCCCTGGTGGCAAAACGGGCTGCTAGCTCGCTGTCCCAAGGGGGACAATGAGACTGCTGGCTCCCATGAAAATTTACAGTCTTGAAAACTCCATATAGGGTCACTGTGGTTGGAATCCACTGGACGGCAGTGACCTTTTGGGATTGAAGGTGGAAGCCACCAATGACTTCCTGCCATTGAGCCAAGGAGCCTCAGGAGAGTGTGTGAACTTCTGGAATGCAGTGAACAACCTCTGCACATCTGCTTTTCGTGCTGCCCAAGTCATGCCCTTGGCCTTTGCTTAAACATATTCATCCAGAAGTGAACCATCACAGCTGCTCCCTCGGGAAGCTGGGGGCTGAGCTCTCTGGTTCCACTCTGTCAGCATTTCTGGTCCGGGTACCTCCCCTCTTCCCCGGCACAGGCAATGTGCTTTTGGAAGCAGTGCTCCCTGGGTAGTGGGTGTGATTTGCCTCCTCTGGCCTAACATGATGAATGCTGAGAGGGGGTGGATACTAGGGGGTTAAACTCCCTGAACTTTACCTAGCCCAGGGGAAAGCTTATTATTTAAAGTAAGCTTTAGACAGAATCTTTAGAAAGAGAAATGGTTAACTTTATGTACACAATTACTCCCCAACACATAGGCTCAACCTCATAGGCTGTGGATGACCTTGAGCAGGTGCTCAGTCACAATGGTTTTCTATCAGGATTGAGAGTTCAGCTCTCTCAACTCTCCAACTGGTTATTAGCACCATAGTCTCGTTTCTATTTTTGTATTTACTTTGTTTTTAGGGGAAAAAGTCTCCCAATCCAACTATATTTTATTAGGAACTCCTTTGCTAAGTTTTACACAAGAAAAAGGCACAAACTGCTGTTCTGGATGAAGGAGAGCATCCGCATGAGGCCACAATGGTGTTGGAAGGACCCACAGCCACAGTGACTTAAATAAAATGATACCCATTCTGTCCTGCTGACTCTGACTCATAGTGACTCTGTGTAGGGATCCTGAAGTTGCTACCTTTACAGGAAGCAATAACCTCATCTTTCTCCTGTGGAATGACTAGTGGCTTTGAACCAGCGACCTTGCTCTTAATAGTCCAATACTATCCAGCATTACCACCTGGGCTCCTGAAAACTTAAATAAGACATAGAAAACAAACAACTTTGTCACAAAATTGTGACTGAAGACAGATCAATTCCTGGAGTTTCAGGAGGGCCTCTGAGAGCATGAGCGGGACCTTCATTGGGATGTGCACACTACCGTATATCGTGGAGTGTGGCCCGGGGAGTGGACGCAAGCACACTGCCTGAGGGACAAGCTTTCCACTGCCAGTCAGAATAGGAAAGAACTCAATGGCGGCTGAATCTGTGGCCCCTCAAAATGGATGTAGGGTCTCCACATAGACTCTCACTGTGAGCCACAGCCTATTGCTCAAAATTTAAGCTCAAATACGACTTAAACGCCAAACATTCTGTTTCCTTAAAATAGGGTACTGCCAGGATCAGCTAGAAGTCTGCATGACCTATCAGATCTCAACGCCGATCTCAAATCACTTCACATGATCCATTCTACCAGTCATGTCAAGGACAACTAGTGGTCTGCATGAGCGAGCCCAAATCGCCTCCTCACTTACCCATTCCAGAGGCTGTGCCTGTATAACCTATCGACTAACACATTCCCATATGCCGTGGTTATGAAACCAACCATCATGCTGGAATAAGGACCAATCACGATGCAAGGGTCAGGATCAATGGGAAAGCAAAATAGGGGCTGAGGGGAGCCAAGAGGGGTCGCTTCACTCAATCCCTAAACCTGATCTAATGTCACTAGACTGGGGTCTTCCTCACATCTCAAGGGCACCCGATTCATGATTGAAGTGAATTGTGCTTATTCAATCTTTGTTCTGCTTGCTGTCCTGCTGTGCTGCATCCTCTTCTTGCTTTTTTGTGCATGGCTCCCTCTGTTGTGGTGACAAATGGCTTGAGAGGGATTTGACATAGGGAGAAAGCCCACCCACATCAACTGTCACCAGAAGCAGACACTAAGTCCATTTCTCTCACCTCACAGAACTATGCACACCAGACACTGGTAGGGCTGCCTAGGAGGGGAACCCTTAGTGCAGTGGTTCTCCACCTGTGGGTTGCGACCCCTTTGGGAGTCATATGACCCTTTCACAGGGCTCACCCAATTCATAACTGTAGCAAAATTACAGTGATGAAATAGCAAGAAAATCATTTAATGGTTGGGGGAGGGGGGCATCACCACAACAAGAGGACCTGTATTAGGAAGGTTGAGAACCACTGCCCGAGTGTGTTTAGGACTTTGCTGCCCTCAAGGTCATCGGACATTCCTGAAGGCAGAGCCACTGCAGGAAGCCCTTCTGGGAAATGCCCTGAAGACAGGTCTCAACCAACTCCACCCTCACCCTCTGAGATCCTAATCATAGGACGCATGGAAATGCTCCCTGCCACTTCGAAGGCTGTAAGTCCATGGGAGCAGAAAGCCTCCTCTTTCTCCCTTGGAGTGGTGGCTGGTGAGTTCAAACTGCTCACTTTCTGGCTAACATAACCCACAGACCAGCTCCCCCTGAGCTCAGTTTGGTTTGCCGCACAGCACACATTGTTTGGAACCTTCTGAAATAGCTATGCACATGTGCAGGTTGGGGGGATTTCGCACAAGATGCAGTTTTCCACCCTCTCTTGGCAAAAATAATTTTTGCAAAAGGCTTGTATTCTCTTCTGGATCTGAGTAGCAGCTACTCTCATGAAGTCATAGCACATACATTCATGCTACAGTCCTCCCAACTCCCTAATATCTTACGCCGAGTCTGCTCCATGCTTTTCTGTGTCCTACATGGCAGCTGTAGGCACCCAAGGCATGGGCTCTGCAGCCTGGGTCCAAATCTCTCCTTCCCACTTCCTCACTGTGTGGTCCTAGGCTCATGACTTTATCATTCTGTGCCACTGATTTTTCATCTGTAAAAGGAGGCCAAATGGAGTCCACACATAGGCTTGTTAAGTGGAATAATTGAATTACTATACACAAAAAGCTTAGAACGGTGCTTGGCATCTTGCAAATACTATTAGGTGGTTTAGCATAGGGACTGGGTCATCCATTACATATGCTCAGGTTCAAACTTCCGGCCAGGAAGGGGTGGTACACCTAGGTGGGCATTACACCTGGATTGGCCCATCTGGGCCAGGTGAATTCAATCCAGCCATTGGGGTTGACCATGACCGTCAACCATGCCTCCCTATGGAGGAATTGAAAAGGCAGGATCTTGACCGCTCCGATGTCTCCCTTCACCCACTTTTCTGTTGTCCGTCCCCCAGAGAGGAGGTCACATGTAGATACTTGTAATCAGTTCCCTCTTTCCAATCCACCCTCCCACAACCCTCTCAGTATCACCACTCACAAATTATCAAGGTTGCTTGAGGGATGGGGGAGCGGGGAGGGAGGGGAGAAATGAGGACTTGATGCCAGGGGCTTAAGTGGAGAGCAAATGTTTTGAGAATAATGAGGGCAATGAATGTACAAATGTGCTTTACACAATTGATGTATATATGGATTGTGATAAGAGTTGTATGAGCCCCTAATAAAACGATTTTTTTAAAAAGAAAAAAAGGCAGGATCCCGGAGCCCACTGAGTGACTTTCTCTCCAGCAGCTTCTAGGTAGGCTGTGCCCCGTGAGGGGCCCCGAGGTGCCTGTGTAAACCTGAAACTTCTTCTCTCAAAAAACCCACTTGGATCACAATCCAGGCTTCGAATTGAATTCTTTCTCGCGCGAAGCCAAGGCCTGAGGTATATCTCTCCCAGGAGAGATCTAACAATAGTATCTCTTATTATAGCATTAGGAGCCCAGGTGGTGTAGTGGACTGTGCATTAAGCTGCTAATCGCAAGGTCGGGGGTTTGAACTGACTAGCCCGTCCGTGGGAGAAATATGAGGTTGTCTATTTCTGTAAGGCAGTGGTTCTCAACCTTCATAATGCCCCCACCCTTTAATACAGTTCATGTTGTGGTCACCTGCAACCATAAAATTATTTTCATTGCTACTTCATAACTGTAATTTTGCTATTGTTATGAAATGGTTGACCCCTGTGAAAGGGTTATTTGATCCCCAGAGGGGTCGCGACCCACAGGTTGAGAACCGCTACTGTAAGGATTTAAAGTCTCAAAACCCCAAAGGGGCAGTTCTTTGTCCTATTGGGCTGGTATGAGTGGGAGTCAATAAAATGGTAGTTAGGTTTTTTTCTGCATCAGTATCAGATTCTGGTGGCAATCTTAGTCATCACGCATTGTGGTCTGGTTTGAACTCTGGTAGATCTGTGGGAAATGACTGCCCTGGTTTGAGGTGAGGGCCACGGTGCTTCAGTGGTAGATCTCTCATCGTCTTTCACCGGGAAGACCCGGGTTCGATTTGCAGCCAATGTGCCCCAGACTGTCAGTGAAAGTTTGTGTGTTGCTATGACACTGAGCAGGCTTCAGGGATGTTTCCAGACTGAAATAGAATAAGGACGAAAGACCTGATTATCTCCATCCACACATCGACCTATGGCCCTCCACGGTTGGCTTCCCTTCCCAGCCCTGGTGATAGCACAGACTGGCATAGTTTGCTCCGCTTCCCATGAGGTGTCCATGAGAGGCTGACTCGACAACCACGGTCAAGATCAACAGCTTGAACTCCTTTCTGGGTCTACAGAAACAAGAACAACCTTCTGAAAGGAGGTCGCATTGCTATTTGGGACTGGGAGAATGCCTTTGTGACAAGGATTGTGCTCTGGATCCCAAAGGCGACTTTTAAACACAGCCACATAGCAACTCCGGAAATTGCCATAGCAGAAGCCAGGTTTAAAAAAAAAAGTTCTACTGGCTTGCTCAAAGGAGGCCAGAGTTGGATGGGGGTGGGGTGGGGTGGGAGACTCCTCTAAAAATGAACAAATTTGTTTGCTTACATATTTGTCATGTCTTTTGGGCCTGAAAGAAAGGGGGGAAAAAGCAGACAAGAGGAGGAAACGGCGACTGACAGTCATCTTGTTGGTATTCCCACAGCATCCCCTCCTTAGGCACTTGCTGCCATCTCATCCAACTCCACTCAGTATATTTTCACCCAGCAATGATGCAGAAATGTCTGTGTACTCCAGTGTTATTGTAGTCGGGCAGCGTTTACGGGTTTGACTTTCAACTCAGCATGGCAGGACGTCTAGAAGCAATTATAACCAGCACCTGCTCTGTCTGTGCGGTGGGCAGGCAGTGACGGATCCCCAGCTTCCAGAACACTAGTGCCCACTCCCAGCTCAGGATAATGACGGTGACACTCGGCCTCCTTGTTGTCTGGGGGAGCTCTAGGAGCTCTCCTCTGAAACCTCATATTATTGGCATTTCTTTGAGTGAACACATCAAATTAGTGACTGTAAAGGAAGGTGTAGGAGATGATTATTGGTGACAAGCCTCAACCACTTCCAGAGAGCATGTCTCCTAAGTGCAAAGTATGGAGAGGGAGGAAACAATTGACCACAAATGGAACAGGCTCTGAGTCTCGCCACACAATGTATGTGCATGGTCACTGAGGCGCCAACATTATGGCTGGAGGACGGATATGGTTTGTGCAGCCGTGATTGCCATCCAGAACGTGCCGTGCTATTGTGAAAAACGATTTTTTTATTCTGAGCAAATCTCTGCTTCCACTTGCTTTAATGCTTCGCCAGAGAGCCAGGGACTCTGGGAGGGGTGGGGACGCACAGGGCTGGGCTGACCTCAGGAACTCATGTGTAAAGGGCTTTTTCTCACTTGGAAGCAGGCTGGGTTCACAGCTGTTCTTTCTGGTAAAGCTTGTTTCTGAACCTTGCCACGTCTGAGTCCGAAGAGGGAAATGAAGGTGACAAATGCTGCGAGGAGCCCTGGGCACATCTTGGCTATGGTCCTGCTTAAGTCTGTTTCATTTGAATCCCAGTTTTACCTTTCCTCCTTTCTGGGTTCCAAAGCATCAGATGGGTGCCAAACGCTTCCACGGACAACTAAAGCTGAACAAGGTGCAGGCAGATGAAGAGCAACGGGAGGTTGGTGTTTGGGAGAATGAATACTTGGGCTTCCTAGGCCAGTCCAGCTGGTGGTTAGAGCCCTGTTTCAGATTCCACTGAAATCTCCTAGTGTCCAAGGACCAAGTGGCTCCTAAGTCCAGAATTTCTGTTACATGTCTCACCAAGGAGAAGCTGGGCCAAAATGCATTGAAGAATAAAGCAGGAGCTTGGCTTGTGAATCCACTCTCTGATTCTGAAATTTCAAAGGCTCCGTGCACAGACATTTCAACACTGAAAGCACAGCAGGGAAAATCAAAGACTTGGGCTTCCTCCTTGCCCCTCTTTTGGGGCTTTTATGGTTTTCCAAGGCGCCTCCCAGAGCCGAGTGTTGTGTAGGTCATGTTTAAAAATGTCGTAGTTCTGAGGGACTTGCTGTTCTGCTTTCTTTTGCAAGGAGACCCGGTTTCTTGTCTTGTGGCCAAACACAGAGCACAGATGTCTGTGGGCCCCCTCCCTTTCCCCTGACCTTTGCTCTCTTCTCTGGATACCCTACTGACCTGTTCTCCCTTACAAGATCTGAACTGCTCACACACTTCGTTAAATTCTCATCCTAGCGAGAAGCATCCGAGCATCTTATTAGAGCCTGTATGAGTTCTGTTCTGGATGCCTATTTGTGTAACTTCAGGTCTCTGGCATGGAAACGTCCCATGCCCACAGACCCACACAGGTAATATAAACTCCAACAGTAGTTTAAGGTTTAAGGTGGTCACAGGGAACACTGGGGCCCGTGTCTCCTGGTGAACCCCTCAGGCTGTCTAAAGGGGCTAGTTCCATCTCAATGTAGCCATGCAGGAATGTAGACCGGTTAGGTAGCAAGACAAGGGGTTGTTCCTCTCCATGCTTAGGGGGCCCCCTACAGGAGGTTGGAAGCCAATGCGGGCTAAGCCCAAGCCAGGAGAGCTTAATTGATGCCTCCCAGCTGAAAGCCCTTACAAGGCTGGAATCTGGAGACCACCGCCCCTTCCCTTCAGCTGCTTCTCTGCCTTCCACTCAGCAGGGCTGAGTGTGCAGTGTCATGAGGGTGCCCGTGTTCAGTTTAGTGTAACGCCGGAACCTTCTTCTCTCATGTATATAAACCCACTCGGATTACCACCCAGGCTTTGGTGTGAATTTCTTTCCAGTGTGTAGCCAAGGACCGAGACATTTCCCACCCGAGAAACCTAACAGACCCAGACTTACAATAAACCCATATTTGTATTTATAAGGCAAGAGGTGACCAGGTCTAGACAATAATGGTGAAGAGGGACCTGGGTTTGAGAAAGATTCTGAAGTAGAATCCATAACCCTTAGAAATGTATTGGCCTTAGGGGAGGGGCAAAGAGGGCTGGATTGAGAAAGTCTCTGGCATCCAGTTCTGACTTGACTTCTGGATCCTGAATCCTTCAGGGCCATGACCTTGCCCTCCAGCCAGACCTTCCAATAGCCATCTTCTCAGAGCCTTGTTAAGTTCTCATAATACATTACACCTGCCATCCTGTGAGCAGCTACCAAACCCAGGCACTTTTTTCAAAGACAAGCTCGCTCTCTCTACCCCTAAGAGCAGGTAGTTTGGGGATGATGGATATGAGATACCACAGAAGACAAATCTGTTATCTTCCATGGTGCACAGAACATGCTGTCACAACCAGGACTCGTGACAATCCCTCAGTTTCCTAAATTGCTTCACTGCTACTTTTAATTAAGCCTCATTAGATTGTCATATCTTGATAAGAGGGATGACCCTGAACTAGATGCATAAATTAAAGCTATCCTCATCCTGTGCTTTTATATGAATGTGTTAATTATTTTTGTCTTTAGGGAGAATAATGGAGGGATGGAGCAATACCAAACGGAGTTTGACAAAGTGTTGGTGTTTGCTGCGGCAAACGTGGTGCGTGTCAGATACAATCCGTCACCCAGTGAGTCTGCAATTAACACCAAGGGACAAAGGTAGGATTCCCTGTAATAAATAACCTTCCTCCCAGATGCTAATGGAGACCCAGCAGGACCCACTGTTGTGTTGTCGCAGTTGTACACGGGCCCTTAGAGGAGACAGAGCTGGTGTTTGAAACGAGTCTTGTTTGCCCCCAGTTGGCTCACACATTTGTTTTTTAAATGGCATAATCACTAACATTTAAACACAGGGTGATGTCACGTAACAATCTGCAGCTTCTGAGAAATGGAGAGGCCCGACTTTGCTGGTTGACAGTGCAGAGGGACTGGGGGAGCAGTCAGATATGGTGATCAGAGTTTGGAATCCTTGCTTTCCAAGTACATGTGTCAAGGAGTTCAAGGGTTCAGAAATTTAGGAGGGAAGTTCCAGAAGACAAGTTTGTGTGGTCGATAATAAACCAATATAGGGGTTGAGATTTCAATCTGTTGGCTATTTATTTTGTGCTTGGTAGCCAACCAGCCCAGAATTCCTGACCTCGCCGACCTGTGAAACAAGGACCATTCCAGAATGAAATAGAAGCAAGCACGGAAGCGAGGGCATCCATTACCCCGAATGCATAGGGGTCAGGAACTAAGTGCTTTCTGTAGAACAGCTCCAGAAGGCAGACCTTTGGCTGGAAAACCTGTTAGGGAGCTAGCATAGGGACTGGCAGGCCTATTACACATGCTCAGAGGTCCGAGCTACCGGCTCATGAAGCAGTGGCTCACTGCATGCTCAGCAGTTCAGGTTTCCAGCCAGGAGGGGGAGCTATGCCTGGGTGGGGCTGTACCTGCATTGGCTCACCTAGGCCAGGTGAATTCAATTCAACAATTCAGCCAATGGGGTCGACCCACGTCATCGACCACGCCTCCCTAACCGCTCATAAAACTCACGGGGATCCCAAACCAGGCCTCGCCGTGAGCTGTTTCTCGCGTGGAGCCATGGACCGAGGCACACCTGTCCCCGGAGAGGTCGAAAAGAAGCGGTGCTGTGTGATTTGGAGCTATGAGGTAAGCCGGCCCCAGGAGTGGGCCCTCCCATGTTGGTCTCACGGATTGGGGGCCCCTCTGGACTCCTTTTACCTCACCACCCTCGGGAGAATTGTTGGGTTGAATTCACGGTGTCCGTCTTTGCGCCGTTTCTTGCTGGTGTCCGTCTTTGCGCCGTTTCTTGCTGGTGTCCGTCTTTGCGCCGTTTCTTGCTGGTGTGCGGGACTTGACGTGCCTGCTTTCCCAGGAACTCGCGTGCCTTCCTGGGCTGCATTTGTGAGGGGGCTGGGACGCTGCTGCCTGGAGGCTGAGAGGATTTTGACTCCAAAAGCCTTCTCGAGGCTCAGTGTATAAGGTTTATTTGGACGTGAAAACAGAATCAAAGATGCAATTAACGAAGTTTTAGAAGCAGGCTTTATTGAGAAGCTTGCGGGCAGGTTCAGCAACTCAGGGTATTGAGCTATTGAAGCCGCGCAGGGGGAAAAAATCCTGGCAGCGTTTTTATGCCCACTGCTGGCAGGCACAGCTGGGGAGGATCAAAGCTGGGGAGGATCTGCGCACACAGGTGCTTCAGAAGGGAGAAGGTCGTTAATCTTACCTATATGTCAGGGACGCGTGGAGTGACCATATCTTCAGAAAACATTCTGGCTTTGTGACGAGCTGGTTCCAGGAATTTGGGGTTGAGCTGGGGAGAGGAGGTCGGTTAGGGGTCAGCCTTGAGAGCTAAGATGGGGGTGCAGGACTCAAAATGGAGTCTGTTGTGCCAAGACTGGGAAACAGTGTTGTGCCGCGGCTCCGGCAAGCAGCAGGCCTGGGGGCGCCTGCGTCCACCCTGTTGGTTTGGGCAGGACTCTGGCTGGGTGGCCGGCTCCAGGCTGGCTTTCGGCTAGGCCGCAACCTGGGGCCTCCATTTTCCCAGCCATGTGACTCCACTCACAGGCAGAATGGCACCACCTGTGTCTGTTGTAGCTACACTCCATTCCCAGACAGCAAACCGCCCAGACTGCCGGAAAGTTCAGCAGAACAAGTTTCATTTCCTGCGCAGGGACCAGACCATCAGCTCTCTTGAGGGGAGACTGAGCGCCCCCCCCAGTCTAATTTTCCAAAGGTTTTTATACTTTTGCAATGTGCAGGTGTGCAAGCAGGCAGAGCTCAGAAGCGGGGTATTGTGGTTAGCCATTCTTAGTTGGACCAAAACTGCTCTGGTCGTTCTCGCAAGCCTTCTGAACATCCATTTCCTTCTGTACGTTCCCTTGGGCTACGTCTGCACAGCCTAACTCCCCAGTATCAGCTAGTTCATTGGCAGTTCATAGCTAGTTTATTTACTATTCATAATGGCTTCTGAAAGCTCAAAATGACTTCTCTTGTCAAGGCTACTTAAGCTTTGCCCAGAGCTGCTATATACTCTCCTGTTCTTAGCCAAGTTCAAATCATTGAATCTTTGGTAGCCAGCCCAGTGTATGGTGGGCTCAGCACTAAGTTTTGTGGCTTGTACTTTCTGTGTAAGGAATGCCACTAGCTTATTGGTTATTACTGGGCCAAATGTGAGGCTTAGCAGGAGGAGGATTAGGGGCCGGCTAGGGCCGTTCATAGGGTAGTTAGCCAGGCTGACCAATTAAGTAGCTTTTCAAACCAATTGGTTCCTCCATTTCTTTTCTTGACTCTTTGTTCTAATCCTTTCCTAACCAGGGCTCATCTATCTTTATTGATTCCCGAATGCTTTGCATAGAATTAGTTTCTCCCAATGCTGTGCACAGCATTCCTTGTTTCCAAAAGAGCAAGTCAAGCCCTCGGCGGGTTTGCAACACAACTGCTACAAGGGAGTCTAGGGATCTTTCTAAATGGGAGACAGGTTTTTTTTAATCCCTGTAGATCTAAAGCAATTTGCTGACTAAGAGTCTGATAGTTTAAATTTCCTTGTATTAAAGCAACTGACCCGACTGCAGCTAATCCCATAATCCCAAGCCCTGTTACCAGTGGGACCAATACTGGGGCTCTTTGAACTCATCCGGAAATTCCAAAGTTATCCCTACACCTCCTTCACCAGAACACAGGTACACTTGAGGAGTAACATGCACTAGCACACAAATACCCGGGGAAAAGAGACAGGGTGTTCGTCCTGTGGAACAAGTAAAGCAAGTACTCATTGGAGCAGATAACAAATTAGGATCAACATTTTGTTCAATGGGAACAGCTTGAAGGCAAAAATCTCGATATCTTGATATATTAAAGGGATACTTAGATGAATAAAAACACAGTCTTGCCCTTGCAAATCTTTTAAAGTGAGCTTAGACTTGAGTCCATACTAACATCACCTATAGACTGCTGCTTCGTGTAATCCTTTTTACTAACATTTCTAATTGGATTACACTCTGTACCAATAGTGCTATTTGTACCTGTGCCTACATAGTAAGGGGAAGCAGGGTTCAGACAAAGCCAACAATCAGCTGTGAGGTGAGGATTTGAGTTCATAAATTGGAATACAGCATCCCGAGAATCAAACACAGAACCTTGAGGTGGCTCCTGAATGAGAAGGGCCCTGTGAGTTGGGCTGGCAGTGAACGGGAAAGATACTGGAGAGTCTGGAGGGTGCGGCAAAGGAATCTTAATGACACCAGCTGTGGCTCTTCAGGATTTATCCCGAGGTTTGGGCCTTTGTACGGATGGCAGGTTGCCATATTTTACTTTGCTGGATAGAAAAGGTTGTCCGGGATCTCTATCATTTACATAATGTTGAATTCCCCATGTTTTCCCAGTGAACCCAATAACGCTTGAATCCAATTCTTATTGGGTTATATTTGGAAACCATACACGTAGTGGGATCAAACCCTTCCAACTTGAGTCTCATTCTTGTAAAAATAATAGGGTCATCTTTAACAAGTTTCCATCCTGAAAATGATGGTTTCACAACCCCAAGCTGCGCAATGGTAATGTCCCTCCCCTTGGCAGTTAGGGAGTCCATGAGCCAGGCATATATAGACATGGTTTGTTTGGAGCCTTCTTTCTATAGAGGGTATTCCGCACCCATAGGACGGGATTCGAGTATAGGTCCCATTGTGCCCTTTACCTTTAAAGGATCCAGAATGCCAATTCTTTCCTAGCAAATCAAACAAATCAAAATGAATACAGGGGGTCATACCCAGTATAAGAGGTTACATATTCACTGCTGGAGGTTAGAATAGCAGTCCACAGATGTGTTTGTGCTTGGGGGAAACACTGGGTGTTGTCAGCAAAACTCAGAGAAAAACAATTAAGTTCTGTAAAGCCTTAATTTTGAGGGATTTTCCGTCTTTCTCGGTGTCCATCTTTCCAGGATATGCTCAGGGAGGGCTTTTTTTTTTACTTATGACTGAGGAATCCAAGGCCCCCTCCCCACTATTTTAACTGCAGTTGGTGTTGTAAGTATCACTTGGTATGGGCCAGTCCACCTAGGTTCTATGGTGTCAGGTTGGTGTTTCTTTACCCATGTCCAGTTTCCTGGTTGCACGTTGTTGGCTGCCTGTTCCCTTTCCCTTGGTTAGGCCCAAAATGAAGGTGTCAGAGCAGATGATTTGTCTCTCACCTGTTGCACAGACTGCAGGCACTCGATGAGGGAACGATTAGTGACTTCCATTATTTCTACTTCTTTCAATTTTGGGAGGATTTGGGGAAGGTCTGCCAAACATAAATTCAAATGGGGTCATGCTTTTCACATAGGGAGTGCATCAGACTTGAAGTAGGGCAAAAGGTAAAGTAAGGATCAACCCAGTTCTCGCCAGGTCCTAAATGCAACTTAACGAACAATTCCTTTAGGGTTCTGTTTATTTTTTCTACTTGCCCTGAAGAGCTTCCAGTTAATATTTAGAAGCATTGCTAAGACTTTAGTAATTTGAGCAATAAATGTTGGGCCATTGTTGGACCCCAAGATGGTGGGAAGGCCAAATCTAGGGACAATTTTAGTTACTAATAATTTACACACAGTGGCAGCAGTTTCCTTCTTTGTTGGGAAGGCTTCCACCCATCCAGAACAGGTGTCTACGAACACCAGCAAATATCGGTAGCCATACTTTCTAAGTTTGATATCCATAAAGTCCACCTCCCAGAATTCTCCTGGACTACTACCTCGAGCTCGTGGTTGGGGTTGCTCCTTTTCTTTCTGGGGTTGTTTACCCGAGCACAGTGCAATCAACGGTGCGTGACATCTG
This sequence comes from Tenrec ecaudatus, assembly GCF_050624435.1. Taxonomy (NCBI): domain Eukaryota; kingdom Metazoa; phylum Chordata; class Mammalia; order Afrosoricida; family Tenrecidae; genus Tenrec; species Tenrec ecaudatus. The sequence continues at coordinate 102,257 of NW_027458144.1, read as the reverse complement.
CCACCCAGTGTCCAAGCCTGGGTATGTAAAAGTGCCTGAGAAGCAACCGAGACAGTTTAGAGAGGATCCCAAATGCATACCTTCATGTAGTCCTTGAATCAGATCTCTCCCAGAGCTTCTGGCATGAATCTTCTTCCATCAGGATGGACCAGCCACCCTGGATGCTCCCAGTCATTTTGGCAGGCCAGCTCTTGGCTTATCTTTAGATCATTTTCTGAGTATGTAGGTTGTGGCTGTAACACTGGGGATGGCATGGTCACAGCCACTACCTTGGGGATTTGTGGTATAGTCCTGGCATTCGAGATCCACCGGTCCGGGGGACTGGTTAGGAGTGGTTCAACCATAGGTCCCCCTACCACAGCAATATCCTGTCCCAGTGTAAGCTTCCTAGCTTCTATGACTAGGATGGCCGTGGCAGCCTCAGCTCGCATGCAGCTCAGCCATCCTGCAGCTACAGAGTCCAGTTTCTTTGAAAGATAGGTCACAGGTCTCTTCCATGGCCGCAAGTTCTCAGTTAGCACTTCTTATGCTGTGCCTCTGGCCTCACATAGACAATTGGAAGGGCTTTACTATGTCTAGAAGGGCAAGAGAGGTTGCCCATATGAGCGACTCTTAAAAGGATTCAAACGCTTGTTGTTCTACTTCAGTCCATTTAAGTTCTTTTTCCTTTCCCCAGTACTTGCATATAGGGGTTTCGTTGTTTTTGCAAATCCCAAATTCCACAATGGACAGTACCCCACAGCTCCTAGAAACTCTTGCAACTGCCTCTTAGTCTCAGGGACTGGGATTTTGAGGATCGCCTCAGTGCGGCTGGGGGACAAGGTCCGTTTTCCCTCCTCCAGTTGGTAGCCTAGGTATACAGCTTTATGGACACACAGTTGAGCCTTTCTTGCAGATACCCTGTACCCCAATGGGCCAAGGACTATTATCAGGTCCTTGGTAGCCCGTTGGCATTCCTCCAGGGTTTTGGAGGCCAGGAGGAGGTCATCTGCATACTGGAGCAAGGTGGTTTGGGGGTGTTCCTCCTTGTGTCCCTGTAAGTCTTCACTGGGTTGATGTGCAGGGGACACGGGTATGGAGAACAAAGCATCCTTTAAGTCCAAAACAGTATAAGAAATTCAGTTTGAAGGGATAGTACTCAGGAGGGTCTCGGGGTTTGGCACGTGGGGTGGCCAGTTTCTATCCTCTCATTTGCCTCTCTGAGATCCTGCACCGGTTGGAAGTCCTCAGTTCCCGGCTTCTGCATTGGCAGCAAGGGAGCATTCCATGTGGACTTGCAGAGGACCCAAATGTCTGTCCTCTTTAGTCTGCAAATGGGAACAGAAATACCCACTTTTGCTATCCAGGGAGTAGGGTGAGCTTGACACACCAGTGTAGCTGAGCTCAGAAGTTGTACGACCCCAGGCACCTGAAGTTCAGAAAGGTCTGGCAGGTTGTTCTCTGCCCAAACAAAAGGAATATCTTTTAGTGATTTATCGAGAAGTTCCTTTGAGGAGGTCTCTTCTGCTCCTTGATAAAACACATATCACTCTGACATTGGAGCGGTGAGCAAAACTTTTGGCTTTTCAAGTTCAAGGGTTAAGGTGGTTGTAGCAGATGAGAAAGTAATTATGGCTGCCATTTTTCATAATAAGTCACGATCAATTAGGGGAAAGGGGCATTGAGGCATTACCAGGGTGAGCGTGTAACTGTCTCTTGTGCTAAATCTGTTATTCTGGCCGTTGTCCATGGGTGTGCTTGGGTCTGCCCTGGGGCCCCTGTAATGAAAGCCTTTCCTTTTGACAAGGCACCTGTAGTCTTTTCTGAAACCAAGAAGGTGACCCCTTTGTCCACCTAGAAATTTACTGGCTGGCTCCCTACATGGAGAGTGAGCATGGGCTCTTTGGGGTCAAGTGAAACAGAGCCTGGACACCTTTATTCAGCTTCGAGCATTATTGTCTGTAGCTTCGATTTTTCTAGGCGAGGACTAGGCCCGTTCTCTCTAGTGGTGGCTCGTCCGCCTCTCCTGGGCTTTTCAAGGCACTGATTTTTCCAATGTCACTGTTTTGTATAGTAGGTACATGGATACTTCCTCAGGACTAGGCGAGTGAGAAGCGGGGTATTAGGGTTAGCCATTCTTAGTTGAACCAAAACTGCTCTGGTCGTTCTCGCAAGCCTTCTGAACACCCATTTCCTTCATGACATTCCCTTGGGCGACGTCTGCACAGCCTACCTCCCCAATATCAGCTAGTTCATTTACACTTCCTAGCTACTTTATTTTCTTTTCATGGTGGCTTCTGTCAGCCCCAAATGGCTTCACTCTTGTCAAAGCTGTTTCAGCTTTTCCCAGAGATCCTACACAGTCGCCATTGTAGCCGAGAGGTAACAGGATCTGTGACCATGGCCAAGATGGCACCCACCAGTCCACATGTGGAAGGGCGCTGCCTAGGGAGCTGGGTGAAGAGGCCTGGGAGTTAGCCCTGCCTGGTCCCGGGAGCCCAAAGTTTCCCTTTTCCCCTCCATTCCCTTTGCCTTTCTCCTGGTTTTTCAAACAAGCTGCTCTAGCCCTATAACGCCAAGCACAAAATTGTCATAATTCTTAATGAAAACGTATCTGGTACCCAAATTATAAATGTGACAATTTGGTCACATTTCAAAAACACTGAAAATTTTATGCTTTTAAAATATATTTTGAATGTCATATATATTGATAACTATGAAAGTAAATAATAAAAACCAAAAAAAAATTTCCAAAATTTAAAACTTGAGGCGTTGTAGGGCTAGTGTTCTTCCAGATTTGGTTTGTTCCTTCTTACAGGCTGCTTTTCCGTGGCCCAGGCTTAGGCCAATGGCGTTCGGGAGCCTAGGCGGAGTCACTGTTATTTAGGCTTTCAGCGATGCTGCTTCAGGCACTTTTGGGGACAGCTCTTACTTAATACACAGCTCCTCTGCCATGATGTTCCAGCCAGAAATTCCAATTTCCCTTAAGGTTCCCTGAGCTGCCACGTGTCCCTTCCCTTGAGAGATTTGAGCATCAGCCCCGCCAGCAGGCGTCTTGGAGGGCCTTGGGGCCATCCCAAGCAGTGGTCCTCCTAGCCTGTTGTCCAGAAAAATGGTTGGACCTAAAGGTCGCCCTCGGCGACTAGTCCTTGACCCCTTCCCTCGGGCTGAGGCATGAGATTCAGGGCAACCCAGGGGTGTGCTCTCAAGTGGGGGTTATTGACCTGGAGGCAGCAAGCTGTCAATCGCCTCCTTGTTTTGTGCTTTCTAGATGGGACTTAGCAGCTTGATGCTCAGGAATTGCCTCCTTGCATGAATCGTGTCCAATTGGGATAGAGTTGATACAGAGAGGCTGGGCAAACAAAAGCTGATAGATTCACTTTGCAACTCTATTTGGCCACAGTATCGTTTTGAGAAAGGAGAATGGTGGGCAGAGAAGGGTACGCTTTCCCTTCCAACCGTGATTCACCGGGAACAGTTCGGTAGAGTGCCGGGAAAGTGGGCGGAGATGCCAGAACTTAGAGCATTTCTCCTCTCGAGGAGCAGTAGGAGACCTTCATCCCCAGTGCACCCAGGAACCCCTAAGGCTGGCGTCCTCAAACTGTGGTCCATGGGGCACATGTGGCGCGATGCCATTTATCTCACCCTCGGGGTGTTTTTGCTGCCACTGCCTGTCCTGCTTAGCAGCCGACTCGTGCAGTGTGCATAGGAATTTGTCCATAGGTTTTTTGAAAACCATAGTCTGGCCCTCCAACGGTCGGAGAGACAATGAACTGGCCCCCTGTGTAAACAATTTGAGGACCCCTGCCCTAAGGGATCCTGGACTTCAGGTCACTATTGTCCCACCCCTGAACCCTCCCTGAACATTCTACCCCTAGTAGAGGCACCAGGGGCATTTGGTCCCCGGGTAACTTACAAGCCTTTTACTCAAATGGAACCCGAGAAAATTGAAAATGACACAGGCAGTTACTCTACTTTTGATCCCTGTTGAATCCGCCTGTAGCATCCCAATATTACAATTTAACCCTATTACGCCAGGCATGACCTTTCCCTAACATTTAATGAAATGAATGTAAATGTATATATATTGATAACTATGAAAGTAATGAATCAAAACGAATTTTTTTTTGCCCAAAAATTTAAAAGTGAGGCGTTATAGGGTTAAAAAGAAGGATGGTTCTTATCAGAGGGGCCAATGCCTTAGGATCATAAGTGAAGCGGTGATCCCACTGCACCCAGTAGTGCCCAAACCCTGGACCCCGCTAGGGGAAATTGTGAATGCTTTTACCCCTGTGCCGGTACTTAGAATGAACAAACACACACGCCTGATAATCCTAAGATTTTTTACTTACTTCCTGTGATACTCACCTACTTTCAAGGGCACTCCCACCTCACAATCCTAGCCTTGTCTCAGTTAAACTGTTCACCCTTTTGTGCGTTTGTTGGTTTTTCCAGAAGTTCTCAAGTTACCAAAGCCCCTAATCCAATTGTGCCAACTCCAGGACCACCATCTCCTGGACCACTTCAACCTTATCCAATCTAGCGCTGAATGGACAACCCCTCCCAGCAGAGCAGGAAGGGTGTGGACCCAAAGCCCCACCTCGCCCCTTTTGCCAGCAGGAAGTAGCTAGAGATGTCGTCGCCCAGTACCCCAAAGATTTGGGTCCACATCTCTTCAGGATGCAAATGTTAGGTAGCTAGCATAGGGACTGGGGTGTCCATTACACATGCTCAGATGGCCCAGTTAGCGGCCCAGGAAGGAGTGGCACACTGTGCGTGCTCAGAGGTCCAGGTTTCCGGCCAGGAAGGGCAGGTCCACCTGGGTGGGCGCTGCACCTGCATCGACCCACCTAGGCCAAGTATATTCAATTCAGCCACTAGGATCGACCAGGGTTGCCCAACACACCTCCCTAACGCTCCTAAACCTCCCTTGGATCACAAACCAGGCTTTGGCGTGAATTCTTTCTCACGCAGAACCAAGGACCGAGGGATATCTGTCCCCAGAGAGATCTGACCAACCCAGGAAAGCTCTTTGGAGGCAGCAGGAGTGGACGTGAGTGGCTGGTGGATACTGTTCAGATGCATGGCTTTCAGCTTGGAAGGGTTTTTAGTCTTGGCTGACAGGATCAGAGGAGGTAGTATGTCTGGATCACATAGTATCCATGTCCACAAATGAGCTGCCCATTCCAAAGTCCTGACAGTGCTTTTGGAAAACACTGTGCTTTGGAATGTCACTCCTTGCAGAGGGCAGTGGGAGGGGCTGGGACCCAGGTATGCTGCCCCTTGCTCCCAGTTGCCGGATTCTGGATCCTGATTATATCTCTCACAGGATCAGTTAGTGGGCTTGTTGTCTGCCTCAAGGTTTGTTCACCGAGGTCCTCCAGCTAGGTGGTGGTGTGTGTGCATGAGCAGAGGCTTCCTGCCAATCCCCCATGAGTTGAAGAGCTCCCCTGGTGTGGGCTCCGTGAAAGAGGTGCCCCAGACAGCAGGACTACACAGGAGGGTGGGCCCTGCAGGAACCGGAGGGCCATTCCCCCTGTGGAATGACCTCAGAGCCCCGCCTCTCTCACTGTCCAGCTGCCGGTGCTGTGAACGCTAAGCTTCATGCCTCACATAGGAATAGACACAGGGTGAGGCGACTGCAGCACCTGCTTTTGCTGGTCTAATCCAGCCTGAGATCATCCTAGCATCAGCCCTCTGCCAGGGTCTTTTTTTTCCTCTCCTTTTATAGGGGCTCATACAACAATAACCACAATACGTGCAAACATCACTGATATAAGGCACATTTGTACATTCATTGCCCTCATTATTCTCAAAATATCTCCTCTCCACCCAAGCCCCTGGCCTCAGCTCCTCATTCCCCCCGCCGCCATTCTCACTACCCCTCCTCATAAATCCCTCATCATTTACTAATTATTATTTTGTCATATCTTGCAGTCTGATGTCCCCCTTCACCCCCTTTTCTTTTGAGGTTTTATGTAGATCCTTGTCATCGGTTCCCTGGTGCCAGCCTACCCTCCCTCCACCCTTCCAGCATCCCCATTCATAACACTGGTCCTAAAGGGCTCATCCACCTTGAATTCCCTGGGTTTCTAGTTCCTATCTGTCCCAGTGTACATTCTCTGGTCTAGTCAGATTTGTAAGTTATAATTGGGATCTTGATAGTGAGGGGAGAGGAAGCATTGAGGAGCTAGAGGAAAGTTGTGTTTCACCGTTGCTGTCTAGTACCCTGTGTAGGCTTGTCTCTTCCCCAAGACCTTACTTAAGGGAATGTCCAGTGTACTGAAAATGGGCTTTGGCTCTCTACCCAGCATTCCCTGCTCATTCGCAATGAGATTTTTTTGTGCTGATGATGCCTGATCCCTTTGATACCTCGTGATCGCACAGGCTGGTATGCTTATTCCATGTGGGCTCTGTTGTTTCTGAGCTACATGGCCGCTTGCTTACCCTTCAGGCCTTGAAGACCTCAGACGCCATATCTTTTGATAGCAGGGCACCATCAGCTTTCTTGACCACATTTGCTTATGCAACCGCTTAGACATCAGGGAACGTGTCGGGAAGGTGAGCATCATAGAATGCCAATGTCATAGAACAAGGTATTCTTGCAATGAGAGAGTCCTTGAGTGGAGGCCCAAAGGCCATCTGCTACCTTAATAGGACACCTATAAAGATATGGACATAGGTGTATTTCCCCATGCTCACAGATAAATATATTTACATCTGTGCGTGGCTTTCTTTAGACCTGTATAACTGGCCCGTGCTTCCTAGGTCGCTCTGCTATTCCCTTTCATTTCCCTCTTGTGCCCACTGCCATGCTCAGTCTTCATTTGGGTTTCAGTAAATCCTCTTGGTTCCTTCACCCTTGATCACGCCCTACCAGGATTCCTACATCGCCCTCACCACGGATTTGCATCCACTTGTTGTTCCCTTGTCTCTGGGTTTCTTGACATCACTCCCTTTCCCCCCAACTCCCTCTTTCCCATGGCCCTCCCGCGAAGCGTTGGTCCCCTTTTTGCTCTCCTGCAGATTGTGCATCCAGCATCTCTTTTTAGACATACAGTAGAGGTAATAACATGCACAAACACAAGACAGAGCGAAAGCAAGCACCAAAAGAAAGAAAACAGCCAAAATCCAATGACCATCAAAGAAAACACAACTCCTCAAGAAAGGAAAGCTCGTAGTTAGTTCACGGACTGTTTGTTGGCCCTTAGCAGTGTTTTCCAGTCCAGTCTGTGCGGGCACCAAGTCCTGCCCCCAAAGTCCTCCTTTGGCATTCCCTGGGGACCTTGTTGCTCCACTTCCTTGCTCTTCTGCTGCACCCCCTTAGTGCTATGCCTCGGTGTGGCGGGATCCGTTCCCGCACTGTGTCTCCAGTGTTGTCCCTTCTAGGGCTATGGGTCTTTGAGGGACGTCGTGTCTCATCTTGGGCTGGCCATGTGGTCTTCTGTGTGGACTGTCTTCTCTGAGTGGGAACATCATCCCAAAGGCAGGATCCCGTAGCCCACTGAGTGACTTTCTCTCCAGCAGCTTCTAGGTAGGCTGTGCCCCATGAGGGGCCCTGAGGTGCCTGTGTAAACCTGAGTCTGCTGGAGGTTAGAATAGCAGTCCACAGATGTGTTTGTGCTTGGGGGAAACAGTGGGTGCTGTCAGCAATACTCAGAGAAAAACAATTAAGTTCTGTAAAGCCTTAATTTTGAGGGATTTTCCGTCTTTCTCGGTGTCCATCTTTTCAGGATATGCTCAGGGAGGGCTTTTTTTTTTTTTTTTTTTTTTACTTATGACTGATGAATCCACGGCCCCCTCCCCACTATTTTAACAGCAGTTGGTGTTGTAAGTATCACTTGGTATGGGCCAGTCCACCCAGGTTCTAAGGTGTCAGGTTGGTGCTTCTTTACCCATGTCCAGTTTCCTGGTGGCACGTTGTTGGCTGCCTGTTCCCTTTCCCTTGGTTAGGCCCAAAATGACGGTGTCAGAGCAGATGATTTGTCTCTCACCTGTTGCACAGCCTGCAGGCACTCGATGAGGGAACGATTAGTGACTTCCATTATTTCTACTTCTTTCAATCTTGGAAGGATTTGGGGAAGGTCTGCCAAACATAAATTCAAATGGGGTCATGCTTTTCACATAGGGAGTGCATCGGACTTGAAGTAGGGCAAAAGGTAAAGTAAGGATCAACCCAGTTCTCGCCAGGTCCTAAATGCAACTTAACGAACAATTCCTTTAGGGTTCTGTTTATTTTTTCTACTTGCCCTGAAGAGCTTCCAGTTAATATTTAGAAGCATTGCTAAGACTTTAGTAATTTGAGCAATAAATGTTGGGCCATTGTTGGACCCCAAGATGGTGGGAAGGCCAAATCTAGGGACAATTTTAGTTACTAATAATTTACACACAGTGGCAGCAGTTTCCTTCTTTGTTGGGAAGGCTTCCACCCATCCAGAACAGGTGTCTACGAACACCAGCAAATATCGGTAGCCATACTTTCTAAGTTTGATATCCATAAAGTCCACCTCCCAGAATTCTCCTGGACTACTACCTCGAGCTCGTGGTTGGGGTTGCTCCTTTTCTTTCTGGGGTTGTTTACCCGAGCACAGTGCAATCAACGGTGCGTGACATCTGCCACCCAGTGTCCAAGCCTGGGTATGTAAAAGTGCCTGAGAAGCAACCGAGACAGTTTAGAGAGGATCCCAAATGCATACCTTCATGTAGTCCTTGAATCAGATCTCTCCCAGAGCTTCTGGCATGAATCTTCTTCCATCAGGATGGACCAGCCACCCTGGATGCTCCCAGTCATTTTGGCAGGCCAGCTCTTGGCTTATCTTTAGATCATTTTCTGAGTATGTAGGTTGTGGCTGTAACACTGGGGATGGCATGGTCACAGCCACTACCTTGGGGATTTGTGGTATAGTCCTGGCATTCGAGATCCACCGGTCCGGGGGACTGGTTAGGAGTGGTTCAACCATAGGTCCCCCTACCACAGCAATATCCTGTCCCAGTGTAAGCTTCCTAGCTTCTATGACTAGGATGGCCGTGGCAGCCTCAGCTCGCATGCAGCTCAGCCATCCTGCAGCTACAGAGTCCAGTTTCTTTGAAAGATAGGTCACAGGTCTCTTCCATGGCCGCAAGTTCTCAGTTAGCACTTCTTATGCTGTGCCTCTGGCCTCACATAGACAATTGGAAGGGCTTTACTATGTCTAGAAGGGCAAGAGAGGTTGCCCATATGAGCGACTCTTAAAAGGATTCAAACGCTTGTTGTTCTACTTCAGTCCATTTAAGTTCTTTTTCCTTTCCCCAGTACTTGCATATAGGGGTTTCGTTGTTTTTGCAAATCCCAAATTCCACAATGGACAGTACCCCACAGCTCCTAGAAACTCTTGCAACTGCCTCTTAGTCTCAGGGACTGGGATTTTGAGGATCGCCTCAGTGCGGCTGGGGGACAAGGTCCGTTTTCCCTCCTCCAGTTGGTAGCCTAGGTATACAGCTTTATGGACACACAGTTGAGCCTTTCTTGCAGATACCCTGTACCCCAATGGGCCAAGGACTATTATCAGGTCCTTGGTAGCCCGTTGGCATTCCTCCAGGGTTTTGGAGGCCAGGAGGAGGTCATCTGCATACTGGAGCAAGGTGGTTTGGGGGTGTTCCTCCTTGTGTCCCTGTAAGTCTTCACTGGGTTGATGTGCAGGGGACACGGGTATGGAGAACAAAGCATCCTTTAAGTCCAAAACAGTATAAGAAATTCAGTTTGAAGGGATAGTACTCAGGAGGGTCTCGGGGTTTGGCACGTGGGGTGGCCAGTTTCTATCCTCTCATTTGCCTCTCTGAGATCCTGCACCGGTTGGAAGTCCTCAGTTCCCGGCTTCTGCATTGGCAGCAAGGGAGCATTCCATGTGGACTTGCAGAGGACCCAAATGTCTGTCCTCTTTAGTCTGCAAATGGGAACAGAAATACCCACTTTTGCTATCCAGGGAGTAGGGTGAGCTTGACACACCAGTGTAGCTGAGCTCAGAAGTTGTACGACCCCAGGCACCTGAAGTTCAGAAAGGTCTGGCAGGTTGTTCTCTGCCCAAACAAAAGGAATATCTTTTAGTGATTTATCGAGAAGTTCCTTTGAGGAGGTCTCTTCTGCTCCTTGATAAAACACATATCACTCTGACATTGGAGCGGTGAGCAAAACTTTTGGCTTTTCAAGTTCAAGGGTTAAGGTGGTTGTAGCAGATGAGAAAGTAATTATGGCTGCCATTTTTCATAATAAGTCACGATCAATTAGGGGAAAGGGGCATTGAGGCATTACCAGGGTGAGCGTGTAACTGTCTCTTGTGCTAAATCTGTTATTCTGGCCGTTGTCCATGGGTGTGCTTGGGTCTGCCCTGGGGCCCCTGTAATGAAAGCCTTTCCTTTTGACAAGGCACCTGTAGTCTTTTCTGAAACCAAGAAGGTGACCCCTTTGTCCACCTAGAAATTTACTGGCTGGCTCCCTACATGGAGAGTGAGCATGGGCTCTTTGGGGTCAAGTGAAACAGAGCCTGGACACCTTTATTCAGCTTCGAGCATTATTGTCTGTAGCTTCGATTTTTCTAGGCGAGGACTAGGCCCGTTCTCTCTAGTGGTGGCTCGTCCGCCTCTCCTGGGCTTTTCAAGGCACTGATTTTTCCAATGTCACTGTTTTGTATAGTAGGTACATGGATACTTCCTCAGGACTAGGCGAGTGAGAAGCGGGGTATTAGGGTTAGCCATTCTTAGTTGAACCAAAACTGCTCTGGTCGTTCTCGCAAGCCTTCTGAACACCCATTTCCTTCATGACATTCCCTTGGGCGACGTCTGCACAGCCTACCTCCCCAATATCAGCTAGTTCATTTACACTTCCTAGCTACTTTATTTTCTTTTCATGGTGGCTTCTGTCAGCCCCAAATGGCTTCACTCTTGTCAAAGCTGTTTCAGCTTTTCCCAGAGATCCTACACAGTCGCCATTGTAGCCGAGAGGTAACAGGATCTGTGACCATGGCCAAGATGGCACCCACCAGTCCACATGTGGAAGGGCGCTGCCTAGGGAGCTGGGTGAAGAGGCCTGGGAGTTAGCCCTGCCTGGTCCCGGGAGCCCAAAGTTTCCCTTTTCCCCTCCATTCCCTTTGCCTTTCTCCTGGTTTTTCAAACAAGCTGCTCTAGCCCTATAACGCCAAGCACAAAATTGTCATAATTCTTAATGAAAACGTATCTGGTACCCAAATTATAAATGTGACAATTTGGTCACATTTCAAAAACACTGAAAATTTTATGCTTTTAAAATATATTTTGAATGTCATATATATTGATAACTATGAAAGTAAATAATAAAAACCAAAAAAAAATTTCCAAAATTTAAAACTTGAGGCGTTGTAGGGCTAGTGTTCTTCCAGATTTGGTTTGTTCCTTCTTACAGGCTGCTTTTCCGTGGCCCAGGCTTAGGCCAATGGCGTTCGGGAGCCTAGGCGGAGTCACTGTTATTTAGGCTTTCAGCGATGCTGCTTCAGGCACTTTTGGGGACAGCTCTTACTTAATACACAGCTCCTCTGCCATGATGTTCCAGCCAGAAATTCCAATTTCCCTTAAGGTTCCCTGAGCTGCCACGTGTCCCTTCCCTTGAGAGATTTGAGCATCAGCCCCGCCAGCAGGCGTCTTGGAGGGCCTTGGGGCCATCCCAAGCAGTGGTCCTCCTAGCCTGTTGTCCAGAAAAATGGTTGGACCTAAAGGTCGCCCTCGGCGACTAGTCCTTGACCCCTTCCCTCGGGCTGAGGCATGAGATTCAGGGCAACCCAGGGGTGTGCTCTCAAGTGGGGGTTATTGACCTGGAGGCAGCAAGCTGTCAATCGCCTCCTTGTTTTGTGCTTTCTAGATGGGACTTAGCAGCTTGATGCTCAGGAATTGCCTCCTTGCATGAATCGTGTCCAATTGGGATAGAGTTGATACAGAGAGGCTGGGCAAACAAAAGCTGATAGATTCACTTTGCAACTCTATTTGGCCACAGTATCGTTTTGAGAAAGGAGAATGGTGGGCAGAGAAGGGTACGCTTTCCCTTCCAACCGTGATTCACCGGGAACAGTTCGGTAGAGTGCCGGGAAAGTGGGCGGAGATGCCAGAACTTAGAGCATTTCTCCTCTCGAGGAGCAGTAGGAGACCTTCATCCCCAGTGCACCCAGGAACCCCTAAGGCTGGCGTCCTCAAACTGTGGTCCATGGGGCACATGTGGCGCGATGCCATTTATCTCACCCTCGGGGTGTTTTTGCTGCCACTGCCTGTCCTGCTTAGCAGCCGACTCGTGCAGTGTGCATAGGAATTTGTCCATAGGTTTTTTGAAAACCATAGTCTGGCCCTCCAACGGTCGGAGAGACAATGAACTGGCCCCCTGTGTAAACAATTTGAGGACCCCTGCCCTAAGGGATCCTGGACTTCAGGTCACTATTGTCCCACCCCTGAACCCTCCCTGAACATTCTACCCCTAGTAGAGGCACCAGGGGCATTTGGTCCCCGGGTAACTTACAAGCCTTTTACTCAAATGGAACCCGAGAAAATTGAAAATGACACAGGCAGTTACTCTACTTTTGATCCCTGTTGAATCCGCCTGTAGCATCCCAATATTACAATTTAACCCTATTACGCCAGGCATGACCTTTCCCTAACATTTAATGAAATGAATGTAAATGTATATATATTGATAACTATGAAAGTAATGAATCAAAACGAATTTTTTTTTGCCCAAAAATTTAAAAGTGAGGCGTTATAGGGTTAAAAAGAAGGATGGTTCTTATCAGAGGGGCCAATGCCTTAGGATCATAAGTGAAGCGGTGATCCCACTGCACCCAGTAGTGCCCAAACCCTGGACCCCGCTAGGGGAAATTGTGAATGCTTTTACCCCTGTGCCGGTACTTAGAATGAACAAACACACACGCCTGATAATCCTAAGATTTTTTACTTACTTCCTGTGATACTCACCTACTTTCAAGGGCACTCCCACCTCACAATCCTAGCCTTGTCTCAGTTAAACTGTTCACCATTTTGTGCGTTTGTTGGTTTTTCCAGAAGTTCTCAAGTTACCAAAGCCCCTAATCCAAGTGTGCCAGCTCCAGGACCACCATCTCCTGGACCACTTCAACCTTATCCAATCTAGCGCTGAATGGACAACCCCTCCCAGCAGAGCAGGAAGGGTGTGGACCCAAAGCCCCACCTCGCCCCTTTTGCCAGCAGGAAGTAGCTAGAGATGTCGTCGCCCAGTACCCCAAAGATTTGGGTCCACATCTCTTCAGGATGCAAATGTTAGGTAGCTAGCATAGGGACTGGGGTGTCCATTACACATGCTCAGATGGCCCAGTTAGCGGCCCAGGAAGGAGTGGCACACTGTGCGTGCTCAGAGGTCCAGGTTTCCGGCCAGGAAGGGCAGGTCCACCTGGGTGGGCGCTGCACCTGCATCGACCCACCTAGGCCAAGTATATTCAATTCAGCCACTAGGATCGACCAGGGTTGCCCAACACACCTCCCTAACGCTCCTAAACCTCCCTTGGATCACAAACCAGGCTTTGGCGTGAATTCTTTCTCACGCAGAACCAAGGACCGAGGGATATCTGTCCCCAGAGAGATCTGACCAACCCAGGAAAGCTCTTTGGAGGCAGCAGGAGTGGACGTGAGTGGCTGGTGGATACTGTTCAGATGCATGGCTTTCAGCTTGGAAGGGTTTTTAGTCTTGGCTGACAGGATCAGAGGAGGTAGTATGTCTGGATCACATAGTATCCATGTCCACAAATGAGCTGCCCATTCCAAAGTCCTGACAGTGCTTTTGGAAAACACTGTGCTTTGGAATGTCACTCCTTGCAGAGGGCAGTGGGAGGGGCTGGGACCCAGGTATGCTGCCCCTTGCTCCCAGTTGCCGGATTCTGGATCCTGATTATATCTCTCACAGGATCAGTTAGTGGGCTTGTTGTCTGCCTCAAGGTTTGTTCACCGAGGTCCTCCAGCTAGGTGGTGGTGTGTGTGCATGAGCAGAGGCTTCCTGCCAATCCCCCATGAGTTGAAGAGCTCCCCTGGTGTGGGCTCCGTGAAAGAGGTGCCCCAGACAGCAGGACTACACAGGAGGGTGGGCCCTGCAGGAACCGGAGGGCCATTCCCCCTGTGGAATGACCTCAGAGCCCCGCCTCTCTCACTGTCCAGCTGCCGGTGCTGTGAACGCTAAGCTTCATGCCTCACATAGGAATAGACACAGGGTGAGGCGACTGCAGCACCTGCTTTTGCTGGTCTAATCCAGCCTGAGATCATCCTAGCATCAGCCCTCTGCCAGGGTCTTTTTTTTCCTCTCCTTTTATAGGGGCTCATACAACAATAACCACAATACGTGCAAACATCACTGATATAAGGCACATTTGTACATTCATTGCCCTCATTATTCTCAAAATATCTCCTCTCCACCCAAGCCCCTGGCCTCAGCTCCTCATTCCCCCCGCCGCCATTCTCACTACCCCTCCTCATAAATCCTTCATCATTTACTAATTATTATTTTGTCATATCTTGCAGTCTGATGTCCCCCTTCACCCCCTTTTCTTTTGAGGTTTTATGTAGATCCTTGTCATCGGTTCCCTGGTGCCAGCCTACCCTCCCTCCACCCTTCCAGCATCCCCATTCATAACACTGGTCCTAAAGGGCTCATCCACCTTGAATTCCCTGGGTTTCTAGTTCCTATCTGTCCCAGTGTACATTCTCTGGTCTAGTCAGATTTGTAAGTTATAATTGGGATCTTGATAGTGAGGGGAGAGGAAGCATTGAGGAGCTAGAGGAAAGTTGTGTTTCACCGTTGCTGTCTAGTACCCTGTGTAGGCTTGTCTCTTCCCCAAGACCTTACTTAAGGGAATGTCCAGTGTACTGAAAATGGGCTTTGGCTCTCTACCCAGCATTCCCTGCTCATTCGCAATGAGATTTTTTTGTGCTGATGATGCCTGATCCCTTTGATACCTCGTGATCGCACAGGCTGGTATGCTTATTCCATGTGGGCTCTGTTGTTTCTGAGCTACATGGCCGCTTGCTTACCCTTCAGGCCTTGAAGACCTCAGACGCCATATCTTTTGATAGCAGGGCACCATCAGCTTTCTTGACCACATTTGCTTATGCAACCGCTTAGACATCAGGGAACGTGTCGGGAAGGTGAGCATCATAGAATGCCAATGTCATAGAACAAGGTATTCTTGCAATGAGAGAGTCCTTGAGTGGAGGCCCAAAGGCCATCTGCTACCTTAATAGGACACCTATAAAGATATGGACATAGGTGTATTTCCCCATGCTCACAGATAAATATATTTACATCTGTGCGTGGCTTTCTTTAGACCTGTATAACTGGCCCGTGCTTCCTAGGTCGCTCTGCTATTCCCTTTCATTTCCCTCTTGTGCCCACTGCCATGCTCAGTCTTCATTTGGGTTTCAGTAAATCCTCTTGGTTCCTTCACCCTTGATCACGCCCTACCAGGATTCCTACATCGCCCTCACCACGGATTTGCATCCACTTGTTGTTCCCTTGTCTCTGGGTTTCTTGACATCACTCCCTTTCCCCCCAACTCCCTCTTTCCCATGGCCCTCCCGCGAAGCGTTGGTCCCCTTTTTGCTCTCCTGCAGATTGTGCATCCAGCATCTCTTTTTAGACATACAGTAGAGGTAATAACATGCACAAACACAAGACAGAGCGAAAGCAAGCACCAAAAGAAAGAAAACAGCCAAAATCCAATGACCATCAAAGAAAACACAACTCCTCAAGAAAGGAAAGCTCGTAGTTAGTTCACGGACTGTTTGTTGGCCCTTAGCAGTGTTTTCCAGTCCAGTCTGTGCGGGCACCAAGTCCTGCCCCCAAAGTCCTCCTTTGGCATTCCCTGGGGACCTTGTTGCTCCACTTCCTTGCTCTTCTGCTGCACCCCCTTAGTGCTATGCCTCGGTGTGGCGGGATCCGTTCCCGCACTGTGTCTCCAGTGTTGTCCCTTCTAGGGCTATGGGTCTTTGAGGGACGTCGTGTCTCATCTTGGGCTGGCCATGTGGTCTTCTGTGTGGACTGTCTTCTCTGAGTGGGAACATCATCCCAAAGGCAGGATCCCGTAGCCCACTGAGTGACTTTCTCTCCAGCAGCTTCTAGGTAGGCTGTGCCCCATGAGGGGCCCTGAGGTGCCTGTGTAAACCTGAGTCTGCTGGAGGTTAGAATAGCAGTCCACAGATGTGTTTGTGCTTGGGGGAAACAGTGGGTGCTGTCAGCAATACTCAGAGAAAAACAATTAAGTTCTGTAAAGCCTTAATTTTGAGGGATTTTCCGTCTTTCTCGGTGTCCATCTTTTCAGGATATGCTCAGGGAGGGCTTTTTTTTTTTTTTTTTTTTTTTTTTTACTTATGACTGATGAATCCACGGCCCCCTCCCCACTATTTTAACAGCAGTTGGTGTTGTAAGTATCACTTGGTATGGGCCAGTCCACCCAGGTTCTAAGGTGTCAGGTTGGTGCTTCTTTACCCATGTCCAGTTTCCTGGTGGCACGTTGTTGGCTGCCTGTTCCCTTTCCCTTGGTTAGGCCCAAAATGACGGTGTCAGAGCAGATGATTTGTCTCTCACCTGTTGCACAGCCTGCAGGCACTCGATGAGGGAACGATTAGTGACTTCCATTATTTCTACTTCTTTCAATCTTGGAAGGATTTGGGGAAGGTCTGCCAAACATAAATTCAAATGGGGTCATGCTTTTCACATAGGGAGTGCATCGGACTTGAAGTAGGGCAAAAGGTAAAGTAAGGATCAACCCAGTTCTCGCCAGGTCCTAAATGCAACTTAACGAACAATTCCTTTAGGGTTCTGTTTATTTTTTCTACTTGCCCTGAAGAGCTTCCAGTTAATATTTAGAAGCATTGCTAAGACTTTAGTAATTTGAGCAATAAATGTTGGGCCATTGTTGGACCCCAAGATGGTGGGAAGGCCAAATCTAGGGACAATTTTAGTTACTAATAATTTACACACAGTGGCAGCAGTTTCCTTCTTTGTTGGGAAGGCTTCCACCCATCCAGAACAGGTGTCTACGAACACCAGCAAATATCGGTAGCCATACTTTCTAAGTTTGATATCCATAAAGTCCACCTCCCAGAATTCTCCTGGACTACTACCTCGAGCTCGTGGTTGGGGTTGCTCCTTTTCTTTCTGGGGTTGTTTACCCGAGCACAGTGCAATCAACGGTGCGTGACATCTGCCACCCAGTGTCCAAGCCTGGGTATGTAAAAGTGCCTGAGAAGCAACCGAGACAGTTTAGAGAGGATCCCAAATGCATACCTTCATGTAGTCCTTGAATCAGATCTCTCCCAGAGCTTCTGGCATGAATCTTCTTCCATCAGGATGGACCAGCCACCCTGGATGCTCCCAGTCATTTTGGCAGGCCAGCTCTTGGCTTATCTTTAGATCATTTTCTGAGTATGTAGGTTGTGGCTGTAACACTGGGGATGGCATGGTCACAGCCACTACCTTGGGGATTTGTGGTATAGTCCTGGCATTCGAGATCCACCGGTCCGGGGGACTGGTTAGGAGTGGTTCAACCATAGGTCCCCCTACCACAGCAATATCCTGTCCCAGTGTAAGCTTCCTAGCTTCTATGACTAGGATGGCCGTGGCAGCCTCAGCTCGCATGCAGCTCAGCCATCCTGCAGCTACAGAGTCCAGTTTCTTTGAAAGATAGGTCACAGGTCTCTTCCATGGCCGCAAGTTCTCAGTTAGCACTTCTTATGCTGTGCCTCTGGCCTCACATAGACAATTGGAAGGGCTTTACTATGTCTAGAAGGGCAAGAGAGGTTGCCCATATGAGCGACTCTTAAAAGGATTCAAACGCTTGTTGTTCTACTTCAGTCCATTTAAGTTCTTTTTCCTTTCCCCAGTACTTGCATATAGGGGTTTCGTTGTTTTTGCAAATCCCAAATTCCACAATGGACAGTACCCCACAGCTCCTAGAAACTCTTGCAACTGCCTCTTAGTCTCAGGGACTGGGATTTTGAGGATCGCCTCAGTGCGGCTGGGGGACAAGGTCCGTTTTCCCTCCTCCAGTTGGTAGCCTAGGTATACAGCTTTATGGACACACAGTTGAGCCTTTCTTGCAGATACCCTGTACCCCAATGGGCCAAGGACTATTATCAGGTCCTTGGTAGCCCGTTGGCATTCCTCCAGGGTTTTGGAGGCCAGGAGGAGGTCATCTGCATACTGGAGCAAGGTGGTTTGGGGGTGTTCCTCCTTGTGTCCCTGTAAGTCTTCACTGGGTTGATGTGCAGGGGACACGGGTATGGAGAACAAAGCATCCTTTAAGTCCAAAACAGTATAAGAAATTCAGTTTGAAGGGATAGTACTCAGGAGGGTCTCGGGGTTTGGCACGTGGGGTGGCCAGTTTCTATCCTCTCATTTGCCTCTCTGAGATCCTGCACCGGTTGGAAGTCCTCAGTTCCCGGCTTCTGCATTGGCAGCAAGGGAGCATTCCATGTGGACTTGCAGAGGACCCAAATGTCTGTCCTCTTTAGTCTGCAAATGGGAACAGAAATACCCACTTTTGCTATCCAGGGAGTAGGGTGAGCTTGACACACCAGTGTAGCTGAGCTCAGAAGTTGTACGACCCCAGGCACCTGAAGTTCAGAAAGGTCTGGCAGGTTGTTCTCTGCCCAAACAAAAGGAATATCTTTTAGTGATTTATCGAGAAGTTCCTTTGAGGAGGTCTCTTCTGCTCCTTGATAAAACACATATCACTCTGACATTGGAGCGGTGAGCAAAACTTTTGGCTTTTCAAGTTCAAGGGTTAAGGTGGTTGTAGCAGATGAGAAAGTAATTATGGCTGCCATTTTTCATAATAAGTCACGATCAATTAGGGGAAAGGGGCATTGAGGCATTACCAGGGTGAGCGTGTAACTGTCTCTTGTGCTAAATCTGTTATTCTGGCCGTTGTCCATGGGTGTGCTTGGGTCTGCCCTGGGGCCCCTGTAATGAAAGCCTTTCCTTTTGACAAGGCACCTGTAGTCTTTTCTGAAACCAAGAAGGTGACCCCTTTGTCCACCTAGAAATTTACTGGCTGGCTCCCTACATGGAGAGTGAGCATGGGCTCTTTGGGGTCAAGTGAAACAGAGCCTGGACACCTTTATTCAGCTTCGAGCATTATTGTCTGTAGCTTCGATTTTTCTAGGCGAGGACTAGGCCCGTTCTCTCTAGTGGTGGCTCGTCCGCCTCTCCTGGGCTTTTCAAGGCACTGATTTTTCCAATGTCACTGTTTTGTATAGTAGGTACATGGATACTTCCTCAGGACTAGGCGAGTGAGAAGCGGGGTATTAGGGTTAGCCATTCTTAGTTGAACCAAAACTGCTCTGGTCGTTCTCGCAAGCCTTCTGAACACCCATTTCCTTCATGACATTCCCTTGGGCGACGTCTGCACAGCCTACCTCCCCAATATCAGCTAGTTCATTTACACTTCCTAGCTACTTTATTTTCTTTTCATGGTGGCTTCTGTCAGCCCCAAATGGCTTCACTCTTGTCAAAGCTGTTTCAGCTTTTCCCAGAGATCCTACACAGTCGCCATTGTAGCCGAGAGGTAACAGGATCTGTGACCATGGCCAAGATGGCACCCACCAGTCCACATGTGGAAGGGCGCTGCCTAGGGAGCTGGGTGAAGAGGCCTGGGAGTTAGCCCTGCCTGGTCCCGGGAGCCCAAAGTTTCCCTTTTCCCCTCCATTCCCTTTGCCTTTCTCCTGGTTTTTCAAACAAGCTGCTCTAGCCCTATAACGTCAAGTACAAAATTGTCATAATTCTTAATGAAAACGTATCTGGTACCCAAATTATAAATGTGACAATTTGGTCACATTTCAAAAACACTGAAAATTTTATGCTTTTAAAATATATTTTGAATGTCATATATATTGATAACTATGAAAGTAAATAATAAAAACCCCAAAAAAAATTTCCAAAATTTAAAACTTGAGGCGTTGTAGGGCTAGTGTTCTTCCAGATTTGGTTTGTTCCTTCTTACAGGCTGCTTTTCCGTGGCCCAGGCTTTGGCCAATGGCGTTCGGAAGCCTAGGCGGAGTCACTGTTATTTAGGCTTTCAGCGATGCTGCTTCAGGCACTTTTGGGGACAGCTCTTACTTAATACACAGCTCCTCTGCCATGATGTTCCAGCCAGAAATTCCAATTTCCCTTAAGGTTCCCTGAGCTGCCACGTGTCCCTTCCCTTGAGAGATTTGAGCATCAGCCCCGCCAGCAGGCGTCTTGGAATGGCCTTGGGGCCATCCCAAGCAATGGTCCTCCTAGCCTGTTGTCCAGAAAAATGGTTGGACCTAAAGGTCGCCCTCGGCGACTAGTCCTTGACCCCTTCCCTCAGGCTGAGGCATGAGATTCAGGGCAACCCAGGGGTGTGCTCTCAAGTGGGGGTTATTGACCTGGAGGCAGCAAGCTGTCAATCGCCTCCTTGTTTTGTGCTTTCTAGATGGGACTTAGCAGCTTGATGCTCAGGAATTGCCTCCTTGCATGAATCGTGTCCAATTGGGATAGAGTTGATACAGAGAGGCTGGGCAAACAAAAGCTGATAGATTCACTTTGCAACTCTATTTGGCCACAGTATCGTTTTGAGAAAGGAGAATGGTGGGCAGAGAAGGGTACGCTTTCCCTTCCAACCGTGATTCACCGGGAACAGTTCGGTAGAGTGCCGGGAAAGTGGGCGGAGATGCCAGAACTTAGAGCATTTCTCCTCTCGAGGAGCAGTAGGAGACCTTCGTCCCCAGTGCACCCAGGAACCCCTAAGGCTGGCGTCCTCAAACTGTGGTCCATGGGGCACATGTGGCGCGATGCCATTTATCTCACCCTCGGGGTGTTTTTGCTGCCACTGCCTGTCCTGCTTAGCAGCCGACTCGTGCAGTGTGCATAGGAATTTGTCCATAGGTTTTTTGAAAACCATAGTCTGGCCCTCCAACGGTCGGAGAGACAATGAACTGGCCCCCTGTGTAAACAATTTGAGGACCCCTGCCCTAAGGGATCCTGGACTTCAGGTCACTATTGTCCCACCCCTGAACCCTCCCTGAACATTCTACCCCTAGTAGAGGCACCAGGGGCATTTGGTCCCCGGGTAACTTACAAGCCTTTTACTCAAATGGAACCCGAGAAAATTAAAAGCGACACAGGCAGTTACTCTACTTTTGATCCCTGTTGAATCCGCCTGTAGCATCCCAATATTACAATTTAACCCTATTACGCCAGGCATGACCTTTCCCTAACATTTAATGAAATGAATGTAAATGTATATATATTGATAACTATGAAAGTAATGAATCAAAACGAAATTTTTTTTGCCCAAAAATTTAAAAGTGAGGCGTTATAGGGTTAAAAAGAAGGATAGTTCTTATCAGAGGGGCCAATGCCTTAGGATCATAAGTGAAGCGGTGATCCCACTGCACCCAGTAGTGGCCAAAACCTGGACCCCCCTAGGGGAAATTGTGAATGCTTTTACCCCCGTGCCGGTACTTAGAATGAGCAAACACACACGCCTGATAATCCTAAGATTTTTACTTACTTACTGTGATATTCACCTACTTTCAAGGGCACTCCCACCTCACAATCCTAGCCTTGTCTCAGTTAAACTGTTCACCCTTTTGTGCGTTTGTTGGTTTTTCCAGAAGTTCTCAAGTTACCAAAGCCCCTAATCCAAGTGTGCCAGCTCCAGGACCACCATCTCCTGGACCACTTCAACCTTATCCATCCAATCTGAATGGACAACCCCTCCCAGCAGAGCAGGAAGGGTGTGGACCCAAAGCCCCACCTCGCCCCTTTTGCCAGCAGGAAGTAGCTAGAGATGTCGTCGCCCAGTACCCCAAAGATTTGGGTCCACATCTCTTCAGGGTGGAAATGTTAGGTAGCTAGCATAGGGACTGGGGTGTCCATTACACATGCTCAGAGGGCCCAGTTAATGGCCCAGGAAGGAGTGGCACACTGTGCGTGCTCAGAGGTCCAGGTTTCCGGCCAGGAAGGGCAGGTCCACCTGGGTGGGCGCTGCACCTATATCGACCCACGTAGGCCAAGTATATTCAATTCAGCCACTAGGATCGACCAGGGTTGCCCACCACACCTCCCTAACGCTCCTAAACCTCACTTGGATCACAAACCAGGCTTTGGCGTGAATTCTTTCTCACGCAGAACCAAGGACCGAGGGATATCTGTCCCCAGAGAGATCTGACCAACCCAGGAAAGCTCTTTGGAGGCAGCAGGAGTGGACGTGAGTGGCTGGTGGATACTGTTCAGATGCATGACTTTCTGCTTGGAAGGGTTTTTAGTCTCGGCTGACAGGATCAGAGGAGGTAGTATGTCTGGATCACATAGTATCCATGTCCACAAATGAGCTGCCCATTCCAAAGTCCTGACAGTGCTTTTGGAAAACACTGTGCTTTGGAATGTCACCCCTTGCAGAGGGCAGTGGGAGGGGCTGGGACCCAGGTATGCTGCCCCTTGCTCCCAGTTGCCGGTTTCTGGATCCTGATTATATCTCTCACAGGATCAGTTAGTGGGCTTGTTGTCTGACTCAGGCTTTGTTCACCGAGGTCTTCCAGCTAGGTGGTGGTGTGTGTGCATGAGCAGAGGCTTCCTGCCAATCCCCCATGAGTTGAAGAGCTCCCCTGGTGTGGGCTCCGTGAAAGAGGTGCCCCATACAGCAGGACTACAAAGGAGGGTGGGCCCTGCAGGAACCGGAGGGCCATTCCCCCTGTGGAATGACCTCAGAGCCCCGCCTCTCTCACTGTCCAGCTGCCGGGGCTGTGAACCCTAAGCTTCATGCCTCACATAGGAATAGACACAGGGTGAGGCGACTGCAGCACCTGCTTTTGCTGGTCTAATCCAGCCTGAGATCATCCTAGCATCAGCCCTCTGCCAGGGTCTTTTTTTTCTCTCCTTTTATAGGGGCTCATACAACAATAACCACAATACGTGCAAACATCACTGATATAAGGCACATTTGTACATTCATTGCCCTCATTATTCTCAAAATATCTCCTCTCCACCCAAGCCCCTGGCCTCAGCTCCTCATTCCCCCCCCTCCATTCTCACTACCCCTCCTCATCAATCCTTCATTACTTACTAATTATTATTTTGTCATATCTTGCATTGTCTGATGTCCCCCTTCACCCCCTTTTCTTTTGAGGTTTTATGTAGATCCTTGTCATCGGTTCCCTGGTGCCAGCCTAACCTACCTCCACCCTCCCAGCATCCCCATTCATAACACTGGTCCTAAAGGGCTCATCCACCTTGAATTCCCTGGGTTTCTAGTTCCTATCTGTCCCAGTGTACATTCTCTGGTCTAGTCAGATTTGTAAGTTATAATTGGGATCTTGATAGTGAGGGGAGAGGAAGCATTGAGGAGCTAGAGGAAAGTTGTGTTTCACCGTTGCTGTCTAGTACCCTGTGTAGGCTTGTCTCTTCCCCAAGACCTTACTTAAGGGAATGTCCAGTGTACTGAAAATGGGCTTTGGCTCTCTACCCAGCATTCCCTGCTCATTCGCAATGAGATTTTTTTGTGCTGATGATTCCTGATCCCTTTGATACCTCGTGATCGCACAGGCTGGTATGCTTATTCCATGTGGGCTCTGTTGTTTCTGAGCTACATGGCCGCTTGCTTACCCTTCAGGCCTTGAAGACCTCAGACGCCATATCTTTTGATAGCAGGGCACCATCAGCTTTCTTGACCACATTTGCTTATGCAACCGCTTAGACTTCAAGGAACGTGTCGGGAAGGTGAGCATCATAGAATGCCAATGTCATAGAACAAGGTATTCTTGCAATGAGAGAGTCCTTGAGTGGAGGCCCAAAGGCCATCTGCTACCTTAATAGGACAACTATAAAGATATGGACATAGGTGTATTTCCCCATGCTCACAGATAAATATATTTACATCTGTGCGTGGCTTTCTTTAGACCTGTATAACTGGCCCGTGCTTCCTAGGTCGCTCTGCTATTCCCTTTCATTTCCCTCTTGTGCCCACTGCCATGCTCAGTCTTCATTTGGGTTTCAGTAAATCCTCTTGGTTCCTTCACCCTTGATCACGCCCTACCAGGATTCCTACATCGCCCTCACCACGGATTTGCATCCACTTGTTCCCTTGTCTCTGGGTTTCTTGACATCACTCCCTTTCCCCCCAACTCCCTCTTTCCCATGGCCCTCCTGCGAAGCGTTGGTCCCCTTTTTGCTCTCCTGCAGATTGTGCATCCAGCATCTCTTTTTAGACATACAGTAGAGGTAATAACATGCACAAACACAAGACAGAGCGAAAGCAAGCACCAAAAGAAAGAAAATAGCCAAAATCCAATGACCATCAAAGAAAACACAACTCTCAAAAAAGGAAAGCTCGTAGTTAGTTCACGGACTGTTTGTTGGCACTTGGCAGTGCTTTCCTGTCCAGTCTGTGTGGGCACCCAGTCCTGCCCCCAATGTCCTCCTTTGGCATTCCCTGGGGACCTTGTTGCTCCACCTCCTTACTCTTCTGCTGCACCCCCTTAGTGCTATGCCTCGGTGTGGCGGGATCCGTTCCCGCACTGTCTCTCCAGTGTTGTCCCTTCTAGGGCTATGGGTCTTTGAGGGACGTCGTGTCGCATCTTGGGCTGGCCATGTGGTCTTCTGTGTGGACTGTCTTCTCTCAGTGGGAACATCATCCTCAAGGCCTGGTGGGCCAGGATGTGCTCCATTCTCTCCTCCTCCCCCTTCGTCTGCTCCGTATTCTCCATCAGATATGTCCCTCTCCCAGAGCTGCAGATATAGTGCCATCCTATGAAAAAACATATTTGGGTGTGGGAGAGGGGCATGTGTGGGGGGAGGATCTGCTCAGATCTTTCGAGGGTCCAGGAGAGGGTGACTGCTCAGCTGGGCACAGGCATATGGGGCTCTGAGCTCTGGCTCCAGACACTGGTTGGGAATGTGGCTTTGTTGTTAACCAGTTGTGTTCCAGTTGGTCAGTACCTGTGTCTTTTTGAGTGAGTTTTCTCATCTGGAAAGTAAAGGTATTCCAGGGTCTAGTGTCCCATGTCACTAAGTGATCAAGAGGGGTTAATCCGAACCTGATTCAAACCATGTGGACATGTCAGGCGCATTCTAGATCTGGGGTGGCGATTCAGAGTCCAGGACAATGATAATGTCCAAGAGGTGATATAGGTGGCTTCGTATTGATACAGGAAGCCCACTGTGGAGGTTTTGTCCTTCCGCTGATGGCCACTTCAACTCCTGCTAAAAGAGTTTCACTGGCTCAACAGCCGAACCGGGAGCCAGTGCCATGAAAACCATGTGGCTAACTGGGACATAGGGTAGAGAGACATTTTTACCTTGATGGCTTGGGAAGCCCCCCAATCTCCATGCAAACCTTCTGGTGTGAGTACTTTGGAAGCAATCATAGGCTGACAGTAATTCCAATCTTTCCTTTGACAATGTGTCCGTTCTCTTTTTTGAACCTGAGAAGATGGCCCCTGTGTCCTCCAAGACATTTCCTGGCTGGCCCCCAACTTGGACAGTTAGCACGGTATCCTGGGGGCCAGTGAAACAGAGCCCTGAGACATTCCTTCAGCTTCCTCAAGCGTTATTGTCTCTCACTTGGGTTTTTCTAGGCGAGGACGAGGCCCGTCCTCTCTAGTGGAGGTTTGTCCGTCTCTCCTGGAGTTTTCAATGCAATGTTTTTTCCAATGTCTGTCTCTTCTGTAGTAGGCACCTGGATCCTTCCTTTCTCAGGGCTTGGCGGTGCCACAGGTCAGTCTCTCCGTGAGTGGGCCATGATCTCTTTTTCTGAGTCTCTGTTGTATCTCATGGCAATTCCTAGTATTTTAGCTATTTCTTTGTCTCTGTCGTGGTAGGGTCATCTGTGTTGTGATACACCCAATAAGACACTTCTACCAAATCACGAAGATTGTTCCCTTCAAATGCTTCCCATTTCTTTTTCATGTCTGAGGCAGGCTGAGTAATAAAGACAATACTTATTTCCCTCTTGTTCTCAGGGGCCTCTGGGTCCTTTGGGGTACAAAGAACGCAGGCTTCCATCAGCCACTCTAAAAAGGCAGGCAGGCAGGCAGACAGACATTCGCTTGTAGGCGCCTGAAAATTCTCACTGACCTTAGATAAATGCATAGGTTTCCTAGTTGTCCTGCGGAGGCCCTGCAAGAGAGACTGGTGATACCTGGCTAAGCCCTCGGGGCCTTACTGGGAGTTTGGGTCCCACATTATTCGTGGAGTGGTAAAAAGAGTTTCTCTCCACTGGGGAGTGCCCGCTGGCTGACCATCAGTTCTATTGACTGCTTTCTGGGCCTCTCTCTGGAAGGGCTCGCATTCCTCTGCTGTGAACAGCACCTGCAGAAGTGGCTGGCACTTGTCTGAGGTGGGCTGATGCATGTGGAAAAGCTAGTCTAGCAAAGAAATCAGACCTTGTGGTTTCTCAGACAGGGGGTTTTGTTTATTCCAATTATGCAATCCTGGGGGAAAAAATGGGACATAGACCCAAAGAGGGACTCTTGGGTTTTCCCCAGGTGTTTGGGCTGCTTGGCTTAAGCAGAGAATGCTGCTGACCAGTGATCCTTCTTGGGGGATGGAGAGGATATGCCAACACTAGTGCACGTGTTGCGGGGTGACTTTAAAAGAAGTGGTATTTCTCTTCCTTTTGCCCCCATGAACTGATAGGCAGGCAGCGGTCACAATGGGTCTTAAGCCAGCTCTCCCGCTCTTGAGTTGTCCTGCAAAGTGGGATAAAGAGGACGGGGATGGGGAGGGGAGGGGAGGGACGGCCTCCACTTTGGTGGCTTTAGGAATTTGGACCGGTTGTCTTTCCTGGTCATGCTATGTTTCGTGAAATCTTGGAGAAAAGAACCCATTCTGTTGGGGGAGGGAGTAAGTCTTTTATATATGCTGGCTTACTAGTGGCCCTGTAAAGTCACACATCAATTTTATCTAACCCGAACCCGAACCCCCGAACCCCCGAACCCCCGAACCCCTGAACCCCTGAACCCCCGAACCCCCTCACCCCCGAACCCCCTCACCCCCGAACCCCCTCACCCCCTCACCCCCTCACCCCCTCTCCCCCTCACCCCCTCTCCCCCTCTCCCCCTCATCCCCTCATCCCCTCACCCCCTCACCCCCTCACCCCCTACCCCCTTATCCCCCTACCCCCCTCCCCCCCTACCCCCCTACCCCCTTACCCCCCAACCCCCAACCCCCTTACCCTTACCCCCTAACCCCCTAACCCCCTACCTCTTACCCTTACCCCCTAACCCCTTACCCTTCAGAAGACCCCACCACAAAGCCAGCCTTTGGTGGTGGTGGTGGTGGTGAGCCATTTTCAGTATATAATGTCTGGCTCTACATTTTGCCAGACCTGTTAGATTGACTAAGTGCCCTTGTGGCATAGTGGTTAAAGTTGAGCTGACATCCCAAAGGCCAGTAATTT
This sequence comes from Tenrec ecaudatus, assembly GCF_050624435.1. Lineage (NCBI taxonomy): Eukaryota > Metazoa > Chordata > Mammalia > Afrosoricida > Tenrecidae > Tenrec > Tenrec ecaudatus. The sequence continues at coordinate 74,844 of NW_027458144.1, read as the reverse complement.
GATACCACCATCAGCCCTGTGGCAGAAACCTGGTGCTCTCTGCTTCCATGGAGTTAGTCTTGCAGAGTCACAGGGACAGAGCTACCCTGTACCATAGGATCCTGTTCAACAGGGTCCCTCTCTATGAGCTAGTATTGACTTGATGGCCATGAGTTTAAGGGCTATTTTGGCTTCCTTTTCAAAGGAACCTCATTCAGTGATCTGACTCTTTCTGGTCAATCCTTTCCTCTGACTCTGGTCTGAATGTAGCACCTCACCTGGGAAGTGAAGAGGTCTGAAGCTTGGAGCTGCCTCCCAATGAAAGAAAGTAAACCATGATAGTTCATAAAGGCACTTGTGCAAATTGTAAACCACCAACCTTGGCTTAATTTCATTTTTTAATTGGATAGAAATACTCTAATTATGTTGATTACAAATAAACCAAACATATATATGTGGATACACACACACACACACAAATACACACACACACAAGACGGATGTTTAGGGGCATCTACCCAGGTCTGTCAGAGAGATTTGTCCCAGGTCTGGGCATAGGAGTCAGTCTTCTTGCATTTCAGTGTCTGGCTCTGTACCTGACCTTAAGCCCCATGACCTTGATCAGATTGCTTAACATCTCTGAGCCCTTTTGGCAACACCGTGTATCAGGGCTGAGAAGGGGCACTGGGTAAGCCCTGACACATGATGGTGGAGGGACTCAGCCAAAATAAAGCATACAAGGGTAATGACCATGGCATTCTCTCCAGTGTGGGCCTCAGAGCAGCTCTGGTTCTAGAAAATCCCACAGAAATAATTTTACCAACCTGGGCCTTCAGCCCTCACGCCAAACTTAACACGTTTCTAATCCACACAGTGTTTACAGCTTTGGGTTCTCATCCCTCTCCTTCTTCCAAGAGACCAAGGAGAATGGAGTGTTTGAGCAATATCCAGGCCACATGACCATCTTTCTCAGTTCTTAACTCACCTTTTCCTCTCTCAAGCACAACTTTAATGTTTTCATGAGTGTCCGTGGCTATGATAAAGAATACGTGTTATGGGAGGTAATCAGGGCCTGCGTCTTCCATAAACCAGTTGCCAAAGACTCTTTACAGATAGGTAATGGTAGGCCCATATGTTTTACTTACCTATTGCTGCTTAGTGATTTTCAATCCCACTCGGTGTATGATTTGCTCATAATTTTGTAATTTGAGGAAGGTTTGGCTGGGGCAGCACATCTCCACTCCACGTGGCATTGGCCAAACCAGCTCAAGTAGCGAGACCCGGCAAGATGGGTTTGCTTTGGTTCATAGGCCTGGGCCTGGGTTCTTGCTGTTGCGTTGGCTCCCCAAATTCCCTCCATGTGATCGTATCATGTGCTTGCCTTTAGCTTCCTCACAGCAGGGTGATTTTCAAGATAGATTTTTTTGTCAGGATAGTTGGGCTATAGGCCCAGTGACAAAATCCCTTAAAGGGATTAAATTGAATGCACAATTTAATACGTGACTGCCAAATATCCCCCAGAGCACACAAGTTGAAACCACAAGACTTCTCCCTAGGAGAGGTTCCTTGTAGCTTTTGATTGTCTTCTAAGTCCCCTTTCCTTTTCCACAATGATGTCTGGGTTGCTTTATCAATCATCTTCTTTCTTTTTATGTAGCACTATCTCTGGCTGTTTAGTCCAAGCCAATGCAGTTCCTTCCCAAAGTTACTGGGTTTCCCTTGCACTGGATTACATGATGCATTCAATTTTATGAAAGCCATGTCCCCACATCTCTTTGAAATGGGTCCCTCTCTGTTTTAGGCTGCAGTTCAGCCTATTTAGGCTGTAGCACAGCCTTCTGGAGACTCTTAGAAAACCTTTTGTGTACACGAGACTGTCTACAAGGCACTGGATTACATTCTTTTGTGATCTTAGTACAGGGCATGAAAGCTATCTTCTTGATCTGATCCAACACAGAAGCCCTGCTCATGCCATTCCTATTATGGGACATTATTTTTTGGCAAGAAAGACTTGGGGTTGAAAAATAGGTTTTGTTAGGCAGATAGGCAGGAATGAGATGTCCATTGACGCATGCCCAGGAGAACCAAGCATAGAACAAAAGCCTAGGTTTTCCCGCTGGTGGGTACGGATGGGCGTTAAACCTGGATCAGCCCACCTGGGCCAGGTGATTGCAATTCAGCCAATGGGATCGACCTGGGGTCATTCACCATGCCTCCCCCCGGGAATCCTTGAAAAGGCAGGAGCGAGGGGGAGAAAGGAAAAACTGGGGACAGGAACTGGGGAGGGAACTTGAGAAAGAACATGAGACAGGTGTTTTTTTGGAGGAAAACTTAGGAGAGAGATCTTTGCGTGACCTCGAGCAGTCTCTGCCAGGCTGCATGGTGGGGAGGAATCCTAGGGGTGGCGCGTAAAACCTGAAACTTCTTTTAACTTTCATTAAACTCACTTGGATCACGAGCCAGGCTTTGGCGTGAATTCTTTCTCATGCAGAGCCAAGAACTGAGATGTAACTCTAGCCTGGAGAGAGATCTTACAGTTCATATTTAAGTCCAGCAAGTCCCTGCTCCTTCATAGTTCATATTTTCTGCTAAAAAAAGCACACAACTAAACCCCAAACAGAAGTAACTTCTTTAGCTTTTCTTTACCCTTCTGTAGTTTATAATTATTTGTCTGTTGCCTCCATTGTTAATGACGCTGAGAGTTCAGATTCTAGATAAAGCAGAAGAATGTCACTGCCACCCAAAATAGTTGTTCTTAGTGTTAGTTGGTGCCCAATCAATCCCTGCCCATCCACTCACTTGCTGCCATTGAGTCAATTCTGACTCATGGCAGCAGAGTATACTTGCCCTGGTAGGTTTCTGAGATTATACATCTGTACAGTAGAAAGCTTCAGCTTTCTCTCTCAGAGCAGCTGGTAGTATTGAACTGCTGACCTTATGGCTAGCAGGACAATATGTTACCAGGGATCCTTTTCAAGACTGTGCCCTTTCAGAAACAGATCACCAGGCCTGCTTTCCTAGGAACCGGTGGGTGGGTTTGAAGCATCAACCTTTTGGTTAATATGCAAGTGCTTAACAAATGGGCTTTATCCTGGTTTGGAAAACCTAAGTCACCGGTCTTTTGCCTAAAGAGTCACTTTCAATGGCCCTGGCTTGTTTCATGGGAAGGGCCAGTTCAGGGGCTCCCAGACAGATGGTGGGGTAGGATCCTTATTTAGTAGGGCCATATTGGGTGGGGTGGCAGGGAAGTGTGTGTGTGCTGTATGTGTGTGTAATCTGCATCTTTAACAAATGCCCCCCCCACTCAAATGAGAAACACTGGCCCCAATTGTCCTCTGCCTCTCTTGTTGCTGCCTTTTTTGGGGATTTTTCTGGCTTTTAGCAGCCCTGGAGGCCCCTCCTATCTAGGCAGGAAAAGGAGCCAATAAATAAGTTCACACTAAGGTGCTAGAGAGTGATAACAGCTAATCCCTTCCAAGGGCAATTGCTCTCAGAAAGAAAGAAAAAAAAAAGAGAGAGAGCGAGAGCTCAGGGGGTTGGGGGGAGCAATTTAACTCCAATGAATAGTGTCTCCTGGAAGAGTCCTACACTTTGTCGCTGCAATGGGAGTCATATATGAACATGTGTGTGTGTGAAACCCCTCGCATCAGTCTCTTCTTCTGCTTTTGTGTAAATTGGACTTTAAACACATTCTCTAGGAAGTGTTTGAATGCCTCTGTTTATGGAAGCTTCTTGACAGAAGGGGGATTTTTGTCTCTTTTGTTCAGTGAGAGAGCCCCAAGGTCTGGCATTTAATAAGTAAGTAGCAAGCTGGTTGAATGAATGAGTGAATGAGTGAGTGAGGTAAAGAAGCCTTCAGCAGCCTTCCAGGTCGAGACTGGCCCCCTCAGAAGCCTGGCTCTTGTCTACAGTGAGGTACACCTCTCCTCCTTCCCATTTCATGCTTCCCCGTGGTCTGCCTGGAATTGAGCTGAAAAATGATTTTTCATGCATGTCATCCTCATTATATCATTATCCCTCACAGCAAAGCTCTCTGACCACCCTGAAGACCTGTATTTAATGTGAGGAAAGGTGATTTAATGGAGTGGAGAGCGCAGCATAAAACAGAAAACCCTTTCAGAATAGCAGAGCAGGCTGTCCCTCCAAGGGGAAAGGGACAAAAAGGGAAAAGAAAAGAAAAATGGCGAGGGAGGGGGGGCAACTCTCACTCTCCTAATAGGTTGAAATAAGAAGTCATTTTGGTCAACTTCATCAGAAGACAAACCTGAAAGGGGCCCCTTGCCCTCCCCGCCAGCGCATAACTGACTTACCATGCATTTTACCGTGGAGCTGATTATGCGCTGAGTTGTGGCAGACGGGGAGAGTTTATTGACATATGGTCTCCCTTCACACCTTTTGTTACAGCCAGACATCAGGGACTGAGCTGCAGGATATTAAAGGATTTGGAAGCGTTATCAAGGAATGGTACATATTTATCAAAACCAGGGTGATATTACAAAGCTGGGTTGCTGCTACACCTGGGTGTGTTATGTGATTAAAAATAATGACAATGCATCCTCTTGATGGATTTTGCACCTGGGCGAATACTGAGCAGGTCTGCTGGACCACCCTTGGTCGAGAATTCACACCTAACAACCCCTTTGGTCTCAGAAGAAAATTGTGGCTGCTAGCTCACACTTGGAATCCAGGTAGGGCAATGTTTAAGCACTTCACTGTTAACCGAAAGAGCAACACTTGGAATTCACCAGCTATCCCGAGTGAGAAAGATGTGACCATGTGCTGCCACAAAGATTACAGCCTTGGAAACCTTCCGGGAGGTTCTTTCCTGGCCTACAGGTTTGCTCGAGTCAGAATTGACTTGACTTCCATGGCATTGAGCTGTTTTGAGTTTTGGATGGCTGAATTGGAGACTTCAGGATTGCAGGAAGATTTGAGAACAGCCTGAAATATGCAGGCGACCAGCCTTGCTTGCTGCAAGGGAAGAGGAGTTGAAGCACTTACTGATGAAGTTCAAAGATGATAGTCTTCAGTATGGATTACAACTCGAGGTTAAAAGAACAAGAATCCTCACCACTGAACCAATAAGCAACATGATAAACAGAGAAAAGATTTAAATGATGAAGCATTTCATCTTACTTGGACCCATCCACAACCAACGCTCATAGAAATATCTGTAAAGAAATCACTGGATAAATTGCTTTCAGTGAATTTGCTGCAAAAGGCCTTTTAAACATTTTTTTGAACCAAGGTGACTTTGTCACCTTAAAAACTCAGGAGTATCCTATCCCAAGGCATGATTATTTTCATGTGGAAGCTGGAAAATGCATAAGGAAGTCCCACGAGAAGAATTGATGCATTTGAAATATGGTCCTGGTGAGGAATATTGAATACACCAAGGAACTTCTAGGAGAACAAACAAATCTATGTTGAAAGAACTACAGCCAGATTGATTCTTAGAAGCGAGGATGGTGACATTTGGCTTCATGTACTTTGGGTGTTATCAGGAGGGACCAGTCCCTGGAGTTGGGCAGCATGCTTGGTCAAGCCAAAAGGAGGACAAACCTCCACAAGATGAGTTGAATGTAGGAATGGCTGTGAGAAATGCGCAGGGCAGCGTGTTGTTTTATTCTGCTGTACATAGAGTGGCCATGAGTTGGAACCAAATTGACAGCACCTGGTTACGCAATGGACTAATGGCAAGATCAACCATTCAAAACCACCAGCCACTCCTCAAGAGAAAGATGAGGCTTTTTTACTCCTGTAAAGAGTCACAGTGTGAGAAAGTCACAGGGGGAATTCTACCCTGTCATATAGGGTCACTGTGAATCGGCATCGACTCTACGGACGTGAACGGCAACAACAACAACAAACGCACTAATGGTGGCTGGGTACATGTGCAGACACCCATCCACTCACACTGGAGCTAAGTTAGTGTTTTCAGCAGGAAGCTTACCTCGGTGGTTTCCAGAACTCCCCTGGGCTGAACCAATTTACACCAGATCTTTCAAATATCCCTGGTACCCCGGGCATCTCTCATTTCCCAGAGTTGGTTGCATGACTTAAGGCTTGATGATCATGGGGCCACATGAAGGACGCCTATGTGCTCCAACCACTGCCTTCCTAGAGAGTGCTGTGGACAATTGCCTTCAAGTCAGCCAGCTCCTGACTCATGCGGACTCCATGTGCAACAGAACTCAATGCCCACTGGTCCTGCCCCATTCCTTCAATGGGTTGTAGATTTGACCCCTTGTCAGCTGGGGGGTTTTCAGTGGCTGATGGCTTGAAGGAGTTCACCAGGCCTTTCCTCCTAGTCTGTCTGTAGGCAGAAAACATCGCTAAAATCTGTTCAGCATCATAGCAATATGCCAGCCTCCACTAGCAGTTAGGTGGTAGCTGTAACAGGAGGCGCACTGGCCAAGAATCAAACCCAAATTTCCTGCATGGCTAGTGAGAATTCTGCCATGGAACCACCATTTCCTCTCTCCTGGTTTCTAGTGTTTATGTATATAAAATTTCAGTACCTTCTAACAAGCAGTAAGTAAGACTGCACCACGGGTCACCTCTATTTAGCTCTCCCCCAAATTTTTCCACATGAATTATAAAGTGTGTGACAGGTGTAATATGTTTCTCTTTTTAAAAATTGCTGGGTGAACTTAAAACATCACAAGGAAGTGCCAGCATAGCAAAATGATACCCACCTGCTTATTTACCTTAAGAGAAGAAAAGTCGTGAATGCATTCACCCAGGTGAAAATATCATTCATGGAAAGAAGTGCCTAATGGTCACCAGGACCCATGGTTAATCCAGGCGTGGTCATCTGATTCCAATCGATCAGACCTAGCTATAAATCACTTATATGTCTGGGTAATTAAAAGCAAATATAAATTTTCAAAAAAAATAACGTTGCATGGGATAGAAAGAGAATACATAACAACGTCAGACATAAATATGCCTCAAGACAAACTCACTGTGCACATCCAGAATACATAATGGCTCTTGCTAAGATGCGTTTCCCACTAGACCCTACCCCAAGCCAGTAAAAGCCAGAAACTCTACAGTAAACTGTGGATTGTACTACTCTGAAATGGGAGCTGTGTCTCTAGACCGAATTTGGGGCTGTTCGTGCTGAGGACTCACCAATACCTGCTGCAGTGACAACAGTCCAGGTGAGAATAAGGAAATCTGGATGACAGCCAGGATATAGGAGCACTGAGACCTCAAATTGCTTCTAGGCGAGCATGGCCTAATGGGCTTCCATTTCTGCACCTCTGGCAGGAGGAGTTTGTTCTGGAAAGTAATGGTTTCTAAGGAAGTATTTCTTAAACTTTCACATGCATGCACTTACCCAGGTTCCTGGAAATCGGGCTGGGGGGCAGATTCTGATTTTGTGGGTTCAGGGTGGGGTCTAGGATCCAGCAGTTCTAGAGGCCCTGGTACTCTTGGGCTGTTAACCACAAGGACAGTAGTCCTAAACCACCAGCCACTCCTTGGGAGAAATATGAGGCTGTAGACTCTGGGCAAGAGTGACAATCTGGGAAACACACAAGGGCAGTTCTACCCTGTCCTGTAGGGTCACTATGAGTCAGCATCAACTCGATGGCATTAGCATGGGAGAAGCTAATGCTGATGTTGCTGGTTCCTTGACCTATCATACTTTGAGTGGCGAAGTCCCAAGGGCCTTCCCGGATGTGATGGCCAAAAACAGTAGTGTTCACCCTTGGTCATACTTTGGAATCCCTTAGGAGCTTTCAAGCCTCCCATTGGCCTGGCCCCATCCCAGACCAATGAAGCAAGGCTTAGTGGAAGCAGGATTCAGGTCACGGTCAGTGAGAAAGCCCCCTTGGCAATGCCAACGTACAGCCAGTGCAGAGTCGAACTGGTCGACGACTCCACATGGTTCCATATACTTTGGTGAAGCCAGCTGTTTGGGCAAGGTTTTCAGCGTTACCACCCATGTAGACTTGTTGGTGATAGTGCATTAAATAGAGCACATGCAGTGCATTGCATGAGTGGCCTATGTCATGCAACCACATCAGGGGGATGTTGAGCCAATTTCTCTGGGAAACCAAGGGTGTTGGCTCCATCATGAACGTTGGCAGGGTAATGGACTGACACAGAGGAAACTCATTCTCTTTGTGGCGGTGTACTAATGGGTTCTTCACAGAAGGCCAAGTCCATGGCTTCAGATGCAGATGCTCACGGGGCTGAGGGAGCAGGTCAAATCCTAAGTCCGAGGTGGGTGTTTGCATATTTACATGCCCTCACTGCCATCAAGTCCATTCCAACTCACAGGCCCATGGGACTGAGTAAAATGGCCCCCATGGGTTTCTGAGACTGTGATTCTTTAGAGGAGTAGAAAATCTCCTCTTTCTCCAGAGGAGCGGTTGGCCATTCAAACTGCTGACCTTGAGATTAACAGTCCAACTCCTGACCACTCTTGCCGTCAGAATTCTATTTATATACACAAGTATATATATATATATATATATATATATATATATATATATATATATATATATATATATATATATATATATATATATCCTTTCCCAAAAGAACTCCACATTTTCAAATCATTCTTGACACTCATGGTCTTTTTTCCTTTATAGCCATGCCTTTGGTTGAAACACAGATATAAGAGAAATATTTATCTACTTATAGGGGTACAAAAGGAGCTTTGGTGGCATAGTGTTTGCATGTTGGGCTGCTAACACCAAAGTCAGCACTTTGAAACCACCAGCCACTCCGTGGGAAGAAGAGTCTGTCTACTCCTATAAAGAGTTACAGTCTCAGAAACTCACAGGGACAGATCTACTCTGCCTCATAGGGTCACTATGAGTCAGCATCACCTCCCTGGCAGTGAGGTAGATTTTGGTTTCATAGAGATACAAGTCAGTCCTGAGCTGCTAAAGACAAGGTTGGCAGTTTGAACCCACCAGCTGCAGAGAAAGAGGAGGCTTTCTATTCCCATAAGGCGCTATAGTTTCAGAAATACCCACAGGGGAAATTTTAACCTCTCCTGTAGGATCAATATGAGTCAGAATCGACTTATCGGTGGTGAGCAAGTGGAGGGGACCCTAAACAGGTTCCGGTGGACCTTAAGCGTTCTACTCATTGTGCATGCTCTGTAAAATGTAAACCAAGATTTTACTTTTGCAAACATTATTTTTTCTAAACACATCTAACTGTGAAACTATACTCGCATGCGGGTCTTTGAACCTGGTCAGTGGTCTGGGGAAGTGAAGGGCCCTGACATCCTTTGTTGTTGTTAGTGCTGTCCAATCATTCTGACATCACAGGGACCTTCTTTGCAACACAAGGCAGCACTGCCCGGTCCTTTGCCAGCCTCAGGGGTAGTATGTTGGAGCCCATGGTTTCAGCTACCGTGTCCTCCAGTTCACCAAGGAGTTTCCTCTTTGTGCTGCTTACTAAACCCGTTTCTGAGGAGTCCATTCCAACTCACGGTGACGCCATGTGGGTCAGCACAACGGGACCCCACAGAGCTTTCAAAGGCTGGTCGTTCAGAAGTCAATCAGCAGGCCTTTCTTCTGAGGGGCCTTGGATTTGAACCGCAAACCTTTTAATCAGCAGTGGTTGAGCGTGCTAACTGTTCACATTACCCGGGGACACCCAACCCTTCTTACCCTCATCGCTTCATAGGTGATCCATCTCCAATCCAAGAGGGCAGAGAAGATAGATAATACAGCCTGAGCTGCGTATGTCAGGTCCAAATTTTTCAGTGTCATGGAACAAATAGCCAAAAACCTTGATTCCAAAGAAATGAGTAGCGGTGCACTCTTGGGAACTTGCGCTGTGACAGCAGCCACCAGGAAGACCCCGGTAGTCCAGAGCCTTGCCACCCCAAATATGGTCACAGACTAGCAACATCAGGAGCTTGTTAGAAGTGCAAATTCTCAAGCCCTACACAAGGTCCACTGAACCAGCGTGTGCAATTTACCAAGACCACCAACGGATCGGGGTACCTGTGAAAACCAAACCAAACCCATACTCACTGCTGTCCAGTCGAGTCAGACTCAGAGCAGCCCTATGGGCCAGGGTAGAGCTACCACTGTGCATTCCCAAGACTGTAATTCTTTAAAGGAGCAGACAGCTTGTTGTTCTCCTTCAGAATGCCTGCTAATTTAGAACTGCTAGTTTGGTGGTTAGCAGCCCACTGCCTAACCGCTAGGCCACCAGGGCTCCTTTTGTGCTTGTGAGAGGTCGAGCAAATACCATTAGCAACTAGAGAAGAACCTGGAAGAAGAAGAGCAGGGTGGGAACTGTGAGTCAATTTGGTCATTAGCACATTTCTGTGTTCACTTACTCTGTTCCTTCCCTTGTGTATTCAGTCAACAATTCTTCTTTGAACATCACCTCTGAGCCAGGATCTGTGATATGCTAATTAAGCTGGTTTAGGAAAGGGGTCTGCCTAAGTGACTCCTGCTTCCTGGCTTTTCCTGCTTCCAGATCCCCTCTCTTTACTTCCTTCCACATTAGAAGCACATCCTTACATGTGCAGCTGATCCCTAGTTCAGGACCGGAAGTTACGTGTTGGCATGCATGCATGCTCATAGCTCGCTCAGTGGGAGTGCAAAAAGTCAATTCCTTCAAGAGCCTAGCACAGTCTGTAAGGTTGGGATGGTGTTAAAAGTGGTGGGGTTGGTGTTAGTTCCCGTTGAGGCCATTCTGCACAGGATGCCTTCATGTGACAGAGTAGAAATGTCCCCATTGGGTTTCCTAGTCTGTCATCGTTACCAAAGGAGCCCCGGGGGGTACTTTAAGGGAAGTGTTGGACTGTCAACTGCAAAGTCAGGGGTTCACACCTACCAGCTGCTCCGCAGGAGACAGATGAGGCCCTCTGCTCCCATGAAGATTTATAGCCTCAGAATCCCATTATTGGGTCGCTATGAGCCAGGGTTGGTTCCATGACAGACCCAAAGCCCACTTTCTGTCGAGTTGATTCCAACTCATGGTGATCTTATATACTTGTTGTTGTTGCTGTCCGGTGCCATTGAGTGGTTTCTGACCCAAAGTGACCCTATGCACAACAGAACCAAACACTTCCAGGTCCTGCACCATCATCACATTTGTTCTCTGCCTGAGTTCATTGATGCAGCCACGGTGTCAATCCAGCTCGTTGAGGGCCTTCCTCTTTTGTGCTGCCCCTCCACTTTACCAAGCAGGATGTCCTTCTCCAGGCAATATGTCCAACATATTTGGGAGGCAAAATCTTGCCATATATGCTGTCAAGGGCACTCTGGCCTGACTTCTTCCAAGACAGATTAGGTTGTTCGTTTAGTAGTCCATGGCAGGGTAGAATTTTCCCTATAGGTTTCTGAGATATTATGTCTCTATAGGAAGAGATAGCTTCATCTTTCTCCCACAGTGAAGCTGGTGGGTTAGAACTGTTGACTTTGCATTTAGTAGCTCTGTGAGTAGCCCGCCATGTCACCAGAGGTCCTTTGCGTTTGATGGCAGTGGGGTGGAATGTTTACAATGGCAAGACCTTTTTCTCATGCATTGCTACTGACCGCGGTCTAAAGCCCAAGTGCTTAGCCATTGGGCCACCAGGATTCTTCATGGTAAGGATGTGTTCCTGCCAAAGTTCATGAACACTACACAGCAGTGGGGTTTTGGAACTGCTAGGTAGTTTAGCTTAGGGACTGAGGCATCCATTACGCATGGTCAGCAGTCTGAGCCTTTGTCCCATGAACGAGTGGTACACTGCGCATGCTCAGAGGCTCAGGTTCCCAGCCAGGAAGGGGAGGTACACCTGGGTGTGTTCTGCACCTGAATTGGCCCAACAAGGCCAGGTGAATTCAGTTCAGCCAATGAGTTCAACCAGGGTCACCAGCACGCCCCACCTCTGGGAGTAATTTAAAAGGCAGGAGCACAGAGCAGACCTCGTGACTTTCAGGGAAGCTTCTAAGGAGATGCACATTTCTGAAGAGCCCTGCAGGTGCCTTTATAAACCTGAAACTTCTTCTAATTCTCATAAAACTCACTTGGATCACAAACTAGGCTTGGAGGTGAATGCTTTCTCGTGTGTAGCCAAGGAGCAAGGTATATCTCTATCCTGAGAGATCTCACAGAACCATTGATTGCCCTGGCATGTTTTGGAGTCCTGATGGTGTCATGGTTATGCTTTGTGCAACAGTTTAAAACCACTAGCCACTCACAAGGGAAAGCTGGGGCTTTCTATTCCTATAAAGAGATACAACCTCAGTAACTCACAGGGGAATTCTACCCTGTCCTATAGGGTTGTTATGAGTCAGCATTGACTCAATGGCAGTGAGTGAGTGCCCTGGAAAGAATGCCTTGGGTATCTACATTGACTCTCAGTTTCTGGTTAGCTTTTCACCATTTCACCCCATGAACTTGAACTGCAGTGGATGAGGGTTGGGAGCTCTGGCTCTGGGACTGCTTGCTTGAATTTTCACATCAGGGCCCTGCCCGTGATGGGACCTTTGACAGTTGGGCAAATGAGCTCAAGCCCGAGTTTCCTTTTCTGCAGCATAGACTGAGGAAGGAGATGTCTTCCTTCTTGTGTGCTAACTGACTTTTACCAGTTAGTATGAATTAGATCTTTCCACGAGGAAGATCAGGGAGAAGGGGGAAGGATGAAGCAACTTGGATAGAGGTGAAGGCAGCGTGAGGGGTCAGAGAGAGATGAAAGGACCACCATGTCACCTTTGACTACTCTTAGTGAGGCTGGCTTGGAGTGCAGGAGACGGGGAGAGTGAGGACACGGGCTAAAGGCAGTGCTCATTCATTACTTCCGGGCAGAGTTCAGCCTTTGGCATGCTTGTTGGATGCTGGCGCTGTGTTCATCCAATGAAACTTCAAAATTCTGTCCTGTCATTAACCCTTTGTCTCTCCTTTATTCACGATTTAGAACTTCTATTCTCCGGTTCTCTTTAGAGCCCCAGGAAATCCGAAGTCACAAGTCACTTCTGTTTACAGAGAGGCCCCCAGCATGCAAAGGCAGGAGGGTGTGTTAACAGCACACCGGTCCAGTGGCTGGTCACGCCCATGCAGTACATTCTCCATCCCTTAGCTCAACAAAAGGAAAATCACCAAAGAAAAAAATTTTTCTTTTTCATGGATATTTACTTTTTCAGTTCCCTCCCCCACCCATAATCTGTGTGAATTACAATAGAACACGCACACACACACATACACACAATTTTCTGCCAGAATGTGTTACTCCAGTACATTCTACCTTCCTCCCTCACTGCCTCCTACCCTTTTTTCTCCTATCTACTTTCTTCCCATGACACCCAATGTACAGGTAGGGGAATTCAAAATAGACCCCAGTCTCAAATGTAGTTTAAAGCTCAATCACGCACTGCTATTGTGCCAGTTCTGACCCATAGTTACAGGATACAACTGTCCTTGTGGATTTCTGAAACAACAATTCTTTGTGGGAGTTGAAAGCTGCCCTTTCTACAGGAATGCAGCAGGTGTGTTTGAACTGCCAACCCTGCAGTTAACAGGCCAATATGAAGGGATTTTGCCACTTTGCCACCAAGGATCCTAAAGGTAGCATGAGGAGAACATTTATTAAATCTTCCATGGTACACAGGCAAGGGGGAGACCTGAACTACAGCTCTCGGGATTCTTGGTGCCTCGCAGTGGACAGGTCCAGCCGCATCGGATCCAGGCTTCCCAAGATTTGCAGAGCCACCAGCATAGTCTTTGTTCCTCTCCAGGATTCACAATTGCTTCCTGGTTGCTCAGGTATATAGGAGTTTAGTGGTTCTCTAATGCAATCATCCCATTTTGCAAAGAAGATGCTGATGCCCAGACCGGGGAGAAGATTATCTGAGGCTACTGAGAAGGACACCATCACCTCAAGTCCTTCTGACCCCCCACAAGTTTCTGCCAACAGCAATGAGCTCTGGGTTACCTACTCAGTCTTTTGAAGCCTTAGCCAGCTGATGCAGCTGCCAGTTGGGTTGATCAGGGTATGTGACCCAGAGCTCCTTAGAACGCGCCCCGCCCCCAAATGCAAATTTACTGCCATAGAGTTGATACTGATTCATAATGACACTATAAGACAGGGTAGAACTTCCCCTGTAGGTTTCTGAGACTAACTTTCAGCCTTTCTCCTGAGAAGTGGCTGGTTGTGTGGTGGTTTAGATCTTGCAGTTAGCAGCCTTTTAGCATGAGAGGTAGGGTCACATTTCTGTTCTGATTATGCTCCATTTTCTGAGATGCCAGTGCCGAGGCTCCCCCCCTGCAGGTAGCAGTGAGATTTTTTTCACTAAACTGCGCTGGATGGGAAACTTGGGGCAAGTAGTGCATCGCAGCCAAGGAAGATCTCATTGACAGTGCAGTACTTGAATAAGGCAGGAAGACACAGGAGTGGCCATCTGGCGGTGGGGAAAGTGTTCCAGGTAGGAGACAGTCAGTGCAAAAGGCCTTGTGATTGGGTTCTCCAAGCTTCTTCCTGGAACAGCAAGGAGACCAATGTGAGTGGGGCATGACACTCTGTGTAATGAGGAAAGATGATCAGTGTGTGGGCCTCCTGTATGATTGAGAAGCCAAGGGGAATTTTTAAACCCTAAGCCAGATCAATGCTCAAGGAAGCATCAGTCAAGACATCAAACGACACGTTGCATTGGCTAAATGTGCTACAACAGATCTCTTAAAAAGACTGAAGATCAAGGATGTTACTTTGAGGACACTGCCTGATCTTGTGCCAAATCTCGCCATGGTTGTTAGGTTGGAGTCCATTGTTGCAGCCATGGTGTCAGCCCATCTCCTTGATGGTCAGTCTCTTTTCTTGTGGACCTTCAGTTTTACCGAGCATGATGTCCCTTTCCATGGACTGGTCTTTCCTGATAAAATGTAGTAGCTACCAGATTGGATGTCATGCCTTTAGAACAGTGGTTCTCAACCTTCCTAATGTTGTGACACTTTCATATAGTTCCTCATGTGTGGTGCTCCCCCCAACTATAAAATTATTTTTGTTGCTACTTCATAACTATAATATGGCTACTGTGATGAATCCGATGACCCCTGTGAAAGCATTGTTCGACACCCCCCCCCCCCATGGGGGTCGCGACTCACAGGTTGAGAATCACTGCTCTGGAACATTTTCATCATAGAAGAGAGTTCGGTTGCACAGCTCTGAGTTAGAGGGTGAGGCGGGTTATTTGACATTCATTTGCTGATGTGTTTGCAAACCCAGTGGAAACACTCGGGAATGAGCATCTTCTTTAGCCATTTTCCTGGATCATTCAAATGCCATCCTCCCCTGTGAATGCCTCACTCCATCCTTGGCTTTCCATACTTGCCATATGAAAATGGGATAATATTCAATACTTAGCATTATATATAACCCAGTATTTGGTAGTCTGCCTCAAACAGATGCGAGTCTCTCTCTTTTTCTACTAATATTTAATTTTGATATGTGAAAACATACAAAGCAAAATCTGTTCCATTTCAACCCTTTCTGGACACAATGTTCAGTGACATTGGTCACACTCTTCATATTGAATTAACATTCTTGTTCTTTCTATTCTAGGTGTTTCCTTTCTTTTTACTTAATCTCTCTGCCACAACCCTCTCACATATATATTTTGAATTATCTGTAGCCCATTTAGTTTTGTGCTGATTTTTTAAAGACTGCAATACTCAAGGATGCAATCCTTTAAGAGCTAAATTGTTATTTAGTTTAAAGATGACTTCAGGGGACAGTTTCAATTCAAGGTTTGAAGAGTAACTCAGAGTCATAGTCTCTGGGACTCTTCCAGTTAAGTAAGTCTAGATAATTAAAGAATTTTAAATTATGTTCCACAAGGTTCTCCCTTTCTATCAGCATCCTTAGGAATCATGGTGCTATGGTGCCTGCTAACCTCAAAGTCAATAGTTGAAACCACCAGCCACTCTGCAGGGGAAAGCAAAGGCTTTCTGTTTCCTTAAAGAATAGCAAGCGAGGAAACCACAGGGGGTGTTCTATACTGAGTCAAAATTGACTCCATGGCAGTGAGTTTATGTTGTTATCGAAAAAAGAACACATTTTAATGGGGGCTCTGACAGATAATATAACAATCCATAAATCAATTAGATCAAGCGAGTTTGTACATATGCTGCCACCATCATTTTCTAAACACTATCATTCTACTTGACCCCTTTGATATCAGCTCCTGTTTTTCCCTCTTTCCTCAACCCTCCCACCCTTACTAAATTATATATAAATTAATATCTTTATACACACCGTCTTCTGTGTCCCTCTACTCATATTTCTGTTATTCGGCCCCTAGGCTGTGTGTGTGTGTGTGTTCCATTGTTATCAGTTCCCTTTTCCTCCCCTTCCCTACACAGCCACCCTGTGCCCTCATGGTATCTGAGTCAGTTCGAGTTGACTAGAGAAGCACATTCATAAACACTCATGTGTCTTAAAAAAGCTTTATATAGAAGAATAATTTTATATTAAGAAAACATCCCAGCCCAGTCCAGACCACGTCCATAAGTACGAAATTAACCCATATATCCAATAAGAGTGTGTACATTTTTTTCAGACTTATGCAACACATGCAATGACACCAAGTGCTGGAAGATCACAGGGCAGTCGGTGGAATGTCTTATGGACCCAGTGGAGGTGGAAAGTGGCATGGGTCTCCACATGACTCCTCCCCGTTCAAGGCTTTGGCTGCCGTCAATGTAGATCCATGTGTCTTGTCAGCAGGAATATCAAGTCATGGGTGTCTCTCACCCCCAGGAAAGAATACAGGAGTTGCCAGAATCGCCATGCCCACATTGAGACCTCACTGGCTATGGCCTGAGTGACTGCCTGGACTCCACTCCTATGCAAGATGATGGGAGATTAAAAAGCTACCACAGTATCGCTACTCCCATTACTGTTCCTGAGGATTTTATCTGTCCTGGATTCCGTGCGTGGTTGCTATTTTTTATTATTTTACTTTCAGCATCTATCTGTGGTGTCCCTGATCTGAATGCCCTGATGCAGTATCTGTGAGTCTCCTGTGAGCAGGGACTGTGTTCTCTACATCTGGGTCTTCTTAAAGCTTTGCAAAATGTTGTCATTTGAATAACACTCAATACATATTTGTTGAAAGTATGGCATTGCGGGTGACAGTCAGTACCTATTCTCCCATCAGTTATATGGTTGGCGGTCTTTTTACCTCTCAGACATATAGCTGAATCATTACAATGTGAGGGTCTGAGCCTGGTTATATTATTGGGACATGTAGTCAAAAGACAAAATATGTTTGCCTAAAGCACCTTTTGAGTATGATGTTTCAATAAAATAAATTGGACAGATCCTGGCAGCAGACATGTTTCAGCCGCTCACAAGGTATGTGGCTTTGGGTAGTGTACCCTAAGCTCTGAATTCAAGGTAAGTAGTTTCAATGGTCAATATGCATGTGAGAGCTGGACAGTGAGTAAGGAAAACTGAAGAAGAATCAATGCATGTGAATGATGTGCAAACAACACCGAAAGTCGTCTGGGCTGTCAGAAGAACAAGCAAATCCCTCTTGGAGGAAGCACGGCCAGAATGCCCCTTAGAAGTGAGGATGGCAAGTCTTCATCTCACATCCATTGGACATGCTATCAGGAGAGACTGGTTCTTAAGAAAGGACATAATGCTTGTTAAAGTACAGGGGCAGCAAGAGGGAAGAAGACCCTTGATAAGATGGATGTCCACAGTGGCTACAGCAATGGGCTCAACATGGACCAACGACTGTGGTGATGACACAAGAGCAGGCAGGGTTTCATTCCGTTGTACAGTTCCGGTCTCTGGTACAAAGGAAAATAAGTTGCCCTATTCTGTGGGGTCGAGGCTATTGTGCCTGCTGTGTATTTTGTCCTAAGGACTTGCAGTGTTGTTCTTTATACAGTGTTGTTGTTATTAGCTGCTTTTCGGTCCATTTTGACTCATAGCGACCCCCATGCATTTCAGAGTAGAACTGTTCCATAGGGTTTTTAAGGCTGTGACCTTTCGGAAGCAGATTTTCAGGCCTACCTTCCTTAGGCACCTCTTGGATTCTGGGTGGGATTTAACTGCCGACCTCCTGGGTGCTAGTCAAAAACTACCCAGGGAGTCCTCCCACTGAATAGTGTGAGTGTATTCCCACCTAGGGTGCTCCTCTTCCAGTACTTGTTTGGACGGTATTCTCTTTTGATCCATAGGGTTCCATGGACTCATTTTCAGTAGTACATCATCAGGTCTTTCTTCCCAGTGTGTCCTAGCTTGGATGCTCTGGTGAAGCGTGTCCAGAGTGGCTTGCTCTGGTTATAATCGTAGCTGGTGACACCGCTTACAGCAATCACAGCTAGAGACAAATGACAACATGATGACAAACTGACAGATGGGTGGCAGCCTAGGGAAGGAATGATCAACACAACACAACCTGAGTGGAAATCGAGCTATGGAGTCTCTGAGAGTCCAGGGTCTTCGTCCTGACACAGCCTGGGGCAGGGCCTGGAGCCAGGAACTGTGGCTGCTGGGGTGAGGACCCCCAGCTTCCCCACCTGGCATTCCCTCCCCAAACACAGCTGGCAGCCTGTGGGAATTGTCTTTCCCCTTGCACATGACAGCACTGACGAGCATAACGCAGCCCTGCTGGTGGTTAATGACTGGTGACATTATGAGGCCGCTGCCCACCTTTGGTTGAGGGAATTTGCCAATGCTCGGAAGTTGTTGGGCTCTAACGAAATGCAACCCCTGCAAGCAAGCACTGAGTCAAGTGCACGAGGTGTGGGGCACTCTGACATCCCCGCATGACCGTGAAAAGCAGGCTGCGGAGCAGTGGTGGCTGCTGAGGCTCCTTTCTCCTGGCAATACTGGCGTGCTGAAATGGCGGGCTGATTTGCCATGGAAAGCAGGGTTTCATGGGAACTTGAGGATTAAGAATCCACATGCCTGCAATCAATATTGTATGTTCATCGTATAATTTACTTTGAAAGGGAGAAGACACAGTTCTCTGAATTTTTGGGTGAAGTAAACCACTTTTCCAAAGGAGTAAGTGGATTTCTGTGTGTATAAATCATGCCCACCACTTGGGAGTGCAGAGGAGGATATGGGAGGATGGTAAAAAAGAGCAGCAGGAGAGGACCTGAAGACCTCATGTTTCCTCAGGGTCAGGGGCCAGGCAAAACCAATGTCCCTGGAACACCACTGTCTCTCTGGAATGGTATTAGCACAGCTTGTTCTTTGCATACTGTACTGAGTTCATTCTGACTCGCAGCGCCCCTGTAGGGAAGAATAAACATGCCCCAATGAGTCTCTGAGACTATAATTCTTTACTCAAATAGAAAGCCTCATCTTTTTTCCATGGAGGAACTGGTGGATTCAGAACTGCTGACCTCGTGGTTAGCAGGCCAACACCGAACCTACTATACCACCAGGACATTTCTGTTTAGCCTAGAGACTTTCAAATGGATAGAACAAGACCCATCCCAACCCTGTTCACGGCTATCAACCCCCCTTTCTTTGAAGTCCCCACTACGTTCTGTGAAGTTCACCACTTTCTGTGTGTGTGTGTGTGTGTGTGTGTGTGTGTGTCTGTGTGTGTGAGAGAGAGTTATAAAAACAGGAACTTTGACCTCCTTTTAGAACTCTTGCAATTCCAGGGCTTGCTCAACAAAGCACGAATCCCCAGTGTCTTCAACCTGACTTGTCCCATGTGGAAATACACATTGGGGTTCCAGACACACTGAGCTAATGAGTGAGTGGACACTACTGTGCTATCTAAACAAACCCTGTGTGACAGGGCTGCACCTGCCTTACTTAATTGAATAACCAGGACCGTTTTCTAAAATAGGTAATATCAACTTAATCTCCCTGCCATCGAGTCACTGCTGATGCATAGCGACCTTGTAGGACAGGGGAGAATTGCCCCCATGAGTTTCTGAGCCTGTAACTCTTGACAGGAGTAGAAAGCCTCATCTTTCCCTCACTGAGTGCTGCTGTTTTCGAACTGCTGAGTTTAAGGTTAGGGACACAATGTGTAACCCACTACACCACCAGGAGATGCTTGTGTCAACTTTCTATATACGAAAATGAAATGTCGCCAGGTCCGATGCCATCTTCATGGTCACTGCTGTATGTGAGTCCAAAGTTGTGGGCCAATACATCTCAAGGAGAATCGCCTGCATATCCAATGACACATCCCCGCACCAAACCCGATTTCCTTTTCTACTGATCAGCCTTGCTTAATGACTCGGCCAAAGTGAGCAAGCATAAATCCTCCCAGCCTCCCTTGCCAGGCACAGTGTGGTTTCCGAGAGCAGTGTTTCTTCTACAATGGGAGTGCTCATGCTTTTGCCACACTCGGCAGATTCTATGAATATTTGCACTTTTTTTAAAACTTATTTGATCATAGAGCATGTTTCCCTTTTCCCTTTGTATGAGATGACAAAATTTCACTCACTTCCTAGTCATCCAAGGAAAGAGTAAACTTCCCTGCCCTGCCAGTGAAGGGCTTGGCCAATAGAATAAAAGTGGAAGGAGTTGTGTGCCACTCTAGATCAGAGGTTTTAAGAGAAATGGTCCTTTTGTTGCTTACCTATCCTTCAAGAGGCAGGAACCCTGGTAATATAGTGGTTATGTGTTGGGCTCTTAACCTCATGGGTCACATGCAAGTCTTTCAATTTCAAAGCCTGATTGTTCCCCTGCACAAAGCTAACAGAGATAAGCAACAACTGCTTGTAGGCTGGAACGATTGCCCGAACATAGTGTAATTTGGGGATTTCTTACTGCCAGGAGAAATACAGGCGATGTGGCAGGTGACGGTCCTAGTATCTCTCAGCTGCCAATCAGAGGCAGGTTCTGAGCCTTCAGTCAGGGCCACTGGAGGAAGTGGCTCATGGTGCTGCTGCCATAGTCCATCCCAGGTCAAGCCCTCTGAGGTGCTGGGTTACAGAGTTTTGGATTGGCACTCAGTGAGGGCTGCTTCAAAGCTCTTTCCTTTCTTAAACTTGCTCCTGCAACCACATTCTTTCTGAAGGTCCTTGTCAGTAAGCCGAAATCCCAACCAATTTGCTAAGTCAGGACAAAACAAAATTGATGGTACCGAGAGACATTAAACCACCTACAACCTTTTAGACCATGTCAACAGATCATCTCTAGCCTCAACTACAGAAACATTTCACTAAATCCTCTCTGTTTCTCCACAAAGATTAGGAATGCCCTTCTATCTTTTAAAAACAGATATTGGTCTGGCACCACTTCGGTTCCAGCTGAGGTAGTGGATTCACCTGAGCTAAGCTCTAGAGAGGATCACTTAATCTTCATTCAAGATATATGTCATGAGGACTGTAGATCATGCAGGGACTGCACAATCCCTCTGTGTCGGCAGCGGCTGCATCACGGCCTGGCCCATTGGGAAGAGAGACGGACCCATGGCAATTATAAGGCAAGATGCTGAGGGTGCTGGGGTGGTCTAGGGATACAGGAAAGGAACTATTGGGCATGGAGGCAATTATGAAGGGTTCTTTTTTCCCATGGACCAAACCCATGCCAGTTGCCATGAAGTTAACTCTGATTCATAGGGACTCCTTTGGGCCAGAGTAGAACGACATTCTGTTGTTGTTTTCTATAACTGATTTTGTTGTTGTTGTTTAAAATGCAGCACCAGGCCTTTCTTCAGAGACACTTCTGGCTGGGCTTGAAGCTCCAACCTATGAGTTAGTAGCCCAATATGTTAGCCAACTGCACTACCCAGGGACTCCTCCATGTGACTAAAGAATGACTTAAGGACTTCCCCCACAGACCCAAACCAAAACCAAATCCACTGCCATGGGGTTGACCTCATATATGGCACAATAGACTGGCTCTGCTGATTTTCAGAATTGCACATCTTTACTGGAGCAGAAAACCCTCATCTTTCTCCCAAGGAGTAGCTGGTGGGTTTGAACCATTAACTTTGCCATTAGCAGCAGCCCAACTCTTAACCCATTATACCACCAAGAGTGGTTCAATTTGGAAAAATAGTATGTGATCACCTATCTATGAAGGGAAACCCCTCTCATAGAGTGCACTTACACAAATGAGAAAGAAATGAGTCCCCAAATGCCCGTCTTAATCAACAATCTGGGGAAGGGTGTTCTGGGAAGCAGCTTTCAAATGTTCCTGGAGATTTTAAAATTAATCAACCTAATCCCTGTTTTAAAGAGCCCTGGTGGTACAATGGCTAAGGACTGGGTGGCTAAACAAAAGGCTGGTATTTTGAACCTACCCATGGGCTCTAAAGGGGAAAAGACCTGATGAGCTGGTCCCATAACGATCTAAGCCTAGGACACCTTTGGGTGCAGTTCTACTCAGTCCAGTAGGGTCACTATGAGCTGACATCAACTTAAAGACACACAGCACGTTTGACTCTAAGTCATTTGTTGATAGAGTTTGTGCAGAGCATTCTGAGTAGAAAACAGACTCGGGCATCTGACATCAACCAGCAACAGTCTCTTTCCTTGAGAAAGACTGTGGAAAGGGATGAGGAGGGAGCTTCCAAAAGCGTGTGGAAAAATGATATGAAAAAATAATGGAATTTTGCCATGAGCTTTTTGAAGCTCTCTTCATGAGAGCTAGTCCTCCATGGAGGTTTCTAGAAAAGTGAAACACGAAGGAAGAGGCTGGTAAGTCCCACTGAACAATACCAGGGGAGATTGGGTCTTGACTCAGAGTACTTGAGCATTCTGGCTTATTCCTCCAAATAGCAAATCAGACTAGACCAGGTTCTGAGACTCAGGGAAGGCAAATAAGACACACCAGGCCCATGATTCAGACTTATGGGGAAAGTCACACTGGAGAGGGAAGGCCTCTTTACCTTGTGTGCCTGACAAGTGTCTCATTTGCCTCATCTAAAACCCAGCCCTGGAAAAAAAGCTAACAGTACCAGCTTCAAACTTGTGTTTGAATCTTGTCTCTGTCACTTATTAACTTAGCCACCTGAAATCCCTTCCTCTAGTTTTCCATCTGTAAATGAAGCACAGTTCCAATCATAGGGCCTTCAGTAAATGGCTATTATTAGCTAGGCATGCACTCCTGTGTTCTAGGCGAGAGTTCTCAGCCAGGTTTTTGTGGGAGCTTGTTCTTCAGGGTATTGTCATAGATGAATGTGTCACCCAGATTCCTCTCAGGGCCAAGAGACTGATTTCCCCAGCTGCTGAGAGAGCCACTGATAGAAAAGGTCCCAGCTGTCTGGCCCCTATCGGGATTGCCTCAGCTGATGAGAGCTCATCCATGGTCTGCTCCTTCCCAAACTAACCTTCATCCAACGACTTGTCAATGTAGGGGTATAAATGGCATAGTGGAGGCATTTGACCCCCCTGTAACTTCACAAAAGGCAATGGAGGAAAATCAAGATAAACAGCCCAAGGCTCATTCCTATGAGACAGAGATCAAAATGCCTCCACCCTCCTTTCTTTTCACAGTTTCTGACACCAACCATCCCTACCATGACACTCTCTTCTTCTCTGCTGGGTTTGATAATCCTTAAGTGGCAATGGCCACACAGAACTCGCAAACAACACTTATGTTTCTGGGGTTAATTGGGGACCTAGCAGGTGACAATTCAGGATCAGAAATGACTGGGGATATAGTTCTTCAGTCAGGACAGTCTCTTCCCAGTGGTGTCCAGAGGCAGAACTTTTTCTGGTCCTTGGCCTCTGCCCTGCAGCTCCTTGACCTCTGCTCTGCTTGGGACCGTGTGCAAAGTTCTTTCAGCTCTGCTGATAGGTGCGTTGAGGCAGCCCGCTTTGTCTGGAAGCCTTGACCCAAAACACTCAGCTTTCTCATTCTGTGTGCTGGCGAGCTCCCTGTTCTGGGGTCTTGGTGCTGCTGCCTCTGCTTCCATGAGCTATTTATCTGCCACTGTTTTTCAGTGTCTCCTGATGCATCCAGTGTCAGGGATCTCTGTCTCCTGGACAGAGGTGGTGCTCAGAGTAATAATCCTGGGTCCAAAGAGCACACTCCACTGCTGGCTCATCTTTCTCGGTGCTCTTGAAACTCCACTTTCTGTTTCTGAGTTAACTCACCCAGGATGACCATACCGACCAATCCCCACATTATGGGTCTACAGGTCTTATTTGAATGGTCTCACCTCTTCGAGGATGCCATGCACTTTACTGATATTATTAGCATGCTATCTACTTCCCTCGGTGGCATAGTTCCACCCTGTCATTGGTAGGCGTTACAAAGACTATAGCTAGAGGAGAACTAGTAAGCAATTTGCTGCAACACATTAGGCTACAAAGTCCCAGGCTACTGGTCACCACTTGGCCAGGTCCCAGTTACAGAGCTCCCTGTAATGGCTCCTTTTGCATATCAATGTGGCGAGGCTATGGTGCCCAGTTTTTTGGTCAAACAAGCATTCATCTATTTGCTCTTGTTTTTTAAACATTTTATTAGGGGCTCATACCACTCTTATCACAATCCATACATATACATACATCAATTTTATAAAGCACATCTGTACATTCTTTGCCCTAATCACTCTCAAAGCATTTGCTCTCCACTTAAGCCCTCCGCATCAGGTCCTCTTTTTTTGTCCCCGCTCCCCCTCCCTCATGAGCTCTTGATAATCCACAGATTGTTATTTTGTCATCTCTTGCCCTTTCCGGAGACTCCCTTCCCCCCTTCTCTGCCGTCCATCTCCCAGGGAGGAGGTCACATGTGGATCCTTGTAATCAGTTCCCCCTTTCCAACCCACTCACCCTCCACTCTCCCAGTATCACCCCTCACACCCCTGGTCCTGATGGTATCATCCACCCTGGATTCCCTGTGCCTCCAGCGTCCATATGCACCAGTGTACAGCCTCTGCCCTATCCAGTCCTGCAAGGTAGAATTTGGATCCTAGTAGTTGGGGAGAGGAAGCATCCAGGATCTGGGGGAAAGCTGTGTTCTTCATCGGTAATACATCGCATCCTGACTGACCCATCTCCTCTCCTAAAGCCCTCTATGAGGGGATCTCCAGTGGTCGACATTTGGGCCTCTGGTCTCCACTCTGCACTTCCCCCTTCATTCTCTATGGTATATATATATACCCATATACACACACATATATATATATATATATATATACCCATATACACACAGATATATATTCTTTTATTTTTGCATGATGCCTTATACATGGTCCCTTTGGCACCTCGTGATCGCACCAGCTGGTGTGCTTCTTCCAGGTGGGCTTTATTGCTTCTGAGCTAGATGGCCGCTTGTTCACCTCATCTATTTGCTCTTATGAAGGAGTTGGTCTCAAGCAAAATAGAATACCTTCCATAATGTGGGAAGGGGTAAACCTATCAGCCAAAGGCCTTCAGCGCAGAAAGGGAGTTTACCTAGGGTGTGTTCTGACCATTCTTATTCTTGTCTTTTCCCATCACCTAACCTATCGATTTTAGGATGAACATCTACAGAGCTCTTTAGGCTGTTGCCTGACCTATGTATTTGGAACTTGCCATTTCCCTATGTGAGCGAATTCCTAGAAATAAGCCTCACTCTCTGGGGCTCTCGTGTCGTAGTGGGTGGCCCTTTGGGCATCCAACAGCAAGGACATCAGTTTGAAAACACCAAGGGCTCCTTGAGGGAAAGATGAAGCTTCGTAATCTCCTGAAGAGTTACAGTCTCCAACGCCCAAAAGGTCAGTTCTATACTGTTTTACACAGTCACTTTGAGTCCACCTTGATGGCAATGAGTGGCCGGTGCAGTGGTTAACCATAGGAGCCCTGGTAGATATATCAATATCTCCAGTTACAGCTATATAACTGGTTTGGTTTCTCTAGGGAACACTGACTATGACACTCTCCATAGGCAGGGCTGAGACCTCTGTTGAGATTTCCCTCTTGTGCCCTTCCTTGATTCCCCCCACAGGTGCTTATTCCCTGAGCATTCCTCAATAAATGTCAGGAATCCAGAGCTAATTCCATCACAGTGTCTCCTTCTTTCAGGGAGTCTGAATGGCTTCCGGGGAGTATGAACTGCAGTCTCCATCCAACTTCCTCCTTCTATTTCTATGATCTGGATCTTATTTGGGGCTCATTTGGTTTTAAACAGGTAAAGAGACCAATACTTGGAAGAGAGAATCCTAGGAAAATGGAAAGGTGGGGAGAACAAGGGGACAGCTGGCTCTGTCGACAGTTCCTGACCACCACTGGCATGTTCCTGTGTTCTTTGTGTCTGTCTCTCAGGGCACATGCTGTAATCTCGCAACATAGACTGCCTCCTCCAAGTGGCGGGACATGTGCTTCTGAATTATGCTTCTTAGATGCCAGGCCACTTGCAAAAGCGGGACTTCCTTTTTCGTTTTTTGTTTGGAAATGCTCCAGAAAAAGCGTCTAGTTGACACATCTTATGTCAGTGTCTCCACTGGGCCAATGAAAACAGCATTGTGACCGTATTGAAATGTGATGTCTTCCCCAGGGAACTGATGTTTCAGCCAGTGAGGTAGTTCACAGGGACAGATAAGAAAGGGGGTTGGGACAGATTAAAATAATAATAATGTCTGTTTGCAAAGAATAGGGCCTTATTATTTTTCGGATGCCCCCATCTGAACACCCTACCACTGAATATAGGCAGGAGGTAGGGCCCACCTGTCACTCAAGCAGCTAAAAATGTACAGCACTTGCTGTAGCAGCTGCTAATGTGCCCATGTATTAGCATTTGGCACCCACCACTCCCATAAATACCAATGGTCTCACAAGAAGCACATGTAACTCCCCACACAGGGAACAGTCATTGAGCAGACAGGGGAGTTGACATCCTCCAGGACCTAATGCCACTTTAACCAATGACACATGAGGATAGGTGGAGCCACACTCCAGTTCCCTCAGCCTTTGGGTGGGACAACTACAAGAGGATTTATACTGTCTCTGGGAACCTACTCAATGACATTTCTTTATCGGCCTCTTCCCTTTGCTCTATCAGTATTACCCTTCTCTACTGGTCCTTCCTGGAGTTACCTCCCAAGGAAACAATAATCTAGCTGCTATTCCAATTCTAGTGGATTCCAATTCTTGGTGACCGCATTCATGTGAGTCAATCAGAACTGTGCTTTCTGCAGATTCTTTCTCTCCCCTTTTTAAGAGTAGTTTTAAGGACACTGTGAAAGCTTTCCACCATCCAGTTCCAGAACATTTTCATCAACCCTGCAGCCATTAAGCAGTCATTCCCCATTGCCCCTCCCACCCCACCCTGGGAAACCACCAATCTACTCTATGGCTCTACAGGATTTACCTGTCCAGCATTTTTGCTCTAAATGGACTCACAATACAAGGCATTTGGTGTTTGGCGTCTTTCACTACATGTCTTGCGTTCACCTGTGTTACAGAGTCTGTCTGAATCAAAGGCCTTAGTTTTCTTGTGGCAGACTATATGTATATCCCACTCTGTGTAGATCATATTTTCTCTATTCTTCTACTGATGGGTATTGTTGGCTTATTGTTTACCTTTTGCCCATAGTGATTAGTGCAGCATCCATCTGGGTACTCGTCTTTCATTCTTTTAGATATGCACTTGGGAATGGACTCCCTGGATCAGCTGGCAAGGGTTCATGACCAAGTGGGTTATGTTGGGCTGCTAACCATAAGGCCAGCATTTTGGACCCTTTAGCTACTGCGAGATAGAAATGCTCTCATAATGACCCACAGCCCCCCAGACCCACCAGCCGCAGTTCTAATCTGTCCTTTTGGGTTGCTGTGAGTCAGAATCAACTCGATGGCAGTGGTAGTGATGAAGCCAGCGACTTGAGAGTGGAACCAGGGACCGTGGAGAATTCTGGCAGTAGCCATGGTGTCCTCACTACCCAGATGCCAGCAGCCACCAGTGAACAAAGGAGGCACAAGCAACATTCTCGCTGACTTCATGCTGGTGACCCAGCTGCCCCTGCTTCCTCAAATGCCATTTCCTCAGCTTTACTGGCAAGGGGGTGTACTCCCTATTATCATGTCACCAACTCTTTCAATGGTCCACCTAGCCAGGTGTGATTCCAGACACTGTGCAGCCACCATCAGCGAAGGTGGCTGCCCACCTCATTTGTACACATGCAAAGAATGTGATCATTCTTGGCACTGGTGTCCTTAGTCATCCTGGTTGGTATATTTACATCCTTCGGGAGCTGGGTCAGTGAGCAAGCACTTCTCAAGGTGCCCATATGATCTGTTTACTGAGAGTGCCAGCCCAAGGATCTGACTTGCCACCCACAGTGAACGCACCTCTGAGGCAAAGGGGAAGGCTTCTTTCTAACTGGGAGACCAGCAGGTCTTCTGCAGACATCACTCCCCTGCAGCACTCTGATCGGAGGCCTTTCATATTCCAAAGAGCAGCATTAAGATTCCCATCTGTCACCCAGTCAGACTCACATGTGCGAATTCTCTTTTCAGAGCAAGACAGCCAATGCAGTGAGCTGGGTAAAGGGGCAGTCTCACTCTGAGGAGACTCAGCCAAGAGTGTAGGGACAGGGAGTGAAATGTGCAGCTTCCAGCTGCCACCCAAGCCTTCTTAGTGCAGTGGCATGAGAGCAAAGAGATAGTCCTTTGTGACTCTTTGATCTCCTTCCTGACCTTGGTGGAATTAACACTGCTCAGTTCCAGTCTCTTCTGAATATATGGAAAAGTTAGCTCAGAAAAGAATAGAGTTAAATAAGAGCAGGACAGAGTAAGGTGGCTTCATGGTGTTGCATTTGTGTGTCTCAGAGCCCATCCTGGCTCACAGTGACCCTCTGTGACAGAGAAGAACTGTTCCACAGGTTTTTCTAGGCAGAATTTTAGGGAAATTTACCTAGCAGCACAGTGGTTGCATGTGCGGCTGTAAGAGAGAGACTGGCAGTTTGAACTCACTGATCCCCATCGAGAGAGTGAAGACGTGACTGCCTGCTCCCATGAAGACTCCTATCCTGTTGTTGTCTGTCCATTTGTGGTGCTGTGGTGAGTTGTGTGTTACTGTGATGCTGGAAGCTACGTGACTGGTATTTCAAATGCCAGCAGGGTTACCTCAAGTGAAGAGGTGTCAAGGAAACTTCCAGGCTATGAACAGAATACAAAGAAGGGTTCCACTGCCCACTTCAGAGGAAGTAGCCGCTGAAAACCCTTACACTATAGCACAGTGTGCCTTTCCTTCCCGTCACAGGGAGTCAGAATCGCCTCAATGGCACATAACACCCAACAACACCTTTGAGGAGGGAAATCTCCTTCAGTAGGGCTGGGTGAGTTTAAACTGGGTGGCTTCTTGGTTAGCACTTGAGCTCTGAATCATCTCACCACCAGGGCTACCATCTTCATGATGCAGGCAAATAAAACCATCTTGGTCCTGCTCGGTATTGCCAGCGTCAGCATGCTCTTTCTCCCATAAGCACATGTCTGGTGGTTGGACCACAGCAAACCGGTTGACACTATTTCCTCATCACCCCATGTGTGTCAGATTAGAAGTGAACCATGAAGTTTTCTTTGATTAAAAACATTTTTATTGTGATTTGGGTGAAGGTTAAAGAGCAGCTCAGCTGTCCATTGAGCAACGCATACACATTTTGTTTCATGTCATTGATAGCAATTCCCACAATGTACCATCACTTCCCCCACATCTTCTTGTTTCTTGTCTCCAAGCTGCCTTCATTCTCAACTTTTTTGAACTTCGTTCTTGGGGGAATGCTGTCTTTTGATCTCATGTGATCTATTATTCTACGGTATTTGTATGTCTCTAATGTCATTGTTCCCATTATAGACCTGTCTATTGTTTGGTTGAACATCGAGCCATGATGAGTTCAGTTCCAGACCTGCAGGGTAACTAAGCACCATAGTCTTGCAATTTCACCAGCCTTTATCCAAACAGTAAGCTTGGTGTTTTATCATGATTTTGAGTTTTGCCCCACATTTCCCTTCTACTCTAATCAAGCCCTTCTAATGTGATCTCTTTCATAGCAGTCGATAGTGAGAGCTAGGCACCATCTAGTTCTTCTGGTCTCCAGTGGTGGAGGGTGATCGTTGCTTGAGTCACTAGTCATTGATTCATTGTGCCCAATCAGTTCTCCTCTTCTGCTGTCCTCTGGATGTGGAGAGACCAACTGTTGCCCCTTTCCTGATTGCTCAGGAACTTTGAAAATCCCAGAGACGATGGTCCTGATCCCCCAGGCTCAACAACTCATTCCCTCACAGTTTTTGCATCTGTCTCAGAGATTTTTGACATTGGTCCCTGTATGCTCCACCATATACTTGGATCTATTTAACAACCAAGGTCAATACATTCTATAAACTTTTCAATGGCCGAGGATTTTGAAGATGATTGCCAGGCTTTTCTTTCACAGCTCCTCTAAGTGGGTTGGGAATGACAACTTTTCCCTTAATAGCAGAGCTCATTAACTGTTTACACCCCTAGATACTTCTTACTCTTAGAAAACTCACTGCCACCGAATCCATGCTGACTCACAGCCAACTTATAGGGCAGCGTAGAACTGCCCCTGTGAGTGTCTGAGACTCGAACTCTTTATGGGAGCAGAATGCCTTATCTTTCTCCCACAAAGCAGCTGGTAGTTTCAAACTGCTGATATAGCAATTAGCAGCCCAACTTGTAGCCACTAGGCCACAAAGGCTCTTTTTCTTCTTAGCAAAGAGAGGGAAAATAAGCAAACGGATCATTCCCCTGGTGCTTCCCGTGGATGCTGCGATGGGAGCTGGATCCTGAAGGCCCGGATTGGCTAAAGCTCCATTTACACAGGAACACATGCCTCCCTTGTTAGTATTTGCATTGGGCAAGCCATTTCCTGCGTTGACATTTTGCATCTAGTTAAATGCCAGCAACTCCAGAGAGACGTAGCTTTTACCTGTGGCTCTGCCCTTCTGGACACGCCTTTGGTGCTCGATGGGGCTACTTTCAGTCTATGATCTTACATGTCCTTTTGGATCTCTTCGTCTCTTATTTTTGTTTTGATTAACACAAACTGGATGAACAGCTTCAGGCTTAATATAATCGCTGCTGAATATTTCATTGGGAAATGTTCTTAAGAAGGCAGTTGGCATCCATGATCTAAGTGTATGCATAGAGATTTCTTTTCAGATGGTAAAGTGGCTTTGAATAATTATGGTTATTATTAGCGAATTAAAGACAAATGTGCCTCAAAATGTGAACATTAGGTGTGTGTGTGTGTGTGTGTGTGTGTGTGTGTGTGTGCATATTTTAAAGAGCACATGGCTTGGTGATAGAGAGGGCGAAGCACTGGTGAGGAGCACATGACAGTGTTCAGAGAGATGACAAAGGGTAGTGATGAAAAAAAAACAGATTCCAACCTCACATCCTCTGCTCCTTGCCTCAGAGGGAGGTCGCAACAAGGAGCAGAAAAGCCAAGGGCATTTCCTGCCCTCTCACAGCTGGCAAGCGCCACAGAAGGCACGGGGTTTTAATGCCGAGTCTTTGCTGCTGTGAGGCAGGGAGGGGGGCTTGCCATAGTTTCCACACGCTGACATCACAAACATACCACAAGTGGGTGCCTTTAACACACCAAAGTCAATGTTCTCACAGCACCGGAGGCTGACAGCATCATGCCAGTGCACCAGCTTGATGGGCAGGCTCTCTTTGTCCATCCCTGGGGGCTGAGGGCTGGTGGGCGGTATTCTTGTTTTGGCTTCAATAACCTCCATGGTTGGTGGTCCTTGGAGCTCTCTGCATGGCAGCTGCCTTCTTCCCTTGGAGTTGGTTTGCTTCAGTGTTGAATTGAATCCTTTTGTATCAGCCAAGTGTTTGGTGTAAGGTACAACCTCTTTAATGTCACAAAGAAAATCTCTGCCCAGGTGGGATTACATCCACAGTAAAAAATCCCACTCCTGTAGAGCTCACTCCAGCTCATCATGGCCCTCTCCAGGGGGGTTCCATGGCTGGGCATCTTTATGGAAGCACACAGCCACAGTTTTTCTCCAGAGAAACAGCTAGTGGGTTCTGAACTACTGACCTTGTTGTGAATAGCCCCCTTCTTAACGTGTGCGCCAGAAGCCCTGCTCTGCGGTTTGATGAGCAGCCCTTCTGGCCATTGCTAAGGGCTACATGGCAAAGCCATTTGGTACAAGCAACGTTGTCATCAGCAAAGAATGAGTTTAGCTGGCCTCAGTAGGATACTCAGCAGGGAAGTGATAAACTGCTTGGCTTGGGTTTTATGCAGGAGAACCATGGGAGTTGAGATGTGCAGTCTCTTGATTTGAACCCAGACACTCTATCTCCCAGCCTGAATTCTCACCATCATACTCAACTTTTGGGGGTCAAATGTTTGACTCACCTGAGAGATGTGCAGGTGAAAGCGTGCCCCAGAAACATCTCCCTCCCATCCCTGTCATCTCGGAGAGTTCTCCAGATAAGGATTGGTGGTTCATGTGAAGGGACATATTGTAGCATTTCCCTTGCACTCCTCAAAGGCAAGAAAATGACCCACAGCACCTCGAGTTGCCAGCAGTGTCAAAGGGGATGTGCTCCTTGAGACTCAAGCTGAGTCCCCAGGAGACGAGCTCTCAACTGTGGAAATAGCGCTTTTGAAAAGGGGCAAATCTTCCAGCAGTTCTCTCTTCAGAGGCCTGGCCGTACGCTCTGCAGACTTGTGGGCACGCTCACTCTGGTGAACCCAAATTCTTGGGAGAGGCTGATCTGTCCCTAGAAAACTGGCCACATGCAAAAGCATAGAGACCAATATCTGCCTCCTGCTGGAAGGATATGGAAGGAGAAGGGTGGCTGGAGTCCTCTAGGAGGGAAGTTGAGAGCCAGGAGAGGCAGCAAAGCCACAGTTCCAGCAGGTGGTGTCCTAAGGCTAAGGGAGCTTGCCAAGGATCAAGTGAGTCCTGGAGGTGTCTGCAGCCCATCTTGCTGAGGGCCTCCATTTATTTCATATATCTATGGATAATGGGAAGGGCCCCCAAGGCCCGCTGGCTGACCTCATATGATACGCCGTGAACTATCCACCTTGGCATCCTCCAAAGTCTCTGAAAGCTGCAGCCCCTCCCACCCACTGGCAGCCTTCTTGGACAGGATCTCCTCCACACTGCTGCAACCATGGGCTCACACACAAGGACCATTGTGAGGACGGTGCAGGACCAGGTGGTGCTTCAATCTCTTGTGTGTACTTTTGCTATGAGTCAGGAGCTCACTCAATGGTATCTAACAAGCTATTGTGAGATGACATGAGAGGACTTCGTGGAGGCCCTTCCAAGAGAGGGTTGGAACATAGCATGGTAAGAGGCCTGGTCAGGAATGTGCTCATTGTGCTCATTGTTTCCATCCCCTTCTCCCGGAAGCCACTGCTCTAGGGAGGAAAGGCAGGCCCAGAGACAGGGAAGGGCTAGGGAAGAGGGAGCGATAGGAGAGCAATAGAAAAGACAGGTTACTCTCCCTCATTCCCAGTGTAGCTCCTCAAACCTCAGGTAAAGCCTCTGATTCTGAGGCTGAGGCTTATAATAGGATCAGACTGAATATTTAATCCCTCAAGCTGCCTGGAAAGTGTGGGAGCTGATTAAGATGGCAAGAGATGAAGAAGGAAGGAATCTACTGGTTACAGATAAGAAAGCACCTGTTAGTGAAACCTTCTCAGTTTCTTATTGGCTTATCAATGTCATCAGTCCACTTAATGTACTCACTTTCCAAACGCCTATTAACCAATTGTACATACCTTGAGTTCTTTCTAGGAGGCAATATTAATATTCTCATTTCTGAGTTGAGGCCACAGAAGTTTGGACAACTTCTGGTTGTTGTTGTTGCTGGCAGGTGCTCATCAAGTTGGTTCCAACTCATAGCAACCCCTGTGCATACCGGAAGGGAGCATGGCCCCGTCCTGTGTCCCCCTCTCTGGAGGGCACTTGCCTCAAATCTTTAAATTCAAAGCTTCTTGTTTTGTCAAAGGAAATCATTTCTTCAGTCAATCTCAGAAATCTTTATGTAAAAACGTTGGAAACGCCTTTCACTCAAGGTCTAGGGAGGCTGAGTAAGGTGGGAGGGGCTCCAGGACAGATGGTGGGAATCACTCCTGCAGGTGGGTGGTAGGTTGGCGAGGCCAGTCTGACTTGCCTCCCTGGTGACTGACCTCAACCAGCAATGGGCAGCTGGACACATGGCATGAAGTGACCTCTGGTCTTCGTGGCGGTGGATGCCAGTAGACTGTCAGGTATGGGAGACCCATAAGAAAATAGGTTACTTTTCTCTTTCTCTCCAAGTTTCTCTGTGATCTCTTTATGCTGCCTGAGCCCGCATGCATACTGACAAAGGCAGACACGTGCACACACATGGCAAAGTAAATAGAGACGCCCACATTCACAGACGTATTCATCCACGTGCAAATAGGCACATATGTGCACATGCATGCCAAAGCAGACACAGACATCCATGAATGCACATGTATTCGTGAAAGCTGATTTTCATGGGGAAAAAGATCAGATCTATCACTGTCACGTCCACTCCAACTCAAAGCAACTGTAGAACACAGAGGAGAACTGCCCCATTGGGTTTCCAAAGCTGTCATCTTGTCAGACACAGTCAGCCACCACTTTCTCCTGCAGAGCAGCTGGGGTTTTCCAACTGCCGACCTTTCACTTAGCAGCCGAGCACTTGCTGATTTTCATAGGAGTCTGGAAATCAGTTTCATTGCCTGCTAGTCACACCTCCTCTGTGAGTTAGCACAGCCTGGTAAGCTTGGAAGGAGAAAAATCTTCCTTCCCGAGGTAGTTGAGTGGTTTTCCCCTGAGGAAATGGTTCAGAAAAAGATTTCCTTCAAGAAATCAGAACACTCTTGAAGAGAAATTTCCTGCGAAAACATTTGTTTGCTTGACACTGAGACAAGTGAAGCAGCCCCCTGACTTCCCCCTTGGGTCCTCTTTCTCATCATGACTGCTCTGCTCAGCTACAAGGCTCCAGGTCCTGGGAGCAAGGATGCCCTTCTATTTGGAACCTCACAGGGCTCCACTGTGAGTCAGGGAAAGACCTGGAAACTTGAGCATCCTGAGACGAGGCCTGCATAGCAATATCATCTGTCATCAGGCTCATCATTTCTCTCATTTTTTGTAAGATCATTGAGCCCTTGGAGCCCTGAGAAGTTCTCTCAGAGGAAGCCATCCTCCTCCCATGAATCCAAGAGGGACTGCTTAAAGATTGTTGTCTTCTACTTACAGGAATACCAGCAACCAATTGCCATTGAGTCAACTCGGACTCATGGAGAGCCCAACTGTGTTAGAGAAGTCCGGTCCCTAGAATTTTCCATGGCTGGGGTGGGTACTTTTCCAGAGGCATATCACCAGGCCCTTCTTGGAAGGCACCTCTGGGTGAACTCAAACCTTTAACCCGTAGTTCGCAGCCTAGCTCATGAGCAATACCATCCAAGGACGGTACAGTTACTTGCTAATGGTCACCTGCAGTAGATGAACCGAGGTCAAGTAACTGCCTGAGAAACATCAACCAGAGGAAAGCAGAGTGAACCCCAGGGTTCTTGGGAAGAGGGCCAGAGAGAGAAAAAGGAGAAAACAGCTTTCTCGGGATATCA
Source organism: Tenrec ecaudatus (assembly GCF_050624435.1). Taxonomy (NCBI): domain Eukaryota; kingdom Metazoa; phylum Chordata; class Mammalia; order Afrosoricida; family Tenrecidae; genus Tenrec; species Tenrec ecaudatus. The sequence continues at coordinate 39,403 of NW_027458144.1, read as the reverse complement.
GAAAGGAAAGGACTCCACTTTGTGGATGCCATAGAACAATCCCAAGCCAAGCATGGGTGAGAAACAGACCCCACCCAAACCCAGCGGGCTGGATTCTGTCGCCAAGTGTTGAACACCAGACATGGATATGACAGAGCCGCTAGTCGTCCGTGGAAAGAAACTGTTTGCCCATTGTCTGGTAGTTTGGCAGCATTTGAACAACCAGGCCTCTGCTGCCTCTTCTGGCCTGAAATATAATTGCAGCCATAACCGCCCAGCGTTTCAATGGGTAGAACTCCCTGGGGAGGGCTAACTACCCCAATCATTTGGGAGATCATTTTAGGATTGTCCAGGAGATCTTTGGCTGTGTCTCTAATATGAACGATGGTGTCTTTGTTTTAAAAAAAGAAACTTTTTATTGTAAGGTGGGTTAAGATTTACAGAGAAAATCAGCTTTGCACGTAACAATTTATACACGTTTTGTTATGTGACATTGATGACAATCTCCTGCAATGTAATATCACTCATGCCATTGAAACTCTGCTTCCTGTTTTCATTCACCCTTCTCCCCTAACCTTGCCTGCCTTTTGAATTTGGCCTTGGGCAAATACTGCCTATTTGCTTTTGAATGGTTGATGGTTCTGAGGAATGTGTGCTCCTCAGTGCTATGATTCATTTTGGTGTAGTTGTTCTTATCAGGTGCCATTGAGCCAGTTGCAACCCACATTGACCCTATGCCAAACATTCAGAAACACTACCTAGCCCTGAATAATTCTCCTAATTGTTCCCAAGCTTGAGCCCCTTGTTTCAGTCACTGTCAATCCATCTCCTTAAGGGGCTTCCTCTCTTTCACTGTCCCTCTACTTCACCTGGCATGATGTCCTTCTCCAGGGACGAGTCTCTCTTAATAACATGACCAAAGTATGTGAGAGGAAGTCTCACCATCCTTGCCTTTAAGGAGCCCTCTGACCATACTTCTTCTAAGACAGATCTGTTTGTTCCCTTGGCAGTCCATGTTACTTTCAATATTCTTCACCAGCACCACAATTCAGACATATCAATTCTTCTTCAGCCTTCCTTATTCAATGTCTGACTTTCACATACTTATGAGGCAATTTAAATTACTATGGCTTGGGTAAGGTGCACCTTAGTCCTCAAAGTAACATCCTTGCTTTTTAGCACTCTACAGACGTATTGTGCACCAAATGTATCCATATGGAATGCGTCATTTGATCTCATGATTGCAGCTTCCAAGAGCATTGATTATAGACCTCATCAAGACAAAAATCCGTGACAACTTCAACAAATAACAACAAGTAAAAAAAAACAACAAACTTCTCCATTTATCATGGTACCTATTGATCAAGTTGTGAGGATGTGTGTCTTCTTGACATTGAGTTGTAATCCATACTGAGGGCTGCAATCTTTTCTCATAAGGTTCACTTTATAAACCTGTCTATTTTTCAGGGGGTTGAATTCAGTTCCAGACCTGAAGGGTGATGAAGGACCATAGTAGTGGGGATCTCACTAGTCTATCTAACCAATAAACCTCATCTTTTATCATTATTATTATTACTATTGGTAGTAGTAGTATGACTTTCAGTTTTCTTACACATTACTCCCCACTCTATCTAGGATCATGTACCATGATCCCTTTCAGAGCAGCTGTTTGTGATAGGCAGGCACCATTTAGTTCTTCTGACCTTAGCATCATAGAGGCTGAGGTACGCATAGTCCATTACTGATTTGGACTAATTGTTGCCAGGCATCTTGAGCTTCTTCAACGTTATTTGCTCCAGACAGGGTGCAATAGTTTATTGTGCCAGCCTGGCCGATAAACACAAGTAGGATTAATAGAAGGGCAGAGGGATAAATGGCTTCGTGAGCCTCACCTTGCTTGTTCTGTGCCTCAATTTAAAGGGGTACACTGTCTGTGGGATGCCTAGCTTGTGGACTGTGTCGCTGTAAGTTGAGGTCCATTTAATCCCACAGGATTGGAATGTTCGTCTCTGGAGCTGGGGACCGACAGTTGGTGACAGTTGGTGACTTGCCTTGCTGTTTGCTGCCTGGGTATATATAGCCCAACTCTCTCTACAGAAAGGGACTGGCAACTGGCGGCTCTCAGCCTTAAAGGACTGCTAGTGTCTCACTGTTTTATAATTTAACTGTTAGTTTCTTGTGTTATCTATCTGTATATAATTTAGTGGTTCATTTCTTGTATTGAATATCTAGCTTTATAAATATATTTATATATAATTACTAGCAATATGGTTTTGTCTCTCTAGAGAACCCTGTCCAACACATAGGGTGAGACCAAGAACCGACTTTTAGTTTGCTACTCACTAGCTTTTGAAGACCCCAGTCACTTCCCTGATGGATACAGAACATTGTCTTTGTGAGCTAGTTTGTACCAATTGATCTTGAGGTCTCTCAGAGCTATGTTCCTGATCCCCGATATTTAGGACACGCTCCCTCAAGGGGTTTTGTTCTAGCTAAGACATTTTCATAACTATGCCTCCTGGATGCACTATTATATTCAGGGTCATATTTGTAGTATATGCTAATATGTATATAGAACTATTCTCTGGCAAACCTATATTTATTCACGGGGCTAGTCCCATTCTCCTTCCCACAACTGCTCAGATTTTGTGGTTTTTCTATCTATCTATTTATCTCTTTAGCTATCCTTGTATGTTATTGTTATTATTGGAGTATTTATCTCTGTTGCCTTTAATGCTTGTAGTCTACTGAGAAAGGATAGTGTTTTGATGTTCCAAATGTTTCCCCATCTTCTGGGGTACATGACACAAACCAATAGAAGAAGAGAAAAGAAAAAAATTTAACCCAAGTAATAACACCAACAATAAAACCAATTTAATCTTTTGGTTAAGAATTAGTCAGACTTTCCCACTCCTTGACTAACCCTTGAAAGAAACGAATGAGATAAAAGACCATAGGGAGGAAGAAAGGAGAGTGGGAGGCAAGGGAATAAAGAAAGAAGGTGGCAGGGTTGTGTGAACAATTAATGTGGACCTTCTTTGATGTGTATTAAAAATAATATTGACTGGTTTTTTCAATACTCACCAAAAATTATTTATATCAATCAAGAAAACCTCACTACCCTGGAATCAATTCTGACATATAGCAACCCTTTGGACAGAGTATAGAACTGCCCCTGTGGGTTTCCAAGGCTGTAAATCTTTACAGGAGTAGAAAATCTCATCTTTCTCTTGTGGAGTGGGGGTGGGGGGAGTTTCGAACTTCTGATCTTGCAGTTAGAAGTCCAACTCGTAATCTACCTCACCAACAGGGCTCCTCCTTTCATCATTAATCTAGACTGTTTGACCTTCTTGGCTTACTGGGTTTGGTTTTCTCGCTTTGGAAGACATGGTACCAAAATACACACCATTTCCTAGCCCCCCCAAAAAATCAAAAGTAAGCAAAACAAAACAGGAAAAACTAGCAACCCAATCCAAACCAACTAACCTATTTAGCCATATAGATAAAGGATACTTGTAGCCAACCTCTGTGTTGGGGGCAATAGGGATAGATGGGGACTGTGGTTAACAGGCACGTGTCAGCTCATCCACAGGGGACATTCAAATTCTAGCTCCAGACTGTTGTTGCCTTGGGGAAATGCAAGGATTTTAAGGCCTGATTTTCTGTTTGTAACTGAGATGCTGAGAATATAAAATTCGATGTGAAATCGTCAACTTTTCAAATATTGGATCACATTAGTTAAAACCACTTTTCAGGCTGCTCATCATCATACTAGCACATCATTAGGCTAAAATCATATCAAAGACGTCTGGTTTGTCCCCTGTGCCCTTTAAGGACAACTGAAACATAAGGACGGGAATGGAACATTCATTCTTCCTCTAGACCCTCACCCTTTGCCTCCATCGGCTGGCATTCATAGAAGAGGCAGACGGTTTTGTTCAACTTCAGCATAATCAGAGTCCTGAGAGTTAAACACAATACATATATAATTTCATACTAGTCGTTTTAATATTAGCCCAAACAAAACCATCAAAAACCCAACCCGTTGCTGTTATGTTGGTTCTGGTTCCCGAGGACCCCCTGGGTGCCAGGGAGAAACTACACATCACAGGATTCTCAAGCCTGTGGGCTTCTAGAAGCAGGCCATTAGTTATTTCTTCTGAGGGGTGCAACTGCCTACCTCTTGATACGTTGAGTCCTTAACCATTTGTGCCACCCAGGGTCTCCCAGTCTTCGTATGTGACCCCCAAATTCCTTGACAGGCTACCTATAGGAAGGTAGAGTCTATGCCCTTTGCCCTTAAATTGGGATGTTTCATGACCTCTGTGACCAATAGATTATGGAGAAGATGACACAGTGACATCTAGTTTGGGCAACCCCCTTCCCTCCCACAAAGTGCTTCACAGCTTCTGAAAAATCCCTTCAAAGACTTCTTCTTGAGTGCTCACCCTTAGAATGTCCAGCCTCCACGTGCTACCTCTCAGGACACTTCTCAGCACCCGGACACTATGCTGAAAGAAGCCTGAGCCGCCTGGAAAGGTCACGTGGAGACACTCCAACCAACAACCCAGCTAAGCACCCAGCTAACGGCCAGCTTCAGCTGCCAGCCCTCTGAGTGCACGTGTAGGCACTGGAGTCACCAGAGGCCCCTGCCCCAGCTCCCATGTGACTGCCAACTCATGGGAGACTCCAAGCACGACCCAGTGGCGTCCCAGCAACCACACGATGATGGTCCTTGTTTGAAGCCACTGCGTTTGGGGAGGGGGCGTTTCTTGCCCAGCCACAGGGATGAGAACCTGCATCTCAACAACATGCAGGTGGTTGAGGGGGGCCGTCTTTCGAGCAAGGCAGCCTCCCTTCTTGTCAACTGCTGGGGATTTTTGTTGTTCTTGCCATTGCTGCCCCAATTCCCCAGGAGCTAGAGGAAGGCAGGCAGCAGGCCTCAGGTGCCCAGGAGGCAGGAGCCTCTGTGGGATGCAGTTACAATGGGAGACATAACCTTAAAGGCAGGAGCCTGACTTTACCTTTGCCTCCTGGAGATTTGGGATGCAGTACACCTGTCAAATCCCATCTTCTGTCCAACCCTGATCATATGTCTGTCTTATGTTTGCACACAGGACGCAGACTTGTGAACACCCAAAGAACAGGGTCTGGTGCCAAGAAACCAGCGCCACAAGGAACTGATGTTTCTCCAGCAATGGGGATGGGTGGGATGAGAGGAAGAAAGGAGTACAAATCACTGGATCAAAACAAGGTGGGGAAAGGAAGGAGCAAAGGGAGAGAGTGAAGGAGGGAGACTGGGAGGCTGAAGGGAAAAGGCAGGGAAGGAAAGAAAAAGGTGGTGGTGGGGAGAGAGGAGCGAAGAAGAAATGGAGGAGTGTGGGAGGGAAGATGGAAGGTGAAGGCAGGCAGGAAGACGTGAGCAAAGGGAGGGAAGGAAGAAAAGAGAAAGAGAAGGGCAAGAAGAAGAAAGGAAGGTAGGGAAGAAAGGAAGAAAATGAGAAACCTAATGTCAATGGCACCCTCTATGTTTTTATTTCCTGTTTTTCTGAGGTAGCCTCTTCAGCAGAAGCAAATGGGCTGAATCGCCTGAAACTCCACCTAGGTAGTAAGCACGGGTTTCATTTCGCCAGGGCCTGTGAAAATGTTTGAACTGAGCAGCATTAACACGGAGACAAACTTTGTCTCAACACAAAAGAGACAGCTCTGTGGTGAACCGTCTTCCACGGTAAAACATTTCCTAGCGAATAAGGAACCTTCCCATCGCAATGACAATATGACAGAATTGCCACCGATGGATTTGCCGCTGTGCCTACAAACATCATCTTGAGGCCATACAGTAGTGAAGCACGGGAACCCAGGCGCTTCACCCTTTGCCCTAGACCAGTGAAACTCAGAGAAGCACTATTGACCTGTGAGACATGGCGTTGCTGGAAGCATCAGTGTACAGAGACATGGGAACCTCGAAGGAGCTTCTTCCGTGTGAATAAAACGCAGGCTGAACTTCATGGCAGGTTCCAGATTCTCAGGAATTCCACGGGCTGTATTGCTCAGAGGTAGAACCCACTGCTTGGGGCACACTTGAACTGAAAAATCTTGCTGGACTCACGGCTTTCCCAAAGACCCAAGGTTCTCAAAGAGCGAGCATAAGTTTGACGGGAAAAAAACTGCCGGTGGCGCCATTTTCCCTTGAAACCGGCAAGGAGCAAGATTTTCCTGAAACCGTGAATCTCAGAAACATTGTGATCATGAAGTTAAACCAGGGAGAGCAGTTGTACTTCCAATAATCCTACACTTAAATGAAACCTCAAACCTAAATCCTATCCTAAAACCAACCCTAATCCTAACCCTAACCTAGGTCAAAACCTAGCCCTAGGTCTAAACCTAAAAAGAGGTGTAACCCTAAGTCTAGGTGTAATTCTGTAGACTCCTAACCTTAAACTGAAACCTAACTTAAGGCTCACCCTAAACCCAGCCCTAACCCTAACCGTATGTCTGCCCTAAGGCTAAGCCTAATCCTAACCCCAAATCTGATGTGAACATACAGCTCCACCTACAACTAATCTGACTCCTAACCGTCACCCTTCGCCTGAACCTAACTTATCTCTATCAATCACCTTCAATCCAAACCTCCATATCTGCGTTAATGCAACCCAATCCCTTAAACTAGACAGAGAGCTAAACTTATCCACAACCAAAACGGATGTAACACACAAGCCACAAGCCTGACCCCAACTCTTAACCTCGCACACTTTCTAACCCTCACACAAATATTAACCCCAACCCATACCTAAACAGTCAAGTTTACCATAAGCCTAAATGAGACAATAGGTTCATTCATCCTTAAGCACTAAACCCTACTCTTACCTTCAACCTCACACTCACCCTACATTGGATCCACAACCTTACCATAACCCGAATCCTCACGCAGCCGTAACTCTAACCTGAACTCTAACACTGTCTCTAAACATGCCCACATGCCTGTACCTATGCCTGTTTAAAGTAAACGCTAAACCGAAATCTTCTGTCCCACTATTTTGCAGCATTTTAAAGAAATACACTGGGAAAGATTTTTCTGCAAGGAAGAAACTGCAGGCGGCGTGGCTGAAATGAGAATATCATGCTGCACGAGCTCTTTGCCCTCAGATGTAGAAGTGTCATCAGTGGGCATCATAGAGAAACAGGATTTTAATAAGTGATCATCAACCTCTGTGAATTCCCTTTGTTCTAGACGCCTGAAATAAAGAGTTGTCCTGAGTTACATAAACCTCCACCGAGTGGTCTTAATGTGGCGCGTGAACATGCCGGTATAAGAGAATTCGAAGAAGGCTGAACGTCCACAATTGAATGGTCATTGCCAGAAATGAAGGGGCAGCCGGATCAGAATGGGAAACTTAAGCTTCCATTAGACAATGAAGATGTGAGAATCTGGTACGTCCACAATTCACGGTTTCCTTAGATCCATGAAATTCCGTGTTGACTTTTAGTCAGAAAATGAAAACTCCGGAGCCTCTGTTCAGCAGGCCCGGGTGTAGCTCCCAGAGGCACACTGGTGCTCCTCTAGAATTTGGATAAAAATCGTTTTCACTGGAATAAAGAACCTTGATCAAGCTAGGTGAGTCTTGACAAACGAAATTGCTGCGTGTGCCCGGTATACTGACAAGCACCCACCTGTGCTAGTCCATGGCTTATTCAGCACAGGAATCTGCATCGAGTGAGCAAAGACAAAGGAAAGCTCATGGAGGCAGCACCTGTGTCGAAAAGCATTTGCACTTCAAAATGAGGCCAATGAGGTGAAAGGACAAACCCATGGCAAACAGTTTTCATCATCGGCAGAATTTCACGGAGCAATATTGCTGGCAGAGAAAAGGCACCACCAGAGGGAGGCACGCTCAACAAAACTACCTAGGGCAGGAGCCGTGTTGCCCCAGGTACTAGGCGTGTCAGGCATCAGCATTGTAAGTAGAGTTCACTGAAGTCCCTGAGTGAAGTTTTCTCCGCTGTCCTACGTCTACGTTCCTAAAATTTACTCTGCGGTTTCTGATGATCCTGGGTTATGAACCGCCACCATTCACCGTTCTCCTTAACCTCGTGCGTCTCCATCGACCTTAAAAGAAAGGGAGGACACGCAACTGCTGGCAGGTAAATTCAGCAAAGTTTGTCTCAACACAAAAGAGACAGCTCTGTGGTGACCCGTCTTCCACGGTAAAACATTTCCTAGGGAATAAGGAATCTTCCCATCGCAATGATAATATGAGTGATTTGCCACCGATGGATTTGCCGCTGTGCCTACAAACATCATCTTGAGGCCACACAGTTGTGAAGCACGGGAACCCAGGCGCTTCACCCTTTACCCTACACCAGTGAAACTCAGAGAAGCACTATTGACCTGTGAGACATGGCGTTGCTGGAAGCATCAGTGTACAGAGACATGGGAACCTCGAAGGAGCTTCTTCCGTGTGAATAAAACGCAGGCTGAACTTCATGGCAGGTTCCAGATTCTCAGGAATTCCATGGGCTGTATTGCTGAGGTAGAACCCACTGCTTGGGGCACACTTGAACTGAAAAATCTTGCTGGACTCACGGCTTTCCCAAAGACCCAAGGTTCTCAAAGAGCGAGCATAAGTTTGACGGGAAAAAAACTGCCGGTGGGGCCATTTTCCCTTGAAACCGGCAAGGAGCAAGATTTTCCTGAAACCGTGAATCTCAGAAACATTGTGATCGTGAAGTTAAACCAGGGAGAGCAGATGTACTTCCAATAATCGTACACTTAAATGAAACCTCAAACCTAAATGCTATCCTAAAACCAACCCTAATCCTAACCCTAACCTAGGTCAAAACCTAGCCCTAGGTCTAAACCTAAAAAGAGGTGTAACCCTAAGCCTAGGTGTAATTCTGTAGACTCCTAACTTTAAACTGAACCCTAACCTAAGGCTCATCTTAAACCCTGCCCTAACCCTAACCGTATGTCTACCCTAAGTCTAATCCTAACACCAAATCTGATGTGAACATGCAGCTCCCCCTACAACTAACCTTATTCCTAACCGTCACCCTTCGCCTGAACCTAACTTAACTCTATCCATCACCTTCAACCCAAGCCTCCATATCACCGTTAATGTAATCCAATCCCTTAAACTAGACAGAGAGCTAAACTTATCCACAACTAAAACGGATGTAACACACAAGCCGCAAGCCTGACCCCAACTCTTAACCTCGCACACTTTCTAACCCTCACACAAATATTAACCCCAACCCGTACCTAAACAGTCAAGTTTACCATAAGCCTAAATGAGAAAATAGGTTCATTCATCCTTAAGCACTAAACCCTACTCTTACCTTCAACCTACACTCACCCTACATTTGATCCACAACCTTACCATAACCCGAATCCTCACGCAGCCGTAACTCTAACCTGAACTCTAACACTGTCTCTAAACATGCCCACATGCCTGTACCTATGCCCGTTTAAATTAACCCTAAACCGAAATCTTCTGGCCCACTATTTTGCAGCATTTTAAAGAAGTACACTGGGAAAGATTTTTCTGCAAGGAAGAAACTGCAGGCGGCGTGGCTGAAATGAGAATATCATGCTGCACGAGCTCTTTGCCCTCAGATGTAGAAGTGTCATCAGTGGGCATCATAGAGAAACGGGACTTTAATAAGTGATCATCAACCTCTGTGAATTCCCTTTGTTCTAGACGCCTGAAATAAAGAGTTGTCCTGAGTCACATAAACCTCCACCGAGTGGTCTTAATGTGGCGCGTGAACATGCCGGTATAAGAGTATTCCGAAGAAGGCTGAACGTGCACAATTGAATGGTCATTGCCAGAAATGAAGTGGCAGCCGGAACAGACTGGGAAACTTAAGCTTCCATTAGACAATGAAGATGTGAGAATCTGGTACGTCCACAATTCACGGTTTTCTTAGATCCATGAAATTCCTTGTTGACTTTTAGTCAGAAAATGAAAACTCCGGAGCCTCTGTTCAGCAGGCCCGGGTGTAGCTCCCAGAGGCACACTGGTGCTCCTCTAGAATTTGGATAAAAATCGTTTTCACTGGAATAAAGAACCTTGATCAAGCCAGGTGGGTCTTGACAAATGAAATTGCTGCTTGTGCCAGGTATACTGACAAGCACCCACCTGTGCTAGTCCATGGCGTATTCAGCACAGGAATCTGCATTGATTGAGCCAAGACAAAGGAAAGCTCAAGGAGGCAGCACCCTTGTTGAAAAGCATTTGTACTTCAAAGAGGAGGCCAATGATGTGAAAGGACATACCCATGGTAAATAGTTTTCATCATTGGCAGAATTTCACTGAGCAATATTGCTGGGAGAGAAAAGGCACCACCTGAGGGAGGCACGCTCAACAAAACTACCTAGGGCAGGAGCCTGGTTGCCCTCAGGCACTAGGCGTGTCAGGCCTCAGCATTGTAAGGAGAGTTCACTGAAGTCCCTGAGTGAAGTTTTCTCCATTGTCCTACATTTACGTTCCTAAAATTTACTCTGCGGTTTCTGATGATCGTGGGCTATGAATGGCCACCATTCACCGTTCTCCTTACACCCGTGTGTCTCCATCGACCTTCAAAGAAAGAGAGGACACACAACTGCTGGCAGGTAAATTCAGCAAACTTTGTCTCAACACAAAAGAGACAGCTCTGTGGTGACCCGTCTTCCATGGTAAAACATTTCCTAGCGAATAAGGAATCTTCCCATCGCAATGACAATATGAGAGAATTGCCACCGATGGATTTGCCGCTGTGCCTACAAACATCATCTTGAGGCCATACAGTAGTGAAGCACGGGAACCCAGGCGCTTCACCCTTTACCCTACACCAGTGAAACTCAGACAAGCACTATTGACCTGTGAGACATGGCGTTGCTGGAAGCATCAGTGTACAGAGACATGGGAACCTCGAAGGAGCTTCTTCCGTGTGAATAAAACGCAGGCTGAACTTCATGGCAGGTTCCAGATTCTCAGGAATTCCACGGGCTGTATTGCTCAGAGGTAGAACCCACTGCTTGGGGCACACTTGAATTGAAAAATCTTGCTGGACTCACAGCTTTCCCAAAGACTCAAGGTTCTCAAAGAGAGAGCATAAGTTTGACGGAAAAACCAACTGCCGGTGGCGCCTTTTTGCCTTGAAACCGGCAAGGAGCAAGAGTTTCCTTAAACCATGAATCCCAGAAACATTGTGATCGTGAAGGAAAACCAGGGAGAGCAGATGTACTTCCAATAATCCTACACTTAAATGAAACCTCAAACCTAAATCCTATCCTAAAACCAACCCTAATCCTAACCCTAACCTAGGTCAAAACCTAGCCCTAGGTCTAAACCTAAAAAGAGGTGTAACCTTAAGCCTAGGTCTAATTCTGTAGACTCCTAACTTTAAACTGAACCCTAACCTAAGGCTCACCATAAACCAAGCCCTACCCTAACCGTATGTCTTCCCTAAGGCTAAGCCTAATCCTAACCCCAAATCTGATGTGAACATGCAGCTCCCCCTACAACTAACTTGACTCCTAACCGTCACCCTTCACCTGAACCTAACTTAACTCTATCCATCACCTTCAATCCAAGCCTCCATATCACCATTAATGCAATCCAATCCCTTAAACTAAACAGAGAGCTAAACTTATCCACAACCAAAACGGATGTAACGCACAAGCCGCAAGCCTGACCCCAACTCTTAACCTCGCACACTTTCTAACCCTCACACAAATATTAACCCCAACCCATACCTAAACAGTCAAGTTTACCAGAAGCCTAAATGAGACAATAGTTTCTTTCATCCTTAAGCACTCTTACCTTCAACCTCACACTCACCCTACATTTGATCCACAACCTTACCATAACCTGAATCCTCACGCAGCCTTAACTCTAACCTGAACTCGAACACTGTCTCTAAACATGCCCACATGCCTGTACCTATGCCCGTTTAAAGTTAACCCTAAACCGAAATCTTCTGGCCCACTATTTTGCAGCATTTTAAAGAAGTACACTGGGAAAGCTTTTTCTGCAAGGAAGAAACTGCAGGCGGCGTGGCTGAAATGAGAATATCATGCTGCACGAGAACTTTGCCCTCAGATGTAGAAGTGTCATCAGTGGGCTTTATAGAGAAACGGGACTTTAATAAGTGATCATCAACCTTTGTGAATTCCCTTTATTCTAGACGCCTGAAATAAAGAGTTGTCCTGAGTCACATAAACCTCCACCGAGTGGTCTTAGTGTGGCACGGGAACATGCCGGTATAAGAGAATTCCGAAGAAGGCTGAACGTGCAAAATTGAATGGTCATTGCCAGAAATGAAGTGGCAGCCGGATCAGACTGGGAAACTTAAGCTTGCCTTAGACAATGAAGATGTGAGATTCTGGTACGTCCAGAATTCACGGTTTCCTTAGATCCATGAAATTCCTTGTTGAATTTTAGTCAGAAAATGAAAACTCCGGAGCCTCTGTTCACAGGCCCGGGTGTAGCTCCCAGAGGCACTGTGGTGCTCCTCTAGAATTTGCATAAAAATCGTTTTCACTGGAATAAGTAATCTTGATCAAGCCAGGTGGGTCTTGACAAATGAAATTGCTGAGTTTGCGGAGTATAATGACAAGCACCCACCTGTGCTTGTCCATGCGTATTCAGCACAGGAATCTGCATCAATTGAGCCAAGACAAAGGAAAGCTCAGGGAGCAGCACCCGTGTAGAAAAGCATTTGTACTTCTAAGAGGAGGCCAATGATGTGAAACGACATACCCATGGCAAATAGTTTTCATCATTGGCAGAATTTCAGGGAGCAATATTGCTGGGAGAGAAAAGGCACTACCTGAGGGAGGCACGCTCAACAAAACTACCTAGGGCATGAGCCGGGTTGCCCCCAGGCACTTGGCGTGTCAGGCCTCAGCATTGTAAGGAGAGTTCACTGAAGTCCCTGAGTGAAGTTTTCTCCGCTGTCCTACATCTACGTTCCTAAAATTTACTCTGCGGTTTCTGATGATCCTGGGTTATGAACGGCCACCATTGACCATTCTCCTTACTCTCGTGAGTCTCCATCGACCTTCAAAGAAAGGGAGGACACGCAACTGCTGGCAGGTAAATTCAGCAAAGTTTGTCTCAACACAAAAGAGAGAGCTCTGTGGTGACCCGTCTTCCACGGTAAAACATTTAATTACAACTCTCTTTTATACACGTGTGTCTGTGGATTTCAACATTTCAGTGCACAGATTAGCACATTCCCATAGCGGAGTGAACCTCCCTTCCGTCATGTCTATAGGTATTTCTCCTTCCTATGGGCAGCTGGACAGTAATTTATCTGGGGAACGTCTGGTAAACCAGGACAATGGTGCTTCCCCAGCTTTCTGTGATGAAGGGCCAGGCCATTGGTTACCTTTATAAAAGTCTCCTGACACGTCCTAGTGATGTCTGTTTCTGGGACCATAGTGGCTTCCTCTTCCTCGGTTGGTCTTGTTGGTAGGTGCTGTCCAGTTGGTCTGCTTCAAAGCAACCCCAATGTACAGGACAAGGAAAGGCTTGCCAGTCCTGGGCCACCCTCATTTCTTTCTGATGTTTGAACCCATCGTTGCAGCTCCCGTGGCCATGCATCCTGCAAATGGCCTGGCTCTTTGTCACTGATCCTCCCCCTTAATCTGACCAAAAGTGTTCGTCATCTGGTCCTCTCTCTGACAAGGTTCTGCCTAGTTTTACTAGTCCTCCACTACCTGACAGTGTATCAATGATTAGCATAAGGTTTTCAGTGGTGTATTTCGTCATCCTCAGTGTGTCCTTATTGGGGGCTCTTACAACTCTTGTTACAATCCATACACCAATTGTATCTGACATAGTCATACGTATATTGCCATCATTCTTTTCTAGACATTTACTTTCTATTGAGCCCTTGGGATCAGCTCCCCTTTTTTTCCTCCTCCCCCACTCGTGGTTCCTTGATAGATTATAGATTGTTATTATTTTCATATCTCACATCGACCATTGTCTCTTTTATCCTCAGCTTTCTGTTGCTCCTCTCCCTGCGAGGGGTGTGCGGTTATATGTCATTTGGTATCTCTATTCCCATTCCTGTTCCTGGGTTCCATGTGTTGTGAGTTTTATCTCTTGCTAATACCTATGCACTCTAGTCCAGAGTGGGAAGCGGCACTGGGGTGATGATAGTGGGCGGTGATGAGACCTCAAGGGGTCAGAGGCAGATTGTGTCATTCATTGGTGCGATCCATATCTCCTCAGGGGGGCCTCCACCCAGTGGGACACAGCATCTGGGAGGCTTGTGGCTTTCTCCTGAGACAGCATGGTGGCCAAGGGCCCGGGCATTGAGGGTGGGACTCTGGGCCTGGGGTGGCAGCACTTGCAGAAGCCACCCCCTCCCCCAGGCACCCACCTGGATATGGATGAGCACGTGAGACAGTTGGCTGTGAACTTTGAGGGTGGCCTCAGTGTCTCAGAGCAGGTGGGGTCTGGCCTGAGTCAGCTCCCACAGCTCCAACCAGGAAGCCCTGCCCCCAGGCGGGGGTCAGCAGTTATCCCAGCATGCTCATTCCTCCCCCTCAGCTTCTGTCTGGTCAGCCCTTCAGCTTCCTGGCTGGGTTTAGAACTTGTCCTAAGCTCCCAGAGGGCCACCGTCCTGAGATCTTGCTCAGCGCTTCAGGCCTTTCTGCAAACTCTCCTCCCAGGAGCCCATTATCACTAGCAGTTTACCCCTTGCTCTAACGATGCTCCAGGAGGCCTGCTTGGGAAGTGTTGGGCTGTTGCCTGGTTCAGTCCCACTAACTGCTCCTCAGGAGAAAGAAGAGGTTCCCTGCTCTTGGAAAGATTTACAGGCTTGCAAACCCTCTGGAGGATCCCCATGAGTCAGCAGGTGGGGTCATTCTAAAGCCCGGCACTCCGCAGGTAGCCACGTTGTGTGCCACCCAGGCATGCTGTGTGTTTGGAGGAGACTGCACACCCTTCAAAGGTAGAAGCTGCACCCCTCCATGGTTCTTGCATGCAGCAAATGCAGGGCCCCTGAGACTCCGGGCCAGCCTCTGGGCTAGGATCATGGGCAAATCGTTATCTCGCCTAAGCTACATCTGGGCTGGAAACGCAGTAGCTTGTACTGTGACCTGGGTCAGCCTGGGGCTGTGCAGGGCATCCTCAGCCCAGCTCAACTCTTCCCAGAACACCCCTGCAGGTGCAGGGAGCCCTTGGCTTGGGAAAGTGACCCTGCTAAGTGGGCTTTGTGACCAGGCTCCCTGATCCACCGACCCAGCTTTGCCTCCTCCACAGGCTGCAGACAGCAGGGGCTGCCCTGGGTTCCCTGAACTCGGGCTATCTCCAGAGACAGTGTGGGCAGGACCTGAAGGGTGTGGAAGTGAGTCGTGCTGGGAAAGTGGATGGAGGAACGGAGGGTAGGGTAGATGCTGGGTGGGCTGAGGGGGCAGGAGATGCCATGCAGAGTTCTAGAACCAGGGCTGAGGGATGTGGGAGCTGTTGGGGCCAGCTGGCCCTTTCGTGAGTTTTAGGAGCTGCCTGAATTCCATCCACATTGACCCTCTCCAGCCCCACCTTTGGCAGATGCTGGAAGAGAAGTTCAAGGTCTTCCGGGAGAAAGGGCAGAGTGTGGGGCTGCCAGGGTGCAGGCCCTGAGGGAGCTGGCAGGTGCCCTTGAACTCGCCTCCCCCAGCTCCATGGCCCAGAGTCAAGTCCATAGGAGCGGCGTTGAGGCCACATGGGTGAGGCTGGACAAGGCAATGAAAGCCCGCACAGAGGTGGGTGCCCAGAGGGACAGGCCAGTGACAGCCAAGGGGCTCGGGACACAGGGACCTACCCCAGATGTGTGTGCATGTGTGTGCATGCTCATGTGTAGGGGTGGGCATGTGGGTGTGTGCATGCATACTTCTGTGTGTATTCTCGTGTGCACATGTTTGTATGAAGGGGCATGGCTGACTCCAGCTCCCAGCATCAATCAGCCTTCCCCGTCCAACCACGCTCCTTCCTGCCCCCAGTTTGGAGTTGTTCAGCGCAGGTCACTCCTTGTGGCAGGACCACGAAGTGGGCTCTCCCAATGCTCCCTGAGCACGGGCCGCAGTTTCGTTGGGGGCACAGGCCCTGCTGGTCTTCTTGCTGACCGCCACTCTTAGAGCTCCCTGCCGCCCCTCCAAACACCCTCCTTGCTCGGGATCTGGTGTCTCAGTGCACTGAGCACCTGACAGGTCCTGCATCCGAAATCCTGGGGCTGGGTGGCCCCGGGGCCAGCCCTCTCCTCACTGACTGTTGGAGGTGCTACAGGCAGACCCCCTGACAGGCAGCCCACTCGCTCCCTGAGCCGCCGTCTCATGTGCTCAGGGCTCCCCATCTTTTTGCCTTCCTCCCAACATGCGTGTCAATACCCTTTCCTCCCTCGGGCCCTGCCTGTGGCCCCCGGGCCTCATCAGGAACCTGCTGTGATCAGAGGAAACCATCCATCTTCTAACCACCGAAGGGCCAGAAGGCGCGAATGTACAGCGATGATAATAGGTAAAGGCCACGGTAAAGTCACAGAGGACAGGAAAGACAGGGGCGAGAGAATACAATACAGAGTCAGACATGTTTTATTAGGCATGCTCACTTCAGCTCCTCTTGATGGACCACGTGGAACTGGGAGAAGTGGAACCTTTGCTATCTTGGGACGTGTATAGGGAGCCTGGAGACACACCTCTTCAGTAGTGACATGGGTCACAAGGTGGGCGGTATCTATCGTAAGGCCCCTGTACTTGAGCTCACCAAGGTGAGGAAAGCTAATAACTGCATTGGGGGAAGCTACAAGGGGGGCTGGGTGTCACGGTGGGAAGAGAGGGCAAAAGGATCATATCTGCTTCTACACAGAGATACAATCAGCCATGTGCTCACATTATGGCAGCCTAGCTGTTAACGGAGAATCCGTGGGAATGATTTTTAAAGCAGGATAATGTACTTGGACTTTACCTCTAACTTACCAAAGTAGAGGCTTTCCTACCGTGGAATACCAGCTTTCCAGATTCTCCCTGTTATAAGTTAGGGAATAGAGTCTTCGTCCTATTTCCCTCCGTGTTAACGCCCCACAAATCCCCAAGCCACAGTCTTTGCTCAAAAGGAGGTGGCCCTGTTCTCAGGGAGAAAGTTGCTGGCCCTCCTTCCCGCTGTGTCCTCGACTTCCACAAGGCGGCGCTCGAGCTGTGGGGCCACATGCAGAAGGTGGTCCTGGTGGAGGGTGCTGTCCTTGGCCACGACCTAGCGTCTGTGGAGGTCCTGCAGCGCCAGCACCGCCTCCTGCAGGGGAGGGCCCCAGTCCCTCCCCCCCCGCAAGAACCCCTCTTCTGTAGGCAATGGATGGATGAGGAACCCTCACCCCCAGCTGACCCCAGGCAGGACTGCAGCCAGCCCCTTCCCCCTCTGGGATTGGGGGTGACGGGCCTGGGCTTGACCTAGGCTGGGGTACAGCCAGGATGGCCTGCAGAGTCCTGGGTGGAGGAGCATTCAGCCTGCTCTCTGCCAGCTGCAGAGGGAGCTGGTGGCTGTGGACGAGGTGGTGGTTCAGATGGGGATGGAGGCCATCCAGGTACACCCTGCGGTCCAGGAGGGCCTGGCCGAGCAGCTGGCTGAGGTGCAGGAGGCCTGGGCCACCTGAACATGAAGGCCTGGGAGAAGGGCCACCAGCTGGAGTGAGTAGCCCATGGCCACGCCTTCCTCAGGCACTGCCAGGAACTGCTGCATGTGCCACCCCACCTGGATGGGGGCTCGCTCTGTTCCATGCGGGTGGGGGCACCCAGATCTTCCCTGCCTCCTCCCTGTTCTGCCCTCTGGCCCTGAGACCTGTTCCCATGCCCTGTCCCCCACCCAGCACTCAGGCTCAAGAGAAGCAGGCGCTAGTCTATATCCTCAGAAGGGCCAGCTGGGGCCAAGGAGACACTGGGGCAGGAGCTCTGCCTGAGAGCCCAGGCAGTGCGTCCGGCGGGGTAGCAGTTGCTGGACACCAGCTACGTCATGGCCCCAGAGATGTGCGCGCTGAGGTCTAGGGCCAGGGTGGTGCGTGGCCAGAGCTCCCTTTCCTGCTGCTCCCTGCTCCACGGTAACCCAGCCCTATCCCACCCAGGCGACACCCTGCACCCCTCCCAACAGCCCTCTGCCCAGCAGGTCACAGTGTCTCCGGGAGCTGGACAGGCAGCTGCAGGAGCTCCGGATGGCCTGGGCCCTTCACCAGGACCACTGCCAGGTGAGCCAGGACTAGGAGGAGCTGCGGGGATTGCTGGGTCAGGCCGAGGTCTGGCTGGCCTCCTGAGAGGACCTCCTGCTAGACCCTGACTGTGGGGTGAGCAGGGATCCGCCCCTTAGAGGGCCACATGCCTGGCACCAGGACTTTGAAAGGCAGCTGGTGGCCCAGGAGGAGAAGCTCACCCAGCTCCAAATGTAGGTGAGGGTGTGGAGGGCGGGACTGAGGAGGGGTCGAGGGGCCTCCACCTGCGGTGGGGTCTCCAGAGCATTGATCTGCCCTGAGGGGCACACCTTCGGGGAAACAGCCACAGGGTCCTGTCCTCCATGGGCAGTCTGGCTCTGTGGGGTCCATCACAGCTTCTTCTGCCCAACTGCTCCCTCCCCTCCTCTTCCTGGTTTCGCCCTCTGAGAGCTGCCCCCAGAGCAAGCCCTGTGGGACACACAGGGTCACTATGGGTGGAAACCAATCAATAATCTCATGGGTGCAGAGCACACTCTGAGGAACACAGGGTGGTGACACTAGCTACAGAGAATCTGAGTGGAGCAAGGGTTTGTAATCCTTGTGTAGGCTGGGGGTGGGGCTGATAGGGGGGGATTGATACCACAGGATCCTGTGGGACTGAAAGTGAGGACCTGAGGGTGGACGGGCAGAGGGAGTGCCCCATCCTCTGAGGCAGGAAGGTGGTCAGCTAGGGTGAGTACGGAGGAAGATGAGCAGGGGCTGCTGCAGTCATGCAAATGTCACGTAAGAATCTCACTTTAGTATAAAATGTTTGTCTCCATTGCAAAGCCACCTCTAGCAACTAGGATCCCCTCTCTCCCTATCTGGAGTTGACAAGTGAAGAAAATCAAAAACTGAAGCAAAGCAGTCCACAGGACTAACGGACCACCAACACCACAGCCCTCCATCCTTGTCCTGGAGACCAGGAGAGTTAGATGGTGCCCAGCCACCGCCTCAAACTGCTCTGGTTGAGCTCAAACTGGCAACTTGTGCACAGCTTGAAAGCCAATGGAAGGTGACTTCATGAAGAGGGCATTACAAGTTTGACAGGGACTGCTGGAACCCCGAGACCAAGGCCCTTCAAATCCAAAACAGAGTGCAGCTCCAGGAATCACCCCTGCCCAAGCTACAGTCGAGCTGATAAAGTGAACGCATGGCACCTCTGAGGCAAGTGCTTCCCAGAGCAAAGGGGAGCATTTGCCCTCAAAGTTCAGGAGGGAGGGAGGGGCCAGGGAGAAGGCAAGAAGAGTGCTGTGTTATATTATGAGAGCTGCAAACAAAATGTGTAGAAATTGTTAAACTGCTCTGCATGTTTCCACTTAAAACAAAACCCTCTATATTAAAATTCATATATATATATGTGCATTATATGTGTGTATATATATATATTGGTCAAACCCAAGGTCAGAAAAGGCATGCCCCGGGCTGCTGCTCATGGCAAGGTCAGTGGTCTGAAACCCATCACAAAGACAAGGCTCGGCTGTCTGCTCCCGTAGTGACAGCCTCAGAGACGCAGGGGCCGTCGTGTGCTGTCCTACAGGGCCTCGATGATAGAAATCGACTCGATGGCAATGATTTGAGTGCTTTGAAGGTCAGAAACTGTAGACAGTGATCTATAAACGTCCTTCTCTCCTGTAAGGTGTCTGTAACACAATCAAAGGAAAACAATCGGTCTGCTCTCCAGATCTTCAATGGGATCATTTCCAGGTAGCCTGGTCACACAGTGCCAGACTGTGCCTTCTCAGATCCGCTGGCACTGCTAGGAAGGTTGTGGGCCCTGCAGGGGTGGGGTACTCTCCAGCCTGCTCCCCAGCAATAGAGGCACTAGGCCAAGACTGGAAGAGCCCCGGCAGGGGAGAGTGGGGAGGTTGAGGCAGTCACGGTGCCCTGCTTCTGACACTCTTCATGTGGCTGCTATGGTCACCCTTGACCTCAGGGAAGGCCAAGGGTCACCAGGGCAGAAAACACTTCCTTTTTATGGTGAGGGCCATATCGCGTCTCAACTTCACTGCTAATTAGCTGTGGTCTCTAGCAAGTAACCCAGCCTCTCGGTGCACCCAGTTTCCCCAGTGCTATCTGGAGTCCCCAGAAGGGCCAGGTACAGCCAGGCTGCTTGCAGCTGGGCCAGAACCAGCAGCTGCCCTCACCGTGCCCTGAAGCCAGAAGCCCAGAACTCAAAGGCTGAGCTTTGCTGAAGGTCGTCTGACATGGCCTCTCAGCTTAAGTAAGGGGTCCCAACTCCAGGCTGCACAAGTTGCTCCCTGGAACACGTGGCCCGGGCCCCCAATGTGGGCACACAGAAAGCCAGTTCACCTCTCAGGGGTTTGGCAGAGCCGCAGCACAGCAAGGGTCTCCCTGGAAGCCCGTCCAGCCCATGCCCAGCACCTCCCCCAAACTCACCCCTGCTCCAGGCTGCTGGTACTCACTGTAGGTCCTGTCACCACTGCTGGGCCCTGGGGGCAGTGCTGGGCCGCCACTCCAGCAGGCTCTCCGCTAGTGGGGCAGGCTGCCCCCTGGTGGCCACCCATCTTCACTTGGTGCTGAAACATTGCAAACTTGGTTAAGAGGAGCTGAGAAGAGAGGAGAGGGGTCCCAGGGGGCCCTGGCTGGTGAGACACCTCAGTGAGTGACTGGGCAGGGCAAGACTGGACAGCCACAGAACTTGCCCCTCTATGCAGAGAGGGGAATAGGAAGCCACAGCTGTCCTCAGTCCAGACTGATGTTCCCCATCAGCCCCTTGTGCATGCAGCCCCCCCTCCACCACCCGTCTTCCTTCGGCTCCAGGGTACCTTCCTTGCCCCTAGCCCCTTCCTCACTAGGGTGTGCTCATAGTCCTCTCTCCTCTGGCCACCAGCTGCTGGCTGCTCAGCCAGCTCTGCAAGTCCTCGGCTTCCCTCAGGAAGCCCTGCAGTGCCAGCATCCTCTTCAGATCCTGGCCCCTGTGGTGACAGCTGAGTCCCCCAACAGTTAGTGTGCATGTGTCCACACTCTGGAGGACAAGGGACTCAATCAAAGGGGCTGCCTGAAGGACAAGGTTCTTCATGGTCTTTGCCCAGGCTGCTCCTCTGGATTCAAGAAGCAAACCCAGGGAAGGGGGAGTTGGGGCTGGCGAGGGTGTGGCTGTGGGGGAGGGCAGGTGACTGGAGCCAGGGAGCCAAGCCCCTGCCCTGCAGGCTCTCCTCAAAGGTTTGTGGGAAGAGGAAACAGTGAAGGACTCATCTTTTCCTGACACATGTCTATAGGCCTCTGTCACGGTTCTCTTCAAGGCAGGGGTAGCATCTAGGGGAATAAGCAACCCCAGCCAGTTTTCTGGTACCCCCGGATGCAGTGACCCTCACTGTTGGGCTGCCAACTCCCACAGTGTCTTCAGCTGCTTCCAGAGCCTCCCCTGCATCACACCCAGCTGCTCTGAGACCTCAGTTACAAGGATCTACATATAACTTCCTCCCTGGGGGATGGACAACAGAAAAGTGGGTGAAGGGAGACAAAATATGTAAGATCTGACAAATTATCAAGGGTTCATGAGTGAGGGGGGAACAGGGAGGGCGGAGAAAAATGAGGACATGATGCCAAGGCCTTAAGTGGAGAGCAAATGTTTTGAGAATGATGAGGGCAATGAATGTACGGATGTGCTTTACACAACTGATGTATGTATGGATTGTGATAAGAGTTGTATGTGCCCCTAATAAAATGATTTTAAAAAATTAACTCATTTATATTTCTTAGGACAATGCCATTTGTATTTCAAAGCAACATTCACGAAAGCTATTTTTTCACCTTCACTATCTTCTATTTAGTTTTAAACAGTGCAAAAACAATTCTTATGCCTTTTTATGAGATGTAATGCAAGTAGACATAAATTTATGCATAATTAAAAATGTGAATGAACAAAATATTTTGTTAAAGAATTTGAACTTTTGTGAAAATCATAGAAAGCATATAGCATTTTATTGAAGGGTTGGGATTTTTTTCCTCTATTTTATTCTAGTATTTGGTCTGAGGTTCTTACGGCATATTCTGATTGTTGTCATGTAAGAGAATGTACATTCCACATAAGAGAAAACTTTCCTTATAATACTTTCCTATCCATTGCTTCCTGCTGAATCTCTCATTTGTTCTTTTATCATTTTTTCCTATAAAAAACCCAGGCTGCTTAATTTTATTCTTATTAATCATTTATATAAGTTAGGAAAATATTTATTATATATACATTTTTATTAAAAATCTTTTATTGGAGACTCTTACAACTTTTGTTGCAATCCATATTGATTGCATCAGGCATTTTATACATATGTTGCCTTCATTCATTTATAGACATTTCTTTCTTTTTCTTTTTTAAAATCATTTTATTGGGGCTCATACAACTCATCACAATCCATACATACACCAATTGTGTAAAGCACACTTATACATTCGTTGCCTTCATCATTCTCAAAATTTGCTTTCTGCTTGGGTTCCTGGAATCAGCTCATTTCCCCTTTCCCCTATCCCCTTCTCACCCTGCTCCTCTTCCCTCATGAACCCTTAATAATTTATACATTATTATTTTCTCTTATCTTACACTGCGCGGCGTCTCCCATCACCCAATTTTCTGTTGCCCATCTCCCAGGGGGGAAGTTATATGTAGATCCTTGTGATCGGTTTCCCATTTCTATACCCACTTCCCTCCCAGTATCGCCACTCTCACCGCTGGTCCTGAGGGGTTCATCTGTCCTGGATTCCCTGTGTTTCCAGTTCCTGTCTGTACCGCTGTGTATCTTCTGGTCTAACCAGGTTTGCAAGGTAGAATTGGGATCATGAGATGTGGGGGGAGGAAGCGTTTAATAACTAGAGGAAGGTTGTGAGTTTCATTATTGCTACACTGAACCCTGAGTGACTCATCTCCTTCCCACTACCCCTCCGCAAGGGATGTCCAGTTGTCTACAGGTGGGCATTGGTCCCCCGTCATGCACTCCCCTCATTCACGATGATATAATCCCACCTTCCGCCTTTGTTGCTTGAAAACTGGTCCCCTCAGCCCTTCATGATCACACATGTTGGTGTGATGCTTCCATGTGGGCTTTGTTGCTTCTGGGCCAGCTTGTTTACTTTCAAGCCTCTAAGACCCGGGACGCTATATCGCTTGATAGCCGGCCACCATCAGCCTTCTTCACCACACATACTTATGCACACATTCATCTTCAGCGTTTATGTGGGGAAGGTGATCACACAATGATGGGTTTTGTTCTTTGGTGTCTGCTACCTGATCCCTTCAACACCTCGTGCTCACTTCGGCTTGTGTGCTTCTTCTCTGTGGGCTTTGTTGCTTCTGAGCTAGATTTCAGCCTGTTTGCCTTCAAGCCTTTAAGACCCCCAGAGTTTCATTATATTGTGCAGAGAGTGGCTATGAGCCAAACCCACTAGACTGCACCCAACAACAGTAACAACAGGACTTGTGCTTCTAACAATATGCTGAAGAAGACCTTAAGAGAATCTCCCCTTTGTTTAGAGCAGCGGCTCTCGACCTGTGGGTCGTGTCTACTTAGGGGGTCAAACAGCCCTTTCATGGGGTGGCCTGAATTATAGCAGTAGCAAAATTACAGCTATGATGTAGCAACAAAAATAATTGTATGGTTGGTTGGTCACGACTACATGAGGAACTGGATGAAAGGGTCGTGAGTAAGAATGTTGAAAACCACTGTCCAAGAGGAAGACTCAATTCTTGATACAGTTGAAGGGCAACAAAATAGACTCAGCCCCAATATAGATGGGATAGCACAGTGGCTGCAACAATAAACACAAGCCAAAGAAACACTGCAAGGATGGCACAAGACAGGACAGTGTTTCATTATATTGACATAGAGTTGCTATGAGCAAAACCCACAAGAAATAAAACAGGACTTGTTTTTCTAACAATGTACCTAAGTAGACCTTAAGAGAATCTCCTATTAGTTTAGCGCAGCGGGCCTCAAACTGAGGGTCGTGACCCCTTTTGGGGGATGAATGACGCTTTCACGGCAGTGGACCGTTCATTAAAGTGGAAAAATTAGAGTTATGATGTAGCAATGAAAATAATTTCATGATTTGGCAATCACCACTACATGAGGAATGGTATGAAAGAGTCGTGGCATTAGGAAGGTTGAGAACCACTTCCCTAGGGCAAGACACAAATCTGGTACAGAAGGGAAGGAAGAGAGCGGCAGTCTCCAACAAGTTGGATTAGCACAGTGGCTGCAACACTGAGGCCAAGCACACAAGCACGGTGAGGGTGGCTAAGGGCAGGGCAGCGTTTCATTATATTGTGCATAGAGTTGCTAAGAGTCAAAACCCACTCGACGGAACTTAACGACAATAACTACAGGACGTGTACTTCTAACAATATGCTGAAGTAGATCTTAAGAGAAACTCCTCTAAATTTAGAGCAGTGGTTCTTAACTTGTGGGTCGCGACCCCCTCTCACAGGTGTTGCCCAATTCATAACAGTAGTGAAATCACAGTAATGGAGTAACAATGAAAAAAAATTACTGTTGGAGGATCACCACAACATTAAGAATTGTATAAAGGAGCCATGCCATTAAGAAGGTTCAGAAACACTGCCCGAGAGGAATACACAAAACGTGGTACTGCAGAAGGGAAGCAAGTGAGAGGCAGACCCTACAAGATGGAATAGCTCAGTGGCTGCAACAATGAGTGCCATCAACGAACCACTGTGAGGACGGCACAGGACGGGGCAGCGTTTCATTATATTGTGCGTAGAGTTGCTGAGAGTCAAAACCCACTCGACGGCAACTAACAGCAACACAAAAAGAACTTGAGCTTCTAACAATATGCTGACGTAGATCTTAAGAGAAACTCCTCTTAGTTTAGTGCAGGGTTCTCAGCCTATGAATCACGAACCCTTTTGGGGAGTGAGTGGGTTGAATGACCCTTTCACAAGGGTTGCCTGATTCATAAGATTAGCAAAATTACAGTTATGAAATATCAGCGAAAATTTTGTATGACTGGGGGTCCACCACTATTTTGGGAACTGCATGAAAGGGTCGTAGATTTAGGAAGATTGAGAACCACTGTCTGAGAGGAAGACACAAATGTTGGTAGAGTAGAAGGGCAGCAAAGGAGAGGCAGCCCCTCCAAGTTGGAATAGCTCAGTGGCTGCAACAACCAGCACAAGCAAAGAACCACTGTGAGGAATGCACAGGATGGGGGAGCGTTTCTTTATATTTTGCATAGAGTTGCTATGAGCCAAAACCCACTTGAAGGCACCTAAATACAATAACAACAGGACTTTTGCTTCTAACAATGTGCTGAAATATATCTTAAGAGACATTCTTCATAGTTTGGAGCAGAGATTCTCAACCTGTGGGTCATGACTCCATTAGGGTGATGAACTACCCTTGCACAGGGGTGGCCCAATTCATAGCAGTAGCTACATTACACTTATGAAGTAGCAATGACGATAAATTTATGACTGGGATTGTACCCACTACATGAGGAGTGGTATAAAAGGCCTGTGGCATTATAGGAAGGTTGAGAGCCAATGTCCTCGAGCAAGACAGAAATCTTGGCAGAGCAGAAAGGCAGCAAATGAGAGGCAGACCCCCAGATGATAGATTAGCGCAGTGGCTGTAACAATGAGTGCAGACAAGAAACCACTGTGAGGATGGCACAGGACGGGGCAGCGTTTCATTATCTTGTGCGTAGAGTTGCTGAGAATCGAAACCCACTGGGCAACACCTAACAACAATCACTGTAGGACTCATGCTTTTCACAATATGGTGCTGTAGATCCTAAGAGAAACTCCTCTTAGTTTAGAGCAGTGGTTCTCAACCTGTGGGTCACGAGCCCTTTTGGGGGGGGGGGTCAAATGACCCTTTCACAGTGGAGGCCTGATTCATAACTGTAGCAAAATTAAAGTTACAAAGTAGCAATGAAAATAATTTTATGATGGGGGTTCATCACTACATGAGGAAATGAATGAAAGGGCAGTAGAGGGGCAGCAAAAGAGAGGCAGCCCCCCAAAAGTTGGATTAGCCCATGGCTGCAACAATGACAACAAGCAAAATAACCACTGTGAGGGTGGCACGAGACGGGGTCACGTTTCATTATATTGTGTATAGAGTTGCTATGAGCCAGCACACACTCAAAGGCACCAAACAATAACAACAGGACTGTGCGTCTATGAATATGCTGAAGTAGACCTTAAGAGAAACTCCCCTTAGTTTAGACCAGTGGTTCTCAAACTGTGTCACAGTGCCTTTAGAAGACTAATGAACCTTTCACATGGGTGGCCTGATCCATAACAGAAGCGAAATTACAGTTATGATGTAGCAATGAAAATATTTTATGGTTGGGGAGTCACCACTACATGAGGACTGGTATGAAATAGTAGTGGCATTCAGAAAGTTGAGAACCACTATTTTTGAGGAAGACGCAAATCTTGGTACGGAAGGGCGGGAAAAGAGAGGTAGTCCCTAACAAGATGGATTACCACAGTGGCCGCAACAATGAGCCCAAACAGCAGAACCATCGTGAGGATGCACAGGGCAGGACAACGTTTCATTACATTGTGCATACGGTTGGTATGAGCCAAAACCCACTGGAAGGCAGCCAAAAACAAGAACAGGATTTGTGCTTCTAACAATATGCTGAAACATACCTTAAAAAGAAACTCCTCAGTGTAGAATAGCAGTTCTCAAACTGTGGGTCGTGATGCCTTTTGGGGGGTGGGGGGGAGAATGACTATATCACATGGTGGCCTGATTCATAACAGTAGCATAATTTTAGTTATAAAGTAACAAGGAAAGTAATTTTATGATTGGGGGGGGGAGGTCACCAATACATGAGGAATGGTGTAAAAGAGTCGTGCATTAGGAAGTTTGAGAACCACTGCCCTAGAGGAAGACACAAATCTGGGTACAGTTGAAGGTCAGCAAATGAGAGGCAGTCCCCCAAAAGATGGATTAGCACAGAGACTGCAACAATGAGTGAAAACTAAAGAAAAGTGTGAGGGTGTTAGAGGATGGAACAGTGTTTCATGATACTGTGCATAGAGTTGTTATGAGCCAACTATGAGCCAAACCCACTCGACAGCCTCCTAACAACAATAAGAACAGGACTCGTGCGTGTAATAATATACTGAGCAAGACCACAGGAGAAACTCCTCTTAATTTAGAACAGCGGTTCTCAACCTGTGATTTGTGACCACTTTGGTTGGTTGAACAACCCTTTCACAGGGTGACTAGATTCATAAGACTTGCAAAATTACAGTTATGGAATAACAGTAGAAAAAAACCTTTATGCTTTGGGGACCACCACTACACATTGGGAAGTGTATGGAAAGGTCATAGAAATAGGAAGCGTGAGAAACACTGTCCTAGAGGAAGACGCAAGTACAGTAGAAGGGCAGCAGAAGAGAGGAAGTCCCTACAAGACGGATTTGCACGGTGGCTGCAACAATGAGCGCAAGCAAAGAACCACCGTGAGGATGATGCAAGACTGGGCAGGCCTTTATTATATTGTGCACAGGGTTGCTATCAGCCCAAACCCTCTCCACGGCCCGAACAACAATAACAGGAGGAATCATACATCTAACAGTATGCTCAACTAAACCTTGAGAGAAACTGCTCTTAGTTTAGAGCAGCCGTTCTCAACTTGTGAGTTGAGTGGTAAATCCTTTGGGGGTGTTCGAATGACCCTCCCATAGGCGTGGCCAGATACGTAACAGTAGCAAAATTACAGTTATGAAGTAGCAACAGTACAATTTTTTTGGTTGGGGGGTCATTACTACACGAGGCACTGTATGAAAGGGTCGTGGCATTAGGATTGCTGAAAACCACAGTCCTACAGGAAGACACAAGTCTTGATACAGTTGAAGGGCCGCAATATAGAGTCAGCCCCCAAATAGATGGAATAGCATAGTGGCTGCAGCAATGAGCTCAAGCTAAGGGAACACTGTGAGGATGGCACAACATGGGGCAGCGTTACATTATATGGAGCACAGAGTTGCTATTAGTCAAAACCCACTCGACTGCACCTGACAACAAAACAACAGGACTTGTGTTTCTTATAATGTGCTGAAGTAGACCTTAAGAGAAACTCCTATTAGTTTAGTGCAGCGGTTCTCAACTTTTGAGTCATGAGCCCTGTTGGGGGATGAATGAACCTTTCATAGTGGTCGCCCAGTCATAACAGTAGAAAAATTAGAGTTACAAAGTTGCAATGAAAATAATTTTATGATTTGGCAGTCAGCACTATATGAGGAACGGTATGAAAATGTTGTGGCATTAGGAAGGTTGAGAACCACTGCACTAAAGGAAGACACAAATCTTGGTAGAGTAGAAGGGCAACAAAAAATAGCCAGGCCCCCCAAATATGGCTCCAACAATGAGCACTAGCAAACAACCACTGACAGGATGGCACAGGTCTGGGAAGCATTTCATGATATTGTGCATAGAGATGCGATGAGCCAAAACCCCCTCCGCAGAACTTAACAACAATAACAACAGGGCTTGTGTGTTTAACAATATGCTGAAGTAAATCTTAAGAGCAACTCTTCTTAGTTTACAGCAGGGTTCTCAACATTGGGTCGTGAACACTTTCAGGTGGGGGGTGTTTCGAAACACCCCTTCACAGTGATGGCCTGATTCATAACAGTAGCAAAAGTACAGTTATGAAATATCAATGAATATAATTTTATGATTGGGGTCCACCACTACATTGGGAACTGTACGAAAGGGCCACAGAATTAGGATGTATGAGAAACATTGTCCTAGAGGAAGACACAAATGTTGGTACAGCAGAAGGGCTGCAAAAGTCAGGCAGCCCCTACAAATGGAATTGATGCAGCAGTGAGCGCAAGCAAAGGACCACAGTGAGGATGGCACGAGATGGGGCCGAGTTTCATTATATTGTGCATACAGTTGGTATGAGCCAACACACACTCAAAGGCACCAAACACTAATAAAAAGAACTTGGGCTTCTAAGAATATTCTGAAGTAGACCTTAAGAGAAACTCCTATTCGTTTAGACCATTGGTTCTCACACTGTGTGTCAAGACACCTTTGAGGAGACTAACGAACCTTTCACATGGGTGGCCTGATCCATAACAGAAGCAAAATTACAATTATGATGTAGCAATGCAAATATTTTATGGTTGGATGTCACCACTACACGAGGAATGGTGTGAAGTGGTTGTGGCATTTGGAAAGTTGAGAACCACTGCTCTAGAGGAAGACACATATCTTGGTACAGAAGGGCAGGAAAAGAGAGGCAGTGCCCAACAAGATGGATTAGCACAGTGGCTGCAAAAATGAGTGTGAGCAAAAGAACCACTGTATGGAAGGCACAGGACGGGAAAGCATTTCATTACATGGTGCATAGAGTTGGTATGAGCCTAAACCCATTCGAAGGCACCAAACAACAGGATTTGTGCCTCTAACATTATGCTGAAGAAGACTTTAAAAGAAACTCTTAGTGTAGAGTAACAGTTCTCTAACTGTGGGTCACAACGTCTTAGGAGGGAACAATGAGCATTTCACATGGGTGACCTGATTCATAACAATAGCAAATTTATAGTTATGGAGTAACAAGGAAAATAATTTTATGATTGGGGGGGGGGTCACTAGTACATGAGGAATGGTGTGAAAGAGTCATGACATTAGGAAGGTTGAGAACCACTGCCCTAGAGGGAGACATAGATCTGGGTACAGTAGAAGGGCAGCAAAAAGAGGCAGCCCACAGCACGATGGAATACAACAGTGGCTGCAACAATCCGCGCAAGCAAAAGAACCACTGGGAGGATGGCGCAGGACAGGACACCTTTCCATCATATTGTGCTTAGAGTTGCTAGGCGTCGAAAGCTACACAACAGAATCTAACAATAACTATAGGATTTGTGCTCCTGACAATAGGGTGAAGTAGATATTAAGAGAAACTCCTCTTAGTTTAGACCAGCGGTTTTTAACCTGTGGTTCGCGACCACTTTTGGCGATCAAATGACCCTTTCACAGGTGTGAAATGATTCACAACTGTAGGAAAATTACAGTTATGAAGTAACAATAATGTTATGATGGGGGTCACCACTACATGAGGAACTGTATGAAAGGGTCATGTTATTAGGAAATTTGACAACCACTGCCCTAGAGGAATTCACAAGTCTTGGTACAGTAGAAAGGCCACAAAAAAGAGGCAGCTACCCAAAAGTTGGATTAGCACAGTGGCTGCAACAATGCGCACAAGCAAAAGAAGCACTGTGAGGATGGCTAGGATGGGAAAGCGTTTCATTATATTGTGCATAGAGTTACTATGAGCCAAAACCCACTCGATGGTACCTAACACCAATAACAACAGAACTTGTGCATCTACCAGTATGCTGAATTCTATCTTAAGAGAATCTCCTCTTAGTTTAGAGCAGGGGATCTTCAGCTGTGTGTCGCGACCCCTTTGTGGATATGGAATGAAAATTTCACAGGGGTGTCGTGACTCATAACAGTAACAAAATTACAGTTATGAAGCTGCAATGAAATCATTTTATGGTTGGGGGTGTCACCACTAAATGAGAATCGGTATGAAAATATCATGGCATTAGGAAAGTGGAGAACCACTGCTCTAGAGGAAGTCCCAAATCTTGGTATGAAAGGGCAGGAAAAGAGAGGCGGTCCCCAACAAGATGCATTAGCACAGTGGCTGCAACAATGAGCGCAAGCAGAGAACCACTGTGAGGATGTCACAGGACAGGGCGGCGTTTCATTATATTGTGCGTAGAGTTGCTATGAGACATACCCACTCGACGGCACCTAACAACAACAACAAATGGACTTGAGCTTCTAACAGTATGGTGAAATAGACCTTAAGAGAGACTCCTCTCAATTTAGAGTAGCGGTTCTCACCATGTGGGTCGTGACCCCTTTGGGGCTTAGACGAACCCTTTACAGGGTTGCACTATTCATAACTTGTAACAAAACGAGAGTTACGAAGTAGCAAAGAATACAATTTTATGATTGGGGTCTACCACTACA
Organism: Tenrec ecaudatus; assembly: GCF_050624435.1. NCBI lineage: Eukaryota > Metazoa > Chordata > Mammalia > Afrosoricida > Tenrecidae > Tenrec > Tenrec ecaudatus. The sequence goes on along the minus strand of NW_027458144.1, from coordinate 8,225 downwards.
AAGGAAACTGTATGAAAGTGTCGTGGATTTAGGAAGGTTGAGAAGCACTGTCCTAGAGGAAGACACAGATATTGGTAGAGTAGAAGGGCAGCAAAGGAGAGGCAGCCCCTACAATTTGGAATAGCTCAGTGGCTGCAACAATGAGCGCAAGCAAAGAACCACTGTGAGGAATGCACTAATGGGGCAGTGTTTCGGTACATTGTACATAGAGTTGCTGTGAGCCAAAATCCACTCGACGGCACTTAACAACAACAATAACAGGACTTGGGCGTCTAACAATATACTGAAGTACATCTTAAAGAAACACCTCTTAGTTTAGAGCAGCGGTTCTCAACCTGTGGATCGGGACCTCTTTGGGGGTTGAGCTACCCATTCACAGGGGTCGGTCTCTTCTTCATAGTAGCAAAATTACAGTTATGAAGTAGCAACGAAAATAATTTTACGAATGGATGTTCACCACAACATCAGGAACTTCATTATAGTGCCAAGGAATTAGGAAGGTTGAGAACCACTGGTTTAGAGCACAGGAAATCTGATGCAATACTGCATATTTTAACACACATGAAGTTGGAAAATAAAGGAAATTGGGAGATGACAGTAGTATCAAATTCCTATGAGTCAGAATTGTTCTATATCATAGAGTAGCTATGACAATGAGAAGAAATGACAAAGTCAAAGAGCTGAAGAGAAAATTCCATAGGACAGGTGGCAACAGCTTTATGCTCTTGTTAGACCCTCGGGGCCTCCTTATCTTTTGTTGGCTTTCTTAAGCCCATCCCCACCATTGTGAATAGTCTTCATTAAACTCTCTTTAATTAAACCTTCGGCATCGTTTTTTTTTCTGCTGGAACCCTCAGAGATATCATTTAATTTTCTTGATTGCAATTCATCTCTAGAATACAGAAATCTTTCAAGAGTTTGTTTTATGTTTTGTTTTCATCCACAATAACATTTCCTTCCAGATTTGTTTGTCCTTGAGACATGATCAATAGTTCTTTCCTCTCCAATGAAACCCAAGTGATACGCTGCCTGACTGCCTATGAAGTTCATGTGTAGTCTACATGGAGATCCCAACCTTTCCCTAGACAAGTGTTTCTCAACCTTCTGAATGCCATGATTCTTTCATACAGTTCCTCAGGTTGTGTTTACCCCGATCATAAAAGTTATTTCATTGCTAATTCATCACTGTAATTGTGCTACTGCGATGAACCAGGCAACCCCTGTGAGAGTGTCATTGGACCCCCAAAGGTGTCGTGACCCACTGGTTGAGATCCACTACCTTAGACCAATGTATGGCCCGAGGGCTGTATAGGGCCCCCCAAATAATCAATAGCTGCCAGCATCACACATCTCAACAACGAGAAGCATTTGTAGCCATCACCTTAGGGGTGAGTTCATTAAATATTTGACCTGTATGGCCCCATGAATGATGTTATAAATCACCACATGGTCCTTGGCAGAAAAACAGGTTTCCAGCTCCTGCTCCAGACCAAAGGTTCCCAAACTTATTCTGCCTACTGCCCTCTTTTCAGAAAAAGAAATTACTCAGGACCCCCCAGCAATGAAATAATTTTGTACTATAGCCCACCATCCAGGATAAAATGTAGATATCTGCTTTGTAGATCTCTGGATTTTTCTGTGCCCAGTAGGTGGGTGGTGTTGCCCACTTTGGGAAACGAGACTCTAGGAAAATCAGGTGTGTTTTCACTCTCTCTGCAAGAATTTCAGTTGAGGAGCAAGATCTGTCTTGAAAGAAGTGTATCCAGATTGCTCCTTAGAGGCAAGGATGGCTAGACTTTATCTCACATCCTTGGGCATCAGGAGCTATGAGGAACAACATCATGGAAAAGGCCATCATGCTTGGTAAAGGGGCACCCAAAAGGGGAGGACCCTCACCAAGATGAATGGACACAGTTTCTACAACAACACACTAAAACATAACAATTGTGAGGCTGGCACAGGAGCAGGCAGTGTTTCTTTCGGTTGTATGTAGAGTCGCCACGAGTTGAAACCAACTTGACAGCATCCAACAGAACCAGATGTGGAGAAAGCATGGCCTGGTCTGTGTACAGTGGCCCCACCGAGGTTCCTCATCAGTTGTGTTTGAATGGGCCAGGTGCTCTCACAAACCTCCTCTTCAATAGACAACTTAGAATGTTTTCTTTCAGCCCAGGAACCATCTTGAAATTTAAAATGACCATTTGACACTGAGTTGATTGCGATTCATGGTGAGTCATAGGACTTTCAATGGGCATAACCTTTCAGAAACAGATGGCCAGGCTTTTCTTCCAAGGTATTTCTGGGTGCGCTTGAACCTCCTCAGTTTCTGTTAAAATGGCCAAGTGTTTTAACCATTTGTACTCTCCAGGGATGACTCACAGCTCTATATATCCTTAAAACTGACATCTCTCCTCTCTTTGGAAAGCCATGGCAATTGTTCTGTTTCAGTAGATTTACCTTCTTTAAATATAGGAATGACATATACTTCTACCACCTCACAGAAAATGTCAGAAACTCGTAGCTCACATTTAATAATGGCGTGGGTGATTACATATTGGGCTGCTAATCCCAAAGCCAATAGTTCAAAACCACCAGCCACTCTCAGCGAAAAACATGAAACTTTCCAATCCTATAAAGTTACAATCTCAAATACCCACAGGAGCAGTTGGACCCTGTCCTATAGGGTAAAACTCAGGTCATGAGGAGTCAGAGTGGATTCGATGGCAGTGAGTTTGGTTTGGTTTTTGGACTCCCCTCCTACCACAATAGCTCACAATTACTAAGTGCATGTTATGTACAAGTATCCTAAGCATTGCATGTACATTCACTCATTTCATCCCACGGGTGGTGGTGTGGGTGAAGCATTAGAACTGCTAACCAGAAGGTCGGTGATTCAAACCCACCAGCTGTTCTTCGGAATCAAGATGGGGCTGTCTGAGCTCATAAAGATTTTCAGGGTCGGACGTCTGCAGGGACAGTTATTACTTTATCCTGCTGAGTTGCTATGAGTCTGAATGAACTCTAGAGAAGTGGGGTTTTGGTGACTTTTGCAACCCCTTTAAGAGGAGCGCTGGCGGGGCAGTAGAGAAGCCCTTGACTATTTACCACTAGCTCAGCGAAACCCTCAGCAGCTTCCCATGAGAATGATGCGTCAATTTGCTCCAGTATCAGTCACAGCCTATGGGAACGCCTATAGAATGGTTCCACTCTGTCCTCCAGGCTCACTATGAGTTGGAATCGACTGACCCATTGGTAGTGCATCAGCTTCCGTCTATAGGTGAGAACACGAATGCACAGAGAGGTGAAGCCATCTGGCCCAGGGGTAACCAGGTTATCCAAGGGGGAGCTGGAATTTAAATCCCAGCAGACCAGCCTCAGAGACTACAGGCTTAGCTCTACCGTCTGCTGATATCTGGACTAAGAGTGGTTGGATTTTGCCTCCTTTTCCCTACACATCATCTCCACTGTCCCCTATCAAGCAAAATTAGCTTGAGCATTGAACAGGCACCCTCCAGCCCTGCCCGATTGCACACGCGCAGGGGAGAAAAGGATGGGGAGATCACTGGGCTGTTTTAGCTGCCACCTCTACTCGCACTGCGCCAACACACCCACAACGAAATCAGAGAAAGAATTCTTGGCCTTGTAACCACTCCTCAGCCATGACACCTTGGAGAGAGCCAAAGCCACTCTCTTGGACACCCACTCGACTGCTACCTGGGAACTTCCAATGGAGCACTTGGGGACAAAGGAGAGGGAGCACGCCTGCAATGTAATTAACATTATGACAACTTGTACCCCCCTTGGAGAATGACACCATTAGCTGCTTCAATTGTGCATGAAATGTAAATTACACGACTCAGGGGTATCACGTCTGAGCAGCCATGATGCTAAGTGACGAGGCTCTCCATCGAGCAGCCCCTCCCCAAGCAGCAGGAACTAAGAAACCCAAGCCCCGAGGCCGACAGCTGAGACCGAGGTCCTGTGGTCTTTGAGTGTGCCTACTTCACAGAGCATACAAGGGAGAATCTTTCCGGGTGGCCCTGGATGCCAGGCTAGGATGTTCCAGCCACCTGCTGTCATCACCCTGGACCTCCCATTTTCTTTAAAGGGAGTCGAACGCTGGACAGCACTCTTTCCTCTCTATCTCTCAGAAAATTAGGAAAAAGGGTTCGTGGCTGTGGTTGTGGTAATATCCTTCTTGCTAAGGAGTTTTGGTGATGCTGTGGGTTAAGCATCCCGCTACTAATCTCAAAGCCAGCAGTTCAAACCCACTAGCTGCTCTGAGAGGGAGAAAGATGAGGCCTTCTGACAATGGACAAATTTATAGTGCCAGAAACCCACAGAGGCAGATCCAAACTCGTCCCCCAGATTACTTCCATATCCATTCTGCCTCCCATTCATTACTCTGTCTGGCTCAAATTACTCCGTGTTCACTCCCTGGCCAGCCCCCCACAGTTCCCTACCCCCTTTCACCATGAACTCTCTGGACACTACTCGAAATCAGCTTGAGACACTGGATCAGCCACACTTCTTTGTGGCCCATGAAAGAACTTTCCAAAACCTCCTGTCACAAGCAGGTCCACTTGCTTTTAGAGAAGAGGCATAGGCAAAATTGTATGTTTCCACCTTGAGAGGGGCAAGCACCACCATGTACAATTAGTAGGTGACCACCAGTGTGTCACTTTTGTGGTCACCACACATCTCCTTTGGGGACCCATTTGCCCCTCTCCTAGCACCCTGATCCCTGGTGCCATGGCTAGACTGGGATGGGAAATCCATGTGCTCAACCAGGAACTTCCAGGTGGAATCAGAGCCACTGTCCCCTCTGCAGAGCCTCTGTGAGGACAGGGAGTTTGGAAACACAGCCTAAAGCTGCAGTAGGATCAATTTAAGAAATGATCACACATTTACCCTAATGTCAACTGTACAAATCCCACAACCACCCTTCAAATGCCCTGCCACTGAGCAGAGCCAAAAGCAGGAAGAGCCAAAACCTACATATGGGTACGGGAAGACCTCTGGAAGGTGTCTCTGTGGGGGGCCGGGGAAGGGGGAGAGTGGAGTTGAGGAGGCTCAGGGGCTCAGGCTCAGGCTGGGAAAGAGCCAGAGTTCCTAGTTCGACTGTCTCTTTGTCTCTCTGACTAACCACCCACCTCCCACCCAGTCCAGGAGATTCTTTGAACAGGGCCCACAGGGTCAGAGGTGAGAGCTGTCAGCTCCTGTTACTACCCTGACTTGGGAAACCTCTCTCATTCTGGAAATTCATATATTTTCTTGGGCTTTGATCAAGATCCAGGTCAAGCCTCCCCTCCCCCTTTTCTCACAGAGGCACTTGGTCAGAAAGGCAAATAGCCCTCAACTGTGCCATGCACTCCGCCTCTTCATTCCCTGTTCCCTTTGAACCATCTGCTGCAAAAAAATCACAAAACAGCCCGATGGAGGGCAGGTCGGTGCTTCTTTTTCAGACTTCCCTCTCATTCTTTCTCTGGTCGCATCATCATTCCAGGTACAGCAAACCCATTACTGTCCAGTCAATTCCAACTCATGGAGGCCCTATGTAAATTTTCCAACGTTGTCCAACATTACTGGAACAGACAGCCTCATCGTTTTCCTTGAAGCAGCTGGTGGTTTGAACTGTCAACCTTTGAGCTAGCAGTTCAACATTTACATGACATCCCTTCAGTGTGGTGAGTCATAGTCTGCAGACACCGTGGGCAAGAATCATTGTTCTGGCTTATTTTCATAAGGTGGGATTCTAGGTAGGCAGGTGTGACGCAGGTGTAACTGGAAGTCGACTTGATGGCAACAAACAACAACACTGATGTCATTGTTTCGGGACTTGGGAACTGAGACCTCTGAGGCATGGAGCTAAGTAACAGCTACTTCAGGTTTGTTAGGTACTTCATTGCTGAGCTCTGTTCTAGATACTGGGAATACAGCTAGAAGGAAGGTGGCATCTCTGTTCCTGGGGTTGAGAGATGAGAGGGGTTGGGAAACTTCCTGTCCTGTTAGTAGCGGGTGTAGACATTGTTTCTGCTGTTAGATGCCATTGAGTCAGTTCCAACCCCTAGCCACCCTATGGATAATAGAACGAAACACAACCCAGTCCTGCCCCATCCTCTCAATTGTTGTTATGTTTGAGCCCCTTGTTGCAGCCACTGTGTCAATCCATTGGCCGAAGTTCTTCTTCATTTTCACTGCCTCTCTGCTTCACCAAGCAGGACGTCCTTCCTCCCCCAGGGACTGGTCTCTCCCTAACAGTATGCCCACGGTACGTGAGGGGAGGCCTCACCATCCTGGCTTCTAAGGAGTATTCTGGCTGTACTTCTAAACCACATTTGTTTGTTCTTTGGCAGTTCATAGTACTTTCAATATTCTTTACCAGCCTCCCAATTCAAATGCATTGATTCTTCTCTGATCTTACTTTTCAATGTCCAACTTTCACGTGCATAGAAGGCCATCGAAAATATGACTAAGATGGCTTTAGTCAGGTGCACCTTAATGTAACATTCTTGCTCTTAAACCCTTTGAAGAACACTTTTGAAAGAGGTCTCTGGCGGCAGCACGCGGCCCCTTTAAGGGTGAGGAGGAGGGGCGCACAGGTGGAAGCCCATGGCCCCTTTAAGGCTTGGCCTACTTGGCAGCAGCTGGAGCCTATTGAGAACATGACAGGAGGTCAGCCAGCACTTCCTATAGAGGTCAAGGGCTCAGGAGCTGAGCGAGCCAAGCTCTGAAGCCTCAGAGCCGCACTGCCTCCATGGGCCATAATGACCTGATGCGCAAGGCCTAGGACTTCAAAGACCAGGTGTGGCCTGTGCAGCCTTCCCGCCCCTTCCCAGACCCCTGCCCACCAGGAAGGGCCTTGCCACCATGACCCCTGATGTGGGTCTGGAACCCACCAGGCACCTGGCCAGCCACCAGGATCCCCGCCCTGCCCAGCTGACACACCCAGGACCACACTCCAGACCCCTGACCCCTCCCTGGGCCTGCTCACCACCAAGACTCTGCCCTGGGCCCGCTGCCCACCCAGGAACCTGCATCAGGGCCTTTGCCAACCCTGGGTCCAGTCCAGGCCGGGCACATGCATGGGATCCCTGTTCCAAGTCCCTGCCCACCTGGGACTGGGCCTGCCACAAAGACCCTGCCCGATGCCCTCTGCCTACCCAGGAAACACCACCTGCCCAGCTAGCCCCTGGCTCATCTGGGCACTGCCCCAGGCCCCCTGCCTGCCGAAGATCTTGTGTTAGCCTGACTGGCCATGGAGGATGGAGAGGAAGAGGGACCCTACCCAGGCCCCTGCACCCCATCCCACTTGGGATGCCCTGGGTTGGTCCAGCCCCAAAGGTGGCTCCCCTCCCCCAGGCCCACATACCCAGAACTCCATTGGGCCCACTGCTTACCTGAGGCCTCCCCATCAAGTGCTTGGGATATGTAACCCCAGCCTGGGATGGGCTCCTAGCTTGCTAGGGCCCCATGCCACTCTCCTTAAGCCCCAACTACTTAAGATCCCTAGAAAGTGCCTGTGGGGGCCCTTGTTGAGTCACACTCTGGCTGTAAGGGGCTAGGCTGTAGCTCTTGAAACTTGTCTTCTCCATTCTGAACCTTTAGGACATTGGTCCTTCCACAGGGCAGTTCTACAGTAGTGGCAGGGAACTCTATTCCCGAGTGGAGTTGGCCAGGTTTGAGTGGGGGGTGCCCTGGCAGGGACCCCAACTTGGGAGAACAGCCCATCTCCCCTTTCTCTTTCCCAGCTGCAAAAAGAGAAAAAAGAAAGAGATCTCAAACAGCAGATTTACCCAATACAATACATCCCTTGAGTTCTTGACCGGGGCTCGCATGATCATTTATTGTGGACTCCAGAAAGAAGATAGCCCTGATCACTTCAGTCTTTTCTCCATTTATCCTGATCATGTTGTAGATGACAGGGTCATAATTACATATAAATATGTCCCTGGGACCCAGCTCCTGGGGAGTCCCAAACAACTTGATGTAAAGAAAATAAGAGAGAGAAAACAAGCACTCTGAGCTCTTGTTTGGAAGGAGAGTTCTTTGTGAATAGAGAGCTGCAAGGATATTGGAGTTCCTGAAGGGGGGCAAACAGTTCCACACACAACTATTTAACAAATCATTTGCCATTGGAACCCACCCAGGGACACCATGGAGGAATGGCCTGGCAACCTGCTTAAAGCCTATAGTCTTGAAAGTCCTATGCAATGCACACATGG